>NC_047667.1:69882725-70196059 GCF_011762505.2 Arvicanthis niloticus | reverse complement strand
AGCATATCTTACATATTTAGAATTTTATTTTATCACTATCCACAAATGAAGTCAAATAATTTATCACTTGATTATTCTGACTCTTCTAATCCAGAGCTTAATCCAGACATTTTCATATTGGATTAGTTTCTTTCTGTTTCATGTAACACAGAGAACATGTTAGAAAAATGCAGATTTATTAAGAGAGAGGAATGCTTTCAGTAGAGAGTAAGATTTCATTACTAAGGAAAAGTAAATCAAGAGTGAAACAAAAAATAATAGATTGAGATACGGTGTGTGTGTGTATGTTTGTATGTGTTGTGTTTGTGTGTTGTTAATTGTACATGTACATGCATATCCAGGTGCAACACTCATGTTTTCATTTGGAGGCCAGTGCAGGACAGCTTGTGCCCTCCTCTAACACTTTGTACCTTACTATTTTGAAATGAAATAGGATGTCTCATTAAACCAGGACTCATGTGTTATGTTAGACTGGCTTTTCAGCTGTCTCTGGGAATTCACTTGCCTCTTTCTACCTCACAAATGTTGGAGTACAAGATATGAAGAGACATGCCTCATTAGTTCTATACAAGATTCTAGAGAATGAAATAGAGTCCATGCAGGCAAATGTGCACTGTTTCCCCTGAGCCATCTCCACAGCCAATAAACGTCATTTATATGCAATCTTATGGACAGTTTTAGTTTTGATACTTTTCTGATATAAATGTCTATAATTTATTTTAAAACATCCAAGATTTTCTATATGCATGCATACACATGTGTTTATATGTTAGTAGTTTTTCCTCTTTAAATCAGGTATATGGTAGACATTCAATATGATATGAATTGTAAACATTTAGCACATTTTCTTAGTGGAGATAGACAATTAAAGATTTTCATATATATATCATAATTGACAATGACCAAATATTCAAACAATGTGGCCATTTCTTCAGTCAGCATTTGGGGTGTAAATTAATTAGTTAATTAATTAAAAACACTGTGGCTTTATGATTACAAAGGTGAATTTTTGTTGGTATTGCTAATTTCAAAGGTTTGTCATTAAAGAAAGAAAAATGGGCCTTTTTGCTTTCTTGGTATGTATTATATGTCATAATAGAGTCTAGTAAATAATATTTTATGCAGTTTCTTTTTTCTAAGGTTCCTAATTAAATTATTTTAAAGTAATGTATATATGTTGCTACTTTAATGTTCTCAGTTAACACCAAAGGTAGAAAATTTACCTTAAAATTGTTTATGTGCTAACACAGACATCCTAAATGAATATAATATATTTCAGGGCAAAAAGGTATGGGTTTTTCTGTGTCATAAGGTTAAGAACTTTGATATGAAAGGAAAATCCTATGATGGCTAGAGTGCTATGTCAAGTTGATACAAGCTAGAGTCATTTGTGAAGAAAGAATCTCATTTTAGAAAATGACCCCACGACATTAGCCTGTGAACAAGCTTGCAGTGCATTTTGTAGATTAGTTATTGATTTGGAAGGGCCCATCCCTGTTAATGTTGTCATCCTCAGCAGGTTTTCCTGCCAAAGCTAGGCTGAGCAAAGCAGTAAACAGCACTTACTGAATAAGTGGCCTCTGCATAAGTTCCTGTCTTTAGGACCCTATCTTGTTTGAGTTAGTGCCCTAACTTATTTGGAAGACGGACTACATGCTGTAAAATGAAATAAAGTCTGTCCTGCCCCATTTCCTATTGATTATGTAGTTTTACCAAAGCAATACAAACTCCAATTAAAACATCTCCCCAGAGAGAAATTCAGTAACATTAAGGGTTCTTAAAATATGAAAAGGGTGGAAGAGGGTCAAAAGATAGAAGAAAAAAACTTGTAAGTACCAGAAGAACTGAGTCAGGCTTTAAGCAGAAGCAAGATGGTAGTGGGCTTGATTATTGCTAGTATAACAGCTTTAATTACATTAATTGATAGCACCACTGCTTCTGCAATTGCTTTGACACAAGAAATTAAGACAGCTACTTTTATTAATCATTTATCAAAACAATGTTACTAATGTGTTAAGTGTACAAGAGGATTTAGATAGGCATTTGGAACAATGGATTGATGCTCTTTATCATATTGGAATTATTGGAAGGAGGTGTAGAGTTTAAGAGTAAGAAGCCATCTTGAGTGTCATGCCAAATTCCAATGGATTTGTCTTACTTCTAAAATTTACAGTGATAGTCATAATTAGGAAAAAGTTTACAGACACTTGCCAGGTATTTGGCACAATTCTAACACCTCTCTAGATGTGTTAACTTTGCATAGTGAGATTATGAGTTTAAAGAGTCCTGCTCTTCTGAGCTTTGATGTTACACATACTGCTGATAAAATTATCCATGGCCTGAGTACTTCCATTTTGGTCAAGCTTCAAGCTTGATCATGCTAGCCCTTTTTGTCCTTGGGATAATTTTATTTCTGCTCATCATGAAAAAATGAAAATCAATAAAAAAAAGTAGATACAACCTTTTCTATTTATCAATTTTTTTTTTTTGCCTGGACCAACTTTCCATAAGTATAAGAAAGCAAAGCACTGTTTCAATCTGGTAGATTGACTACTAGTTACTACCAAAATATATAAGGAATGACAGAATAATATAGATATTTGCATAAAATGCAACTAAGAAAAATTAGCAAGTTTAATTTTCTGTGAAAATTTTCATTTAATGAACCTATATCACCATTTCAGGAAATGTATCTGTATTCTTTTTGTGAACGTGACTTGTTTAACCTAACAGCAATTTCTGGCCCTGTAGAACCTGTTCATCTGCCTCTGGGTCCTGTTACTTCAGGTAGGATATGTCCATCAAGGATGTTAACCTCTACTGTCGATTCCCTTGTAATCAAGAGTTTCCACTAAACTTCCTCTGCCATGGTTTATTATCTATTTGCCCTTCAACAGTGCCTGCTCAGTGTAACTATGTGATGTTTTAGGTCTATGATACAAGTAATATTGTTTTTGATTTTTTTCAATAGGAACTAAAAATTCATGAAGTTCAATTCTTTCTTTAATATTGCTCAATTTGACTGTTTGCTCATTTTTCCGAATTAAGAATTTGCCCTTCACCTTGGCAGTGATAGTGCACACTTGTTCCCATCACTAGGCAAGCAGAGACAGGCTGAAGTAGGCAGAGGCAGGCAGAGGCAGGCAGAGGCAGGCAGAGGCAGGCAGATCTCTGAGTTCAAGGCCAGCCTTGTCTACACAGTGAGTTCAGGACAGCAAGGACCACGTAGAGAAACCCTGTCTCAAAACAAAGAAAAAAACCAAACAACAATTCAAGCAAACAATAACAACAAAACCCAAAAGAGAAATGAAGAAAAGAAATTTGGCCTAGTTGGTTGTCTAAACTAGCAATGTAAACTATTGCACATAAATAATTCCTTTGAAGAAAGGCTCTACAAACAGTTCTTTCATTGTGGATGAACTGTCAACAACCAAGTTTTCATTACAACTCTGCCTCCTATCAAAAAGTGAGTTTATCAAGTCTCACATTTCAGTGTACATAGCATATTTCATTACCAAATACAAGTACTATATATGACGTCTGGGCAAAAACAGTCTGAACACACACTCTGTAGGAACTAGTAACACATGGTGACACTAACCCTCTCTTTTTACACTGTCTTTTATATGTCAAAATAGGAATATGATATCTATAATCAAAAGATTGTGTTATAAAGAGTTAAGTTTGTTATAAAATAGCCAACACACAGAGTAAATATCCTTGCTTAATGAAACGTTAATGACTCTGATATTATATCTATACTCAATCATAACACTAAGAGGCATTGTTTAAAAAAATTATCCAATCTAACCAGACACTAGCTTCTAGATATTTATTTTATATAGCAAGGTGAAGGTTAAGAAGTACAGACTCACATGATTGAATGAGAGATGATTGGTTTTTTTATTCTCCATGTGGAAGAATCAGAAGGAGTGTGTTACCCGATCTCTCTGAGAGGGCACATAATGTCAAAATACTTATGAGTCATGGAAATGCTTAGCAAAGAGAAATCTTAGTCATGGGGATTTTAATCAAGTGAGCAAGATGACTCATTCGGTATCTGGCAGGCATTTCTCCCAGACACCTGTGTTCTTGCTCAAAGGTTAAGTAAACAAAGTCCCAGTGGCAGAATAGATATCACTCAGGCAACTTAGAATGGGGCCCAGTATTGTTACCTCATCTCGACCAGAGTAGAGATCAGCACTAAGTCTCAAATTTTACTGATTCAGTGTTACTGTGTTTCTTCCGGAAGCATGACAGTGTGAAGACTAAATTCTACTACAGAGAAAGCAGTATTCCTCTTGTCATTAGCTTTTTCTAGGTTTGGCCTTGCCTACTTTGTCTAAAATATTTCTAACTAAACCTCTATCCATGAATCTACTATACATTTCCTTTAATATAATAGTTTTTAATTTAGGATTGGCCAGTTCAAAGAAATAATTTAACAATAGACAAAATATTGTAATAATTATAATAATTCAGTGTATATTCACTTTTATTATTTTATCCATAACTTTGAAGCCAGTAACCTAATCGTTCATATAAATAATCAGAATCAACTTTACTTCACATACAAGTCAACTTCTTGTAAGTATATTGAAATATATTCCTAATTGTAGTTTAGTCACTTAATCCCCAGTTTGCTAATATTTCTCCCATAATCAGGGTTCTAATATTCTTTGAATCAATGGAATAAAAATGAAAATGAACATAAAATATTGCTATTCAAAATTCACTGTCCACCAGGAAAAGGTATCTCCCTACCTCCATGAGTCCTGTCTTTCATGATCTAGTTATTTTAATTCCCTAAAGAGGTGTTTCTGTGTCGAAAAATGCACAGACCCCAAAAAATGGAAGAATGCCACATCCACACTTTGGGATCCTCTTGAAAAACAATCAAGTGGTGAAAACAGATATTAATATGGCTGGAAGGATCACCATTATGTTTTTCAATAGATGTGGAATGGGTACCACTTACAGTCAGTAAGAAGAACACCTTGAGTGCAGAAGGTAGGATAACAGAACACTTTCTATTTCTCTACATCTAAAAAAAAAAAAAAAAGGAGGTGGTGGTGGCACATGCCTTTAATCCCAGCACTTGGGAGGCAGAGGCAGGAGGATTTCTGAGTTCGAGGCCAGCCTGGTCTACAGAGTGAGTGCCAGGACAGCCAGGGCTACACAGAGAAACCCTTTCTCGAAAAACCAAAAAAAAAAAAAAAAAAAAAAAAAAAATTCTAAGAACAATCATAACTGGGAAAAATAAAAAAGGTTGTTCATCTGTCAAAAAAGAGTGGAGATGCTTTGACACTTTGCAGGAAGAATAGATTTTTTTTTTTCATCAAATGTGCCTGGGACAGACACATCCTATTAGGTTCAAGAATGCTTTTGTTATGTTCAGATACTAATCTGTGTCAGAGTTGGAATGTAAAAAAATAAAGTTGTCAAGAAGTAGAGTTTCTGATATTGCTCCATGAGTGTCCTCTGTGATTACAAGCTGGAACTCAACAAAAACAACTGCACTTGATGTGTAGAAGTATAGGATGAGAGAAAGGCTGCTTTCCATGCTTTCAATTTTGAAGTAGGTACTTGGCAAACATAAAGGAATTTATGTGGCCACTAGTTGGCTGTTTTATTACAGGCATGAAGTTTATGTAGGGCCAAAATTCTTTGGACTTCTGTGTGTGTTTCAGGTTGAAGGTACCTCTTTCCCTGTGTGTCAGATAACATTATCAAAGACATTAATGACTTTCATTTGTTTCTCAGGTGACCTCCTTTGTATAAGAGAAGCCAGTTGCTACTTATTATCTTTCACTTACATTAAGTTCTTCCTCTCTGAATTTTAGCCATACTCAATAGATGTGACAGACTCTGTTGAATATTACTTGATCCCCCAATTTACTGAATTCAGATTGCTGTAAGAAATTTCTAGATTTAAGCTATCCAATAATCCTTTACACATATAGACACATGCACACACAAATACACATGAGTATTTTATATATCTAATGTATAATATATAACATATAATTGTTATATCATATATGATATATGATACATTATGCATGGTATATAATATATGGTATATGGAATATGGTATATGATATATAATATACTGTACACTATATATTAAATGCTATATGCTATATATAATATAATATATATGCATGTGTTTCTAGTGTGTATCAGCTGTTAGATATGTCTGAATTTATTCTCAAATCATATGAATTGAAATAATCTGATAACTTTTTAATGAGAGTATGAGAATATATGTATAAGCAATTAACAGAGTTCTAGTATACATAAAACATCAGTCATTCCAAAATGTCAAGGTATGTATTGTGTCATTACTTTCCTGACTGTATAATCAAACTGATTGAATTGTAATTGAAATAACAATTATCATCATTTTTCACTTGTGAATTTAAAGCCACTAAGATATGGTCATCCAAATAGAATATCTGTCTTAAAATCACCTTTCTCCTGCACTGCTTACACAAAATTCATACCATGATGAATGAAATGATTAATGCCATCATTAAAGGAATAGATGGTGTTGTTGTGGGTAGCCCTAAAATTCTACATTTAGTTTCAGTCTGGCCACTATAAAACCAATATATTGTCCAGATAATTATGAAGCAGCATAAACTGAAACAAATGTTATCTCTGTTACTGTTAGTATGTCACATATGGTACTGCTGTGCAAACAATTTAATGAATCCCCTGGTATTAGGTGCATGGCTAGTGTTCAAAGTTAAGATCTGTCTTAAGAATATCTCAGTGGTGTATTTTAAAAATCATGTTTTATGCAGATATTTTTATGGCAAATAAACTATAATCAAATAGAATGTATTTATAAAATGCATCCATAATATCTTAGGCAAAATACTTGGAAGAAAAAGGAAAATCTATTTAGATACATTCTTGAGGAAATAATATATCCAAAATCCACTAAAATAAGCTTAACAATATTTACTTTAGTAACTAGAAATTAGTATCTTAATATGAAATTTCTGTCATTCACCAATACTGCTAAAGTGAAATGGGAAATGCAGTAGTGTTAGAAAGGTATGTAGCAAAGGTAGTTCTCATGCATATTGATGACATGTAAATGAAGCAATCAATAATGGAAACTACTTGGTGGTTTACAGCAAGTCTTATCACCTAATAATTTTCAGGTAAATACTGAAGAAAAGTTATGTGAATATTTAATTATAAATAAAGTCATTACAGAAGTACATTTTACTGTAACCTCATAATTAACAAACAAATTCACATAAACCATAGGCTCAGTGGTCTGAAATACCATCACACACAGGATACTTGAGCAGTGATATTGAATGATTTACTTCTATTTTAAATAAAATAGCTGATTCTATGAAAATATATTGAATAACAGAAGTCATAAAATGCTAAAAAAACAAAAATCAATCTAGAATTATAGGTATCAGGAGAACAGTGATCCCTGCAGTCACATAAGTGAGTTGCAGGGAGCTGATATTAATGGAAAGAACTACAACCTGAAATTATCAAAGTGATGTATAGAAGATTTATATCTACTAGGATTTTCCTCATTTAAAGCTTTCCAGTGTGAAACCTCCTAACTAATAATATATTTTTCTTTATTTTACAATTTAACAAGCATTACTTTTGTGGAAAAGACAAAAATGTATATTCTTTGTCCTACCTGGAAAGATAATCATGTTTTTCTTTTTGTCTACAATATAGCTTGCTGGATTTACCTACATGATTCTCATCAGAATACCAACACGATACACTATATTTATGTGATCATACCCATTCCAATAACAGTAGTTAACATGTAGTACTCTTGCTTACTTCAGAAATACAAATGTACACTACACACTGAGAAATAGAATGCACAATGTTTAAGAAAACTGTTAATCATAAACCATAGCATGATTTCTGCCTTCACATCTTTTTTACAGCAAAGGAATCTGTCTTTTATTTTATATGTCATCTTATTTGAATTTGTGAAACATTTTTTTAATTACAGCGGTGTGTATGGTATCAGAGATGCATTCCAAGAAATTTGTCACAAGCCTCAATAGTCTATGTACAAAAAATATGCAAGATATATGTATATGTGTAGTAAAGATATATATATATATATATGTATGTATATATATATGTATATATATACTAAAGTACCTGCTACCTTTCTACCAATACCAGATAATACCACAGATGAAAAAAATTGTATATGAACAGATAAAGCACAAAGTAAAATTTTTAATATATCCAAAGCGGAATTGAAGATCACCTCTAACATAGTATCCAGGCCATACCCTTTATGAAAAAAAACTACACATTAGTTCAAAAATTATTACTGGTATTGTTTTAATTCCTCTCCAGAATCTTGTTACTGGCTGTTGTTCAATGGGTGACTAAAACCAGAACAATACATACTACTAGAATCTTTCAATATACAGGAAGAAGACCAATACATTTTTCTATAAGAGTCATTTATATAAAAAATAATAAATACATTGTGTACCTCTCCTAAGAAGGTCCAGAAGTCAAAATATGTTCACTAAATAAATGTGTTAACATACATTTTCCTTATTCATTTTACATCAATGCTTCTTCCTTAGTTTGTATCTGTACATTTGAAGGAACCTCCATAAAGCATCACAAAGGAGAATAGCCTTGCTCTCAAATTTACTAAATTGCCATGCCATAGTACAGTAATTGCTTACTCCATATTTTCTGTTATATTACATAACTAATTGCCACAACTGTGAATGGAACAGCCAGGGAAAATTTCTTTACCTAGTAGAATGATAAGTAGTCAACTTCAATGTTATAAACAGATATGTGTGGTCAAAAAGTACATGGATTCCTGGACAAGTAGCTGAGATTTTATTGAGGAAGGACCTGGAAAAATGCAGCCTAGAAGCTTTTACACAAAGCATTTGGGAAACATGGTTACTTGGATACACATGAGTACAGAAGAAGAAGAAAAATCGCATTTGTGTCATGTTTATACAATGAGTAAACAAAATGAACCACTATGGAGAAACTGAAAAAAAAAAGATGGATTAAAAAATTACCATTCTATGTATGAGTATTCACAGAACAGTGAAAAGCTCGAAGAGTTTCAACCCTAGACAGAAAACTGCAAGGAACTAAGAAATGCTGAGATCAGGAGAAATATTCTTTCTAGGTTATCCAGTACCATGTAGTGAAGCTGAACAACATAAACATACAACTAATATTATATGGACTGAATAAGTTATATCTGTAAATTTAGGACCAGATAAATAACAATTAAAAAACATCAGGCCATGAATTTTGAGGAAATCAATAAGATGAGGTTTATAGGAGGGTTTGAAGAAAGCAGAGGATGGGGGAATTGATATAATTATATTATCTTCAAAACTATTTTAAAATATTTTGTATTAATCTCAAAGTACTAATAAAATTATTTTAAAACTGAAGTTTAACTTATACATATATGTATACACCCTCCACTCATCCACTGCCCCACTCCCCTCAACACACATACAATCTGTAGCCCATGCTCATCATGTCTACGTTGAAATCTCGAGGCAATCCTTTTTCCTTCATATGCTAGTCATAGAACAAACCACATAAACTTAAATAAAACTGTAGTTTTGTAATATGATTATCTCACTTCAAGATTTTAGAAATATAGGATTTTAGTTTGGGGAAAGTTTACTAAATAGAAATAGGTTTTCATCACTATTAAAGCTGGTTTATTTCAACTGTACTCATTTTCAGTGCTAAAACTAGGCTTTTGTCAGGCAATATATGCTTGATTACAGACATACCAAATTCATGATTGCAGAGAAATCTGTATAAACTCCTCAGCTTCATAACGTTTTTCTTGATGTTACATATTATACTGAAACACATTTAGAAGTTTTTGTACACTCTGATTCCTACTACAATGCAGAAAGTTTGGCCAAGAGCACTAGCTCCACCATGAGGAGGCAGATATATAAATAACTGTGCTTCAACTCAGAGCCAGAGATAACTACTAGAATTAGGTAGGCAGGGTATAATTTTTTTTTTTTAATCACTGAGCCTTCTTCTGAATTATGGGTTGCCTCACTTATGTGCCTCATGACATTACTAATTGTCTTGAAGTTACAATTGACAGGATACACAAGGATGCAGAACAGTAGAGTGATTTTAGAGAGTGTTTTCAGATGACATTAGGCATATGCAGTATAGTGTGGCAGGACTATCAAAATATTTTCTAATTTCTTCTGCATCTATTATAAATGTACTGGAGAATGGTCTCCTATAGACAAATTAACTTAAATATATTTATCTGTTGATGTAATTGTTGGCTTACAGTTAAAAGGACAATATTTTTTCATAAAGCTAAGTAACTCTTTTTGATACAATTAATTAAATTTTACTTAGTGGTATCCTTATATGTTATCGAGAAAGAAAGAAAAATAAACACCCTCTATAGGGCTTGCATTCTGTTAAATTCATTTTATCAACATTTTAAAAATAATTTAAAATGAAATATATTGATAATATTTTTGATAATAGTATTAAGGCATAACATGAATCAAAAACACAGTAAAAGTAAGAGAAAGAAGAATTAAAGATGGGATGAATGGAGAAAAACAGAAATGGGTAAACGAAGAAGTCAAGAAGGGAGAGAAAGAATAGTTACCAATCTCACAATGCTCCTTGATCACTTGTTTGTGCCTGATTCATTCACAGAAAGATGAGAGAATGATCTTATGGTGAGACAAAAAAACTACTTTAATGATGAACTCTTTATTTTGGTATTTTGGCATACAACTGTAATCTAGCTCTTGGGAGGGAGATGTAGGAAGACTGAGGCTTCAAGACCAGTATGGGGTGTGCTAGGAAATGCTTTTAATAATAAATAAATTGATTAAACTGACCTCTGTTCTAAAATATGTTTTTGTTTGTTATAGGGCAGAGGTGTCCTATGTAGTTCTGGCCTAAATTTTTAGAGAATGTCTTATCTTGGCTTCTCAATTTTACAGGGTGATGTTATAAATCTAGGTTTTATTTATTTATTTATTTATCTATCTATTTATTTATTTATTGCTTATTTTAGTTTTAAACTATTTGCTTGCTTGCATTTTTCTCTAACTACCTTGTAGTATTCTATTTTACAAAAAGAAATATTATTCCTTATTTTAACTGCTTTATGCTGAAACTTAAACCTACTGGTAATGTGTGAAAATCTTATAAAGTCTATGAAGAGGTAAATTGTTATTTCAATCTGATTCACTTTGATTCATAAATTTTAATTTAGTGGATATTCTCAGGTAATAAAATTTTAGATGGGCTACTAATAAAATACTAATATTACAAGGTTTGCACCAATTTGGGCAGAAAAAAATGTAAAACATCATGAGAAACTGAAGCACACTTATAATCCCAGCCCTTGCAGGTATAGGCGGGAAAGTAGTAAACTAGAAGCCGGTTTGGGCTAGAGTGCTGCATAGGAAATATGGGCTACATATGAGGACCTTGTGTATAAAACAAACAAAAATAGTACACAGGAAGATAAAATATGTGCAATAAAATATGTATTTAAGTGAAAACATTACTTTTAGAAACTGCTCAAGAAGCCTTGAGACTTCAAACATTTCTAAAAACACTCCTTTTTTTTTTTTTTTTTTTTTTTTTTGATGAGAACTGAATAGTTAAAAACTAGCAAGAATCAGTGTTTTCCTAGGTGGACAACAGATTCAAAATATATTTTTGAATATAATAAAACCATGAAAGTAGTATGTTTTCATTATTAAAATTTTATCACAGGCTAATGAGTTTAGTTTACTTACAATTTGGTCAGTGGAAATTCCACTATTTTTGTCAAATTTAATTTATTTTTGGACAACTCTTTTAAAGATTTCTTAAGTTTCCTAGCATAGGGGAGAAAAGTAAGGTTCATTCATTTTGATGGCATCTTCAATAAGTCCTGCAACTATATTTTAAAAAAGAAAATTCTTAAAATAATTTTAACAAAAAAAAATCTGAGTTGATATATGACCTTCTCCCTGTTACTACACTTTTTAGCATTTTATATGTGATGGAATATTTATTTTGTGGATGAAGATTTTGAAGTAGCTTTCTGTTTGTCTGTGACTGTTAAGCAAAACAAAAAATAGTTCATCGTGTTAGCATGGTAAAAAGATGCTCTTCCAAAGGAAGTTGCACACTCTAGTGTGTACAACAGACACCAATGACACTAAGATGCTATGGGAGAGTAGACATAACAAAGAACTAATTGCCGTGAACTGTCAGATAATTTTAAAAAGTAAAACAAGTCAGTGTCCTCTATGAAGAAATAGACTGTTCCCTATGCCTGGTATTTTCGATAGTTTATATAGATTGTTGAAAATGAAATCTGCTCTCCACTTATAAGAATGAGATAGGTCAATGAATTTACTTTTACAGTTGCTCCCTGAAAGAAAATTTTGTTTTTGATAAAATATAATTTGAGAATTATTGTAAACAAGAAAATGTTACTTGCCTTTCATGAAAGCTAATTTCAAGCATATTGAATGTATGTATTGTACCAACATACATAGGAAAATTGTTTTAAAACAAATCTTAAGTATGTTCTTATAAACCATAGCCCTCTGCATACTTTCTTGATTTTATATGCTATTTTATGTTAAAATCAAATTACTAATTTTATTCCCAGCAGTTATATAGTTTGAGAGATGTTATCAATTTTAAAGCAAATTATAAAGTGATTCAAACTCTTGGGAGGCAGAGGCAGGCAGATTTCTGAGTTCGAGGCCAGCCTGGTCTACAGAGGGAGTTCCAGGACAGCCAGAGCTACACAGAGAAACCCTGTCTCGAAAAACCAGAAAAAAAAAAGTGATTCAAAAGTAAGAGAACTGTAGAAGAAATAATCAAACATAGAGTTAGAATAATATTTACAATAAGTCACATAATTATTTTTTTGCGGAAAAATATTTTTATTTGTGCAATTTATATCCAAGAAGACATAAAATTAGAGAATCTATATTGATTTAAAATATTCAATTACTTTTCTTAGTTGCATTTTAAAGTAATATTTGATTTTACTGCCTGTGACTTTCATAACTCGGGGTTATTATTATTAAATTAATTAGGGATTAAACATATTATGAATCTCTTTTTATCTACTTAGTAATTTGATTTCTGCCATACACAGGACAAGAGTCACATCATGCTGTAAAAAAAAGGATGAAACTTTTCACTACAGTGGGAACACACTAAATCTTGAAATAGAGTCCAATATTTGAATATGGAATAATTACAGCACACTTAGACTGGTAGCTATGACATTCAGAAAGCAAAACAATTAGGACTTTTTGTCATCCTTTCCTTATAAACCTAAATTTACAAGTCAAATTTCTTAGGTAAATTGATTCTTTAAAGTCATGAGTACATTTATGCTGTGAACACTGATTTGTTGAACATGCAATTATTTAGAATAATTATGATGCCAAATATATGTTTTTATAAAATTGTGTGTGGGGGGAGGTGCATGCATGTGTGTGTATATGTGTGTGTGTGTGTGTGTGTATGTATGTATGTGTGTGTGTGAGTGTATACACACTGGGTCTAGATTCTGATCTTGAATTCCACTAAGAAAATACTTTTTGTCATTTCAGTCTTCTTAGTTTGCCATCACTATGACAAGGAACTAGTTTACATGATTAATTTTTTCACCTCCTGTTTCCTGGAGACATTTACATCAGGAAAGAATAAAACATATTTGTAAAGAATTACACGCTTGATCACTAAATACATTTTGTCAAAACAGGCTTTTTTTTGAGTATAAATTATTTGTGCATAGAAAGCATTTTGGTAAATTCATTCATGTAGGAAAGTAGTATTTTGGTTGTTGTTGTTGTTTGTTTCGTTTTGTTCCTCTGAATATTCAATAGCCTCCAAATACTTAAATCTAACCTCAAATATGACAACTGTGTAAAGTGGATATTTTCAAATTTCATTTGGTCATTGAGTAGAATTCTCACGGAATTAGTGACCTCATAACAGATGTCTCAGAAAACACCTTCCACCATGGGAAAATACAATGAGGAAATGATAACTAAGAGTTTGCGAACAGAGTCTATGCAGAGCCTTGATCTATATTTCCCCTTTTCTACCCCCGTAGGAGCAAATATTCATGTTTTTAATGTAATTTACAATACTTTGTTAGGGCAGTCTATGTAGATTAAAGTAAAAATTATGCTAGCAACTGTTGATAGTCAAAAGTGCTTAAGACCCCAGTTGGTAAGGCCTATTCTATAAGACAGAGACAAATTTCAGTGCTACTTAACCTTAGTGTTAATAAAACAAGAAACAAACAAATACTATGTTTTGAATTCTACTTACAAGAAAGCCATACCTGTTAAATAAATGCTTACATTTCTACTAATATATTGCACTGGTACAGGAAATAATACATTATAATAAAGAATTCTATAAAAGAAATATTATGATTTGATTTCTATATTTTTCACATATATATAAATCATTGTTTTTTTAAACAAAACACTCTCAAAAGTATTTTTGCATTAAATCTTAATATTTCACTACCTTAAGACTCCTGTATGACTAACATTCATTCAATCACATGACACTATTTTTAAGATGACAGTAACACTTGAGGAAACATATTAGACACTAAGCTTTCAAAGATCAATGAATGATAATACTTTTACCAACAAAGTCTAGTCAGAATCATGCATGCATAAATAGTTTCATGTGACAGTTTGTGTCTCAACTGTTGAATTACTACCAGCTTAAACCAAGAACAAATTTTGCAAGTTGATCTCTTCTATGCACTCTAGAAGAGTAGTAGCATTCTTAGCATCTGCCTTTCAGATGTTAGTATTTACACATACATGCTTGTCAGTTATGGCAGTTTGTTCTCTATCATAAGGAAATAGCCAATAACTTAAATAACCTCAATTAAACAGGACTGCATTGGTCCACTCTATTTGGAATTCTGTACAATTCTTGTATGTTTATGGGCATTTCTTTCTTTAGATTAGGGAAGTTTTCTTCTATAATTTTGTTGAAGATATTTACTAGCCCTTTACTTGGGAACCTTCACTCTCTTCTATACCTATTATCATTAGATTTGGTCTTCTTATTATGTCCTCAATTTCTTCAATGTTTTGGATTAGGAGCTTTTTGCATTTTGCATTTTCTTTGACTGTTGTGTCAATGTTTTATATGGTATCTTCTGCACCAGAGATTCTCTTGTATTCTGTTGGAGATGCTTGTATCTATGACTCCTGATCTCTTTCCTAGGTGTTTCTATCTCCAGGGATGCCTTTGTGATGTCTTTATTGTTTCTATTTCCATTCTTAGATCCTAGGATGGTTTTGTTCAATTCCTTCACCTGTTTGTTTGTGTTTTCCTGTAATTCTTTAAGGGATTTTTGTGTTTCCTTTTTAAAGGCTTCTACCTGTTTATTTGTGTTCTCACATAACATAATAGTCAAAACACTAAATGCACAAAACAAAAATATTAAAAACAGTAAAGGAAAAAGGTATACAAAGGCATATAAAAGCATATAAAGGCATAAAGGAAGACTTATCAGGATCAAAAAGATTTCTTAACAGAGGATATGAAAGACAGAAGATCCTGGACAGATGTCATACAGACCCTAAGAGAACACAAATGTCAGCCCATGCTACTATACCCAGCAAAACTCACAATTACCATAGATAAAGAACCCAAGATATTCACTGACAAAACTAAATTTACACAATATCTTTCCACAAATCCAACCCTACAAAGGGAAATAAATGAAAAATTCCAACACAAGTAGGAAACTACACCCTAGTAAAAGCAAGAAAGTAATCTTTCAACAATCCAAAAAGAAGATAGCCACACAAACATAACAGTAACATCAAAAATAACAGGGAGCAACAATGACTATTCTTTAATATTTCTTAACATCAATGAACTCCATTCCCCAATAAAAAGTTATATACTCAGCACTGAGCAGATCCCGGGTAGCCCCCAATCTCACAGAACCCAGAAGAAGCAGGCCTTCCAGGAACTCTAACCTGGGAAGTATCTTAGGTAAGGAGAAAGCAACACCAGCTCCAAACAGGGAGTAACTGGGACCCACTAAGACCCAGGAAGTCACTCCTTGCCTGGAACATTGAATCCTTCCTGTCTGCGCCTGAACACTAAGCAGATCTTAGGCCCCAGCTCTAACCCCTGTAGTAACACCCAACTCACAGAGTTCTGATACAACCAAAATAATAGGAAAGTCAGGCTCCAGTCAAAGACAAGGCAGGTAGCACTAAGGAGATCCAGATGGCAAAAAGCAGATACAAGAATATAAGCATTAGCAACCCAGGGTACTTGGCATCATTACAACCTAGCTCTCCAGTTTTGCTGGGTATAGTAGCCTGAGCTGGCATTTGTGATCTTTTAGGGTCTGTATGACATCTGTCCAGTATCTTCTAGTTTAGTCACCTAGCTCCTCATCTCCTTCTCCTCTAATTACTCCTCTGCTTCTTCTTCTTACTCTCAATTACTATTGATGAAGAAACCAAGATATTCCAAGACAAATCCAAATTTACACATTATCTTTCCATAAACCTAGCGTTAAAAAGAATAATAGAAGGAAAGCTCCAATACAAGGAGGAAAACTATACCCTAGAAAGAGCAAGAAAGTAATCCTCTTCCAACAAATCCAAAAGAAGATAGCCACAAAAAGATAAATCTACCTCTAATAATAAAAATAACAGGAAGCAACAATAACTGTTCCTTAATATCTGTTAACATCAATGGACCAAATTCCCCAATTAAAAGACATAGGCTAATGGACTGGATACATAAACAGTACCCAACATTTTTTTGCATACAGGAAACCCGCCTCAGTGCCAACAACAGACTTTACATTAGAGTAAAAGCCTGGAAACCAATTTTTAAAGCAAATGGTCCTAAGAAACAAGCTGAAGTAGCCATTCTAAAATCTCCAGCCTGAGAGCACAAAGAGAGGGACTCATGGTTCCACCTGTATAGGTAGTTGAGGGTGGTCTTGACAGGCATCAGTGGAAGTGGAAGTGGACCGCCTTGGTGCTAGAAAATTTGGATTCCCTAGTGTTGGGGAACTTCGAGACCAGGGAGGCAGGAATGTGAAGGCGGTGGGAGCACACCCTCACAATAATTGGAAGAGGGGAGATGGGGTAAGGGGCTAAGCATCAGTGGAAGTGGACAACCTTGGTGCCTGAAAGTTTGGATTCCCTACTGTTAGGGAACTCGAGAGCAGGGAGGCAGGAATGGGAGGATGGTGGGAGCACAGCCTTATAAAAACTCCCAGAATTATATGGATTAGACATGACAGAGGCAGGCCGTCAGAAGGCTACATTCCAGAATTCAAACAAAAAATTATCTTGATGATAAAATGTTTTGAGAATTGTATATTGCAGAATATACAGCCTCAGTGTATCTACTCATCAAGCAAGCTGAGAAGACCTGCTCAAATCTCTGATGTCCTGGAATTCCAGCTGGATGCAATAAAAACACATCATCCGAGGCTTATAAATTTACTCTTACCCTGCCCCTCTTCTAATATTTCAATGCCCATAATCAGCTTGAAGAAGTTAATGAAGAGTAGTGCCCCTACACCCTGAGCTTCGGGACTGAGGTGATTAATATTGGCCTGTCTTTCTAGGGGAAAGTAGTGGTTTTGTTGGAACAGGGAGGATTAGATAGGATTTATTGCATAGCCATAACCTATTGGTAGAAATAAATATAATTATTATTAAGGTGAAGCTATAAGTTCTTATATGGTACAAAATTTACTTTGATTTCAAATTTAAGGTTTTCATTATCACAAGCTTCTTATTGATATAAAACTGAGATAAATATTGTTACTCTCATAGGCATTGTGCCTATGTAACACATTTAGGAATACAAGGCTTAGACCCAGTCCTTCTTTAACTTTTCTAACTGATTTGAGATGGTTAGCCTGTGAGTTAAGGGCCTATAGCAAATTCATAGCTTTGAGTTTATTGTTAGGGTGTTTTCTATATTTTATTTAGAAATAGCTGAGAGGAGTTAACAGACAACAGTCCAGATTGCCTTACATGGACAGTTGGTTTTCAAAACATCAGAAGTCCACAGAATTGACGTTACAAACAGTACTGTATTAATGTTCATTTTGATTAGAGACCTGTCTGCTCCTGGCAGCTTCCTGTCTTGGGTTCTTTGAGCATCTTTGGAGTGACTCCAGTTGTGGTGAGACAGCCACTAGGCAAAACTTGCCTCTTGAAATCTGCATACAAATCACTGTCCAGAATAGGACATACTTGCTGAATAGTCAACTGATTATATCTGCCAAGACAGAGTAATCAGCCCTTAATAATTCTGCATTGCTAGGTCTGTCAGATGATCCTGGGCCAGAAGGCTGAAGATTAGATGCTCCAAAGTTTTGTAGTATAGGGACTGTCCAGGTGTTCGGCGGTCTCTATAAATTCGCTAAGTTTTAGAAGCTATGCTTTGTGCTTCACATAATTTCAGTTAAGTCAGTCATTCTGGATTTCTGACGGGGTTGAAGATTTATAGTCTCATAGCCAATCCCGGGTACTTACATTAAGAGAAAAGATTTGAAAGGATGATTTTCACCTGACATTCATTCTAAAGTGAAGAAAAAAAGCCAGATTCAGAACTAAGTCTTTTAGTTAGGAGAGATGACAGAGGTTCTGGTTAGTCAACAAAATGATGGACTGGGTATTAGGTCTATCTTGTACCTTATTGACACAAATTGGTATAGTTATGTTCTAATTGTATTTTAAGAGGAAAGTTTTAACAGGATGGGTGATATGTAGGAGGAGCTAAGGTGGGAGGCGTAATAAGAGGAAGAGGAGTAAGAAGAGGAGGAGAGGAGGAGGTAGGTGACTGCGGGGGTGGGCATGGAGGTTGATGTTTGAGTGTCTCCACCAGTCAAAGATAGTTGATATATCTAGGTTGGGTATTGGGTTACACTTCTGATTGTATGGGCATCTTGTTATTGAGCATTACCAAACTTATAAAGCCTTTGGTTAATATTTTAAAAATTGTATAAAAGCTAAAAGGAGAAGGGGGGATGGGATAAGGGTTTCTAGAGAGGGGAAGTGGGGAAATGGGATGGCGTCTGAAATGAAATAAAATATCCAATAAAATTTTTTTTTTAAAGTTATAGACTAACGGACTGGATATGTAAATAAGACCCAGCATTTTTCTGCATACAAGAAACACATCTCAGTGTGAAAGACAGATACTACCTCAGAGTTAATGTTTGGGAAACAATTTTCCAAGTAAATGGTCACAAGATACAAGTTGGAGTAGCCATTCTAATATCAAATTAAGTCAACTTTCAGTGAAAGTTATCAAAAAGAATAAGGAAGGACACATCATACTCATCAAAGGAAAAATCTACCAAGATAAACTCTCAATTCTGAACATCTATGCTCCAAATGCAAGGGCACCCACATTCATAAAAGAAACTTTACTAAAGCTCTAAGCACCACACACTGTATCTCTCACAGTAATAGTGGGAGATGTCAACACATCATTCTCATCAATGGACAGATCATTGAAGCAAAAACTAAACAAAGACACAGTGAAACTAACAGAAGTTATGAACCAAATGGAATTAAGAGCTAGAGCTGTTTTGACAGTAAGTTGACCCTAATAGGATTCAACATAGTCCTGGCTATAGCTACTGCAGTATTCTACCTGCTAAAGGGAATCCCCTAAACAATTTAGGTTATGGATTAAAATTGGAGAATAGGAATAATTTGTTTCCTCTTTGAAAATCTACAATCAAATTGTAAAGCTTTCACTAGCAAGGAGTAGTGTTTTCACTAAATTTTCAGTAATCTACAAAACTCATTTAGGAAGAAACAAAAAAAATCAAAGCTTTCTTTTGGCTTTCCTGAGAACAGTACCGAAAACATTCTAAAATAATTGAATTCAGAGTCCCTGCCTGTACATTGAGTAGCCATTTTTTTTTTTTGCTTTCTCTTTACATCAATATTTCTTCCTTTTCTGTTCAATGTCAACACATGACTAAAAAAATCACAGCATAAACAGGGAAAGTTTGCTTTGGCTCATGTTTTGTGGGTATAATTTATGATAGCAAGGAATAGCATGCATGGCAAAGTGGCTTGCAGTTGAAGAAACAGGGGCTTTCTCAAAAACGTTCAGCTTCAATCAATTGATTTTTTTAAAAAAAGTCCTTTAGCCTATAGCCTTTTTATAGAAACCATTATGTGTAAACATCCTCTTACAGTAATTCTGTTGTTACAATGCATTCCAAAATTGTCTTCTGCATTTCTTTCTATTGTAATAGTATCAACTATTTCCAAAACAAATCAAATTAAAAAAATAAAATTCAACAATATCTGTACTTAATCTCCCAAAGGAAAAAGTACATGCCAATATTAATATGTAAGCTACGATAAAATTTATAATTATAATTGGAAACTCTTAATCCTATACATTCTGGCCATTCCCTTTCAAAGGTTAATATAACAATAAAACAACTTCTATGTTAGAGTAAAAAATGCATTGTTATGTCAAATACAATTATTAAAAAATAAAAATGAAATAAATAACTTAATAACTGTGGTTTATATGTGAGCATGACATTTGAAAATAAAAAGGCCAACTTGTTACAGTTTCTTTTCTAGGTAGTCCTCAGAAGTAGCACTATTGCTGTGGCTAGGTACTCCAGATTGAGGTAATGACATCACTGTAGCTAATATTGACACTCACAAAGACAGACAGAAATAGAGGGATAGCAGGTTCATGATTCCGCCTAGTTTCCTAGAGAGTATTTGAAAAGAACCTGGAATTATGTAGGTGTTACATTACTATTGAAATAATCTAGTTTCTAGAAAATGGTAAACAGAAGTGCTCTGGTAATGAGGAAGTTATTTTTATGACTATGCAATGAGATAATATTCTGGGTTCATAAATGTAGAATGGCTTTAGTGAAGAAAAATTGCACACAGCAGATAGAAGACAAGGTTAGAATTTTAGAGTAATTAGGCAAGAAGAAAGGACATTGACAAGTGAAGTCAAAAAGATCATTTGAACAATCACTATTTAGGTTTGTGTTGCTGTGATAGACACTATCATCCAAAGAAACGTAGGAAAGGAAAGGGCTTACTGCAGCTTATACTTCTAGATTATAGTTTATCACTGAGGGAAATCAATGCAGCAACTCAAGCAGGAAATGTAGCAGAAACCATATAGGAATGCTGCATAATGTCTAACTTTTGGCTTATTTTCAGATAGCTTCCATATATAGTGCAGACTCATTTGCCTACTGATGATGCTGCCCAGTGTGGCCTGGGCCCTCCTACATCAAACATCAGTCAAGACATTCTGTCCCAGACATGGCCACATAAAAATCTCATATAGACAATTTTTTCAGTGAAGGTCTCCTCTTCATAAGTGACTCTAGGCTATGTTAATTTAAAAATAATAACTAACCAGGATAAAGTACAAGTGGGAAAAGACATTAAATAATATTTGTGTTATTCATTATAAAATGTGACAGACAATAAAACTGATAGTTTCTTTCATCATTTTGGACTAAAGAGATGAGGAAAAAGCTGTCAATGCTTGGTTCATACCCTCTAAGACCTCTTTGTATTTTAAAAACATTGATCATATCTGAACAATCCATCTGGGGTATGTCCTACCTGGGGAGCCATCCTGCCTGCAGATACCAAACCCTGACACTATTGCTTTTGCCAAGAAGCACTGAGTGACAGGGACCTGGTATGGATGTTTTGGGGAGGTTTTGCCAGCCCCTGACCAATGCAGATGTGGATACTTGGAGCCAACTGACTGAGTCAACCATCAGACTGAGTTCAAAGACACCAGTGGTGGAGCTGGTGGATATACTGGAGAAGCAGAGGGAGATAGAAACCCCATAGGAAAAACAATATTGGGTGGCCAGACCACCCAGTGCTCCCAGGAACTAGAGCACCAACCAAGGAGTGTACATGGAGGGATCCATGACTCCAGATACATATGTAGCAGAGGATGGCCTTGTCTGTCATCAATGGGAGGGAAGGCCCATTATTCTATGGAGCTTTGATGCCCAAATGTAGGGCAATGAAGGAGCAGTTGTTCAGGAGTTGGTTGGGGAGAACACTCATAGAGGCAAAAGAAAGAGAGGAGAGGGCAGGTATGGGATGAGGGCCTTGTGGAGGGGTAACTGGGAAGGGAGATATCATTTGAGATGTAAATGAATGGAATGATTAACAAATTAAATTAAATTAAATTTAAAAAATAACTGAATAGTTAACTGTGTTGTCTCTTTCTAGAAGATGGTTTCAGTCTGAAAGATCCTGATTAACATCACTCAAATACTACCAGATAGTGTGGGAATTTACATCCATTCTGAAATGATGTCCTTCAGTCACTGAATGGTGGTTGCCTTTGCCTGTGAGAGGGACAATTTAAAGTTGTAGACTGTGCTATCACTAGCATTTTTCCTGAAGGAGGAAGATATCATATTACAAATCATATTATCCTGGTACAAATCAAATTATCCATATTCACCTTTCTAGCAAGCCTATTTACCCTCATTTTACAGGCTTTTTCTCAACACAGTTACTAGTGTTTCTTGAAAGGTGTTCATAGCATATGTTTACTCACAGCGTTGATTTGTATCTTCCCTAGCAATTTCAAACCTTGTGAAGGAAGATAAAAAAAATCTTCCTTGATATATGGAGATTGAATCTATTAAGATCAGTTTGCAGTTTTGTGTCATGTGGATATTGAAGAATAAAAGTATATTATTTTTAACTCTATTTTTATTGCTTGTCATATATTGCAATGTATTCATATATTTACTCAATTTTTTCAATATTTAGATTAATTACCCTTCACATATAAAAAAAACTTGAGGATGGATTCTGAAAAACCATGAGCAAATCTTTTTATAAGATGGGAAATTTTGGAAAAATAACAACCTACCATTAGTACATATCTACTCCATTATGTTTCTCTTGCCTTTTGACATAGACTTTTCTTAGTATCTTTGTCATTCATTATTTGTCTATTAATATATTCATTCATTCATTCACAAAATGTTAAGCTGCATGTTAGTTATTAGTCAACAACCATGAATTCATTACTTTAATTTGTATAGATTGTTTATATTTTATAATGACCAAAATTTATATTTTCCTATAGTGTAATAAAAAAATGAACACAGGGACTTCAATGGAAGAGTTCATGGAAGAACAGAAGAAGCTGAAAGGGATTGCAACTCCATAGGAAAAACAACAATCGCAACTTACCAGACCCCAAACCCCAGAAGTCCTGGGGTCTAAACCACTAACCAAAGAACAAAAATGGAAGGACCCAGGGCTCCCAATGCATATATAGCAGAGAATCATATTATATAATATCAATGGGAGGGTAGGCCCTTGGTCCTTTGAAGGCTCTTTGACTCAGCATAGGTGGATGCTAGGGCAGTGAGGCAGAAGTGGGTGGGTTGGTGGGAAAGCACCCTCATAGGGACAGTAGGGATTGGATTGGGGTTTGTGGAGGGGAAACTAGGAATAGGGAAAATATTTGAAATGTAAATAAATAAAATAACCAATAAAAACTGAATATTTTTCTTATATTGGTATACAATTTTAATACATCCAAGATCATAGTGCATGTTACTATAAATAACATTTTCTTTTATCAGAAAATATTGAGAACCATAACTTGAACATGAATAAAAACATTAAATCCAGTATGCAAAAAGTCATAATTCAGAACAGAAATCAATGCAATAGAAACAATAAAATATGACAAAGAATCAATGAGTATAAGGATAAGTTCTTTGAAGGGATAAATACAATTGGCAGATCTTTAAACAAAATAATCAAAACAAAAGAAGAGAGGAACCAATTTAGTAGGATCATAAGTGAGCAAAAAATTTTACTACAGATATCAAAGAAATTCATACCCTTTTAAGAAAATACTGTAAAAATATGTATTTTAGTAAGTCAGAGAATCTAAAAAATTTAACAAATATGTACACTTATTTGACTTATCAAATTTAAACTAAGAAGAGATCAGTAGGATAAACCAATCATATAAAATCAATAAAATCAAAATGGTAACAAAATTCTTATGAGAATGAAATATGTAGGTTCAAATGATTCACAAGAGAATTCACCTAGACTTTCAAATATTTACAATTAAAGGCTTATTAATTATTCAATATTGAATGGAAGTGGGGGCATTGGACAGAAGACTTAGCAGTTAAGAGCTGAAGCTGAACTTCCAAAGGACAATACCCAGCATTCACAAGGCATCTCCAGTTTCAGAGGACCAAACAACTTCCCACAGACTTCCATACAAGCAAAACACCAATGGACATTAAATAAATAAGTAAATAAATAAATAAATATGAATGAATGAATAAATGAATAACAAAAGCAAGATGAAAGATATTTTGTAAACCTTTACAAGGTCAATACTACTCTAGCTCAAAAATAACAGGTAAGGAACACTACAAATATCAACAAAAATACTGTAGGCCAATATTTCAATAACACATAAAAATTTTCAACAAACTATTTGCAGATTAAATACAGTCATATATCAAACTGGTAATAAAGTACAGGAAAGTTGCATTAATTGTTATGATCTGAGGATGATTAACATGGATAAATAATGAATATAATAAATCATATTAATGAATTAAGGAAAATAAGTCTCAGATCAAATCATCTCAATAAATACTTTAAAACTTTTTGACTATATCAAACATGACTTTATGGCAATATTCATAGAGGGAATAGGAAAATACTTCAACATAGTAAAGGCTGCATATGACTATCATACAACCAATGCCATCCTAAATGGAGAAAATCTAAAAGCAATCTCATTAAACTAGGGATGCAACTGAGCTTTTCACTAAGCCTACATCTTTAAATATATTGCTAGAATCATTAGCTAGAGTAATAAGAACAAAGTAGAAATTAAGGAAATATAAATAACAAGAGAGAAAAACAAATTACATTTATTTACAGAAAAAAAATTATAAATCTCCACTGGATTTCTGTACACCAACAGAAAGAAACCCTAAGCCAATATTGGAATAATTTCCATTTTTTTAAAAGGCCTTTATAAATCTACCAATCAAACAAACTGGAAGATTTCTAGAGAGAAAATTTTTTATCTCTGAAAAAAATTGCAGAAACTACTAAGAGATGAAAAAATCTCCCAGAATTAATAATGTGAAAATGACTATCATATGTAAAGTAATTTATAGAGTCAATGAAGTCCCACTCAAAATCCTCAAAACATTCTTCACAGAATTTCTTTTTAATTTAATTTTATATGAAGCTACAAAACATCCCTGGTAGAAAATGTAGCACTGAGCAAAAGAAAGAACCTTGAAAGCATAACCATTCTAGGTCTTAAGGTTATTTATAAAAGAATAGTGATCAAAACAGAATGGTATTGGCACGTAAAGAGGCATGTACATCAGTGGAACAGACCTGAAGCACTAATCATGAGTACACATAAGTATACTTAACCGATATTTGACAAAGATATCAAAATATACACTGGGAAAAAAAGAGAATATCTTCAACAAATAGTATTGGGGAAACTGAATTTCCATATACAGAAGAATGAAGTAAGCCATAGCTGTATTGTTCTATTTAAAAAAAACCTAATGGATCAATTAAAATGCATAGGGGAAGAATGGAAAAATCACTGCAATGTATAGATATAGAGGGTACTTTCTATATAAGACCTCTTTTGTTCAAGAAGTAATGTCAGCAACTGACAAATGGGAACTTGAAAAACTAAAAAGTGTGTTGCAGCAAAAATTAGAATCAAGCAGGTGAAGAAGATGCCTACAGGATGGGAGTAAGCTATGCCATCTATACAAACATGTGTGATAAGGAGAATTATATCAAGAGTATGTAAAGTACTAGAACAAAACAAGTAAAAACAAACAAACAAAAAGAAAACACACAAGCACACCCCCTACACACATACACACTACACACAAAAAATGTACACACCCAAATGACCCAATTAACTGCCCTCCAAAAGACCCAACGAGCAGCTGAAAAAATCAGATGCAGATATTTGCACCCAACTAATGAACATAAGCTGCTGACCCCTGTGTTGAATTGGGAAAAGACTCGAAGAAGCTGAGGAGGAGGGTGACCATGTAGGAAGACCAGCAGTCACAATTAACCTGGACCCCTGAAATCTCTCAAACACTGGATCACCAACAAGGCAGCATAACCCAGCTGATATGAGGACCCCAACACATATACAGCAGAGGACTCCCTGGTGTGGGCTTACTGAGAGAAGATTCACCTAACCCTCAATAGCCTGGAGGCCCCAGGGAGTTTAGAAGTCTGGTGGGGTAGAAGGTGGGGACATCCTCATGGAGACCCGGGTTGGGGAGGAGGTATGGGATTTGGAACAGTCGGAGGGTGGACAGGGAGGGTAATAAAATTTGAAGTTTAAAATAAATAAATAAATATATATATTTTTTAAAAAGTAGGATATAGATTTGTATAAAGAGTTTTCCAAAGAAAAGATAGCAACAGATAAGAAATATTTCAAAAAGTGCTCATATTCTTAGCAAGTAAGGAAATGCAAGTTTAAACTACTTTAAGATTTCATCCTTTTCCAAGCAGAATGGCTAATATTAAAGCACAACAACAACCAACAAATGATGACAACCACATGGGGCAAACGGAGCCTTCATTCACTCTTTATAATGCTACAAACTGTATAATCACTCTAGAAATTAATGTCAAAACGTTTTAAAAAGTTAGAAATGAATATATCCTAGTACTCAGCTATATCATTTTTTTTTTGGCATATGCTCAAAAGATTCAGCATCATACTCAATTGGTTCTTGCTCAGCGTTGTTCATTGTGGGATCTAAATGGAAAGCCGCAGTACTGAAGACAAGCACTCATTATATTGATTGAGACATGAAGACTTCTGTGGGGAAAAATAACCATTCACTATTTTCAGCTGTACTGCACTAAGTCACATTAATGATCAGAATGATGATTATATATTCTAAGAGGTTCAGTAATGGTGCTTATATTTGAACAGTACCTAGTAGCCACCTAGTTGGACTTAAGTAGCTCTCAAGCTAAGAGAATGCATACTTGATACTCTAAACTTAGCCAACAACTCATTACTGCTGTAGAGGTGAAAACCCTAAAGTAGATAGTAGTATCACTTCTCTTAATCAAAATGATTTTTAACTTCACTGTCAATTATTTTTTTTTTCCACATATAAGCATGTTTCTCAGGCTCCATCAAAGTAGCTGCTTTGTGCAGCACAATAGAAAGAGCCGCAATTGACTGTAATGTTTACAGCTGATTTGTTCTACCAAGCCCAGGTTGCTACATCTAAACCAGTACCTGTACATCTCTGGCTCAGGGAACACAGGAAAATGTAAGACTGTAAGAGACATCCTGTTTACCTAACCTTTCTGGGTCTAGAGATTGTAGCTTGAAGTGCTTCCTTGGAAAACTGGGAAAAGTCTGCTATACCAAAGTATGCTCCATCTTACCACAAGAACACTTATTCAACTATGTTTACTGCAGCTTTATTTAAATAGCCAAAAATCTGGAAAAAATAGATGTCCTTAACAGAAAAATGGATAAAGAAAACGCAGTATATTTCCAATAGAGTATTACTCAGCTGTTAAAAAATTAACACACAACTAGAAAAAAATCATGTTGAGTGAGGCAACTCAGATTCTAAAAGACAAATAATACATGTATCCACTTGTATGTTGATATTAGCAGTTAAAATTTTATAAAGATGATTTATTTCAAAATCTTATATTCTGCATGTTTATATTATGTGTAGTTTTGCTTTTTTGTTTTCTAACACATTTTATTTTAATGGTGATATAAGCACAATTTTACTAAAAACAGCACTATGATGTTTATGCAAACCTGAATTATATCTTCTCAGTTAACCTATATTAATGTTCTGATAGCAAACTGAGCTCACGCAGGTCACTGAAATTACAATAGCCCCACTATTTTCAAGAGGAGATATCAGATCATAATGCTTAAAGCCTTCAAGATTCAATTGCAAAATATTAGAATATTTACTTCACTGCTGATCTTTGTGTTGATTTTCACTTTGAAAACACAAAAATTTTATTAAGATGAGCATGAACAAAGATGTATTTTTAAGTAATTAAAATATGAAGATAGTTTCTAGAATAATGCTACTGCTTCATTGCTTTAAAAGGCTCATTAAATATTTACTTATCTTATTAAATATTAAATATCTATGACATATTTAATTCACAAATAGAAAATTTCTCATTGATAAAATTCAAATAAAGTCCTTTCAAAGCCCAAGCTTCTTACTATTTTAGTTTTATATTTTGTGATATAACATCAATGTTTGTTTAACATTTTGTGGTCATAAAATACACATATGGTTTGCCTGCCTTCTCACTCCTCTGTACCTCTTCAATTATTGTGGTTGCTGCCTTTAATTTTCAGATTGTAGAGACTAGCATTATTACCCATTGTCCTTATTTATAATTTGGTATACTGCAGAATATTCGGTTATTTTTGGTAAGAAACATCATCTATCCTTTTGAGGAGATAATATGTTGTCAATAATTGAAAAGGAGGTTAGAATTTGGGGAGATAATGTCTCTCTAAAATACCTGCTACTTAAAGAACTGAATTATAGTTAGGAAAGTGAAATGAAAAATGCAATTTTTGAGTGAAATTAGCATATTGGAATTTAATAGTTTACTTAAAATGGTTTATGTGAGTGACTAAAATACTACATCTGAAAGATTGTTCTCCATTAAAAATAAACCAGTAAAGTTGTCAAAAATCAATATTTTCAGAGCAGTAGAAATTTACATAGACTTCAATTTGTTTGAACTTTTTTAAAAAGTTTTTTTTTTATTCACTTTACATCCCTTTTACTGTCCTACTTCTGGTTAGCCTTCCCACTGTCCTTTCCCCATTCTCCCTCCCCTTCTTCTCTGAGAGGGTGGCAGCAACCCTGGGTATCACCACCCCCCCCCAGCCTGGCACATTACATTTCTGTGGGGCTAGGTACATCCTCTCCCACTAAGGCCAGACAAGATAGTCCAGCTTTAAGAGCATACCACACATAAAGACAACAGCTTTTGGAATAGCCCCAGTTCCAGTTGTTCAGGACCCACCTGAAGCCCAAGCTGTATGTCTGCTACATTTGTGCAGGGAGGCCTAGGTCCAGCCTGTGTTTGCTCTTTGGTTGGTGGTTCATTCTCTAAGATCTACACTGATCAATGTTAGTTGACTCTCTTGTTCTTTCTGTAGAGTTCCTACCCTCTCAGAGGCTGCAATCCTTCCTCCTGTTCTTCCCTAAGAGTCCCCAAGATCCATCAACTGTTTGACTATGGGTGCCTGTATCTGTCTGAGTCAGCTACTGGGTGGAACCTCTCAGAGGACATGATCCTTTCTGCAAACATAGCAGTACATCATTAATAGTTTTAGGGATTGATGTTTGCTTATAGGATGGGTCTCAAGTTGGGGAGATTATTGGTTGGCTATTCTCTCAGTTTCTGCACCATCTGATCAACCTGTGTTTCTCTTCGACAGAATAAATTTTGGGCTGAACATTTTGTGGGTGGACTGCTGTACTTCTTTACCTCAGTAAGAATATCATATGTGTGGTTTTGTAATAAGGTCCAGTCTTATATTCCATGTAAGTTTCCTGTTAACTCCAGAAGCCTAGAAGATCAACAGCATGATAAGGTGCCAACAAGAATATGACAAGCAAGAACTGCCATTGAGCTCCCAAATGAGACCATACCAACCAAAATCAGCATTATCTTTTGTCTTTTCTTTGAGTTCAAAAATTAAATAAGATATTACAATTATGAATCTTACTTGACCTAACTTACTGTTCACAATGAAACAAGTTTCATCTTGGATGATTCTTCAAAGACAGTAAGCAAGTAGCATTTCTTTTTACAACTGTCCAAGCAAGACAACAGTCAATTAAGCAATATAAATGTAACTTTAAAAATTACTTTTTTTTTTTACAGTCCAATCCCCTCTCCCCAGTCTGCCCTGCAACAGTTCCTCATCCCATTCCTCCTTCCCCCTGTCTGTAAGAGGATATGTCCCCCTTCCTCCCACAGGCCTCACCACTCCCTGGGGCCTCAAGTATCTCAAGGGTTCAGCACTACTTCTTCCATTGATGACCAGATCAGGCAGTCCTCTTCTGTATATGTGTCAGGGGCCTTAGACCAGCTCTTGTATGATGCCTGGTTAGTGACTCAGTGTCACAGCGATCAGCATGGTCCAGGTTAGTTGAGACTGCTGGTCTTCCTATGGGGGTTATCCTACTTCTCAGCTTCTTCCATCCTTTCCCTAATTCAACCTGAGGGGTCCCAGACTTTAGCACATTGGTTGGGTGTAAGTGTATGCATCTGTCTCAGTCAGCTTCTTGTTGGGTCTCTTAGAGGACAGACATGTTAGGTTCCTGTCTATAAGCACACCATAGCATCAGTAATAGTGTCAGGCCTTGGAGCCTTCACCTTGAGATGGATCCCATGTTGAGAATACAAGAGATAGAATAGAGAATCTCAGGTGCAGAATATACCATAGAAAACATTGACACAACAGTCAAGGAAAATGCAAAAAGCAAAAAGCTCCTAACACAAAACATTCAGAAATGATAGGACACAATGAGAAGATGAAACCTAAGGATAATAAGTATAGAAGACAGCAAAGATTTCCAACTTATAGGGCCAGTAAATATCTTTAACAAAATTATAGAAGAAAATGTCCCTAACCTAAAGAAGAGATACCTATGAGCATAGAAGTAACTTACAGAACTCCAAATAGACTGGACTAGAAAAGAAATTTATCCCATCATATAATAATCATAATACCAAATGCACAAAACAAAGACAGAATATTAAAAGCAGTAAGAAAAATTATTAAGTAATATATGAAGGCAGACCCATCAGAATTACACAAGATTTCTCACCAGAAACTATAAAAGCTAGAAGATTTGGGGCAGATGTCATACAGACCCTAAGAGAACACAAATGCCAGCCCTGGCTTCTATACCCAGCAAAATTCTCAATTAATATAGATGGAGAAACAAAAATATTTCATAACAAAATGGAATTTATACAATATCTTTCCACAAATATTGACCTACAAAGGATGATAGATGGAAAATGTAAACACAAGGAGGGAAAGTACACCTTACAAAAAGCAAAAAATAATCTTCTTTCAACAAACCCAAAAGAAGATAGCCACACAAACATAATTCCACACCTAACAACAAAAATAACAGGAGGCAACAATCACTTTTCTTTAATATCTCTTAACATCAATGGACTTAACTACCCAGTAAAAGGACATGAAATAACAGACTGGATAATTCAATAGGACCCAATATTTTCTGCATACAGAAAATCTCAGTGACAAAGATAGACACTACCTCAGAGTAAAAGCCTGGAAAACAATTTTCCAAGGAAATGGACCCAAGAAACAAGCTGGAGTAGTCATTCTAATATCAAATAAAATTGATGTTCAACTAAATAACACTTTATACTTATCAAACAAATCTATCAGGATAAACTGTCAATTCTGAAAATCGATGCTCCAAATACAAGGGTACTCACATTCAAACAAACAAACAAACAAAAAAAGCCTTTACTAAAGCTCAAAGCACACAACATTGAACTTCACTCAATAACAGAGGGACATGTCAACACCCTACCCTTTGCAATGGATAATGGATAGATCATGGAAACAGAAACTAAACAGAGACACAGTGAAATTAACAGAAGTTATGAACTAAATTTATTTAACAGATATTTATAGAACTTTTTATCCTTAAACAATAGAATATACCTTCTTCTCGGCACCTCATGGTACATTCTCCAAAATTGACCATATAATTGGTAACAAAACAGGCTTCAACAGATACAAAAAGATTAAAATAAACCCATGCATCTATCAAATCACAAAAGGCAAATGCTGGTCTTCAACAAAAACAAAAATAAGAGAAAGCCCAAGTACACATGGAAGCCTAACAATGCTGTAATCAATGATAAGTGGGTCAGGGAAGAAATAAATAAAGAAAGACTTTTTAAAATTTAATGAAAATGAAGACACATCATACGCAAACTTTTGGGCCACAATGAAAGCAGTGCTTAGAGGAAAACTTATAACTATAAGTGCCTCCAAAAAGAAACTGGAGAGAACATAGACTAACAGCTTGATATCACATCTAAAAGTTCTAGAACAAAAAGAGACAAATACACCCAAGAGGAGTAGACAGGAAATAATCTCAGAACTGAAATCAACCAAGAAGAAACAAAAAGAAGTATACAAAGAATCAACAAAACCAGAAGCTGGTTCCTTGTGAAAATCAAAAGATGGATAAACCCTTAGCCAGACTAACCAGAGGGTAAAAAGACAGTATCCAAAATAATAAAATCAGAAATGAAAAGGGAGACATAACAATGGAAACAAAATTCAAAAAATGATCAGATCCTACCACAAAAGCCTATACTCAACCAAATTGGAAAATCTGTATGAATTATACAATTTTCTTGACAGATAACAGGTACCTAAATTAAATCAGGATCAGATAGAACATCTAAACAGTCCCATAAACACTAAAGAAATAGAAGCAGTCATTAAAAGTTTCACATCCACAAAAATCTCAGGACAAGATTGGTTTAATGCAGAATTCTATCAGACCTTCAAGGAAAACCTAATACCAATACTCTTCAAACTGTTACACAAAATAGAAATAGAAGAAACACTACCCAATTCATTCTATGAGGCCACAATTATACTTATACCTAAACCACACAAAGACCCAACAAACAAAGAGAACTTCAGACCAATTTCCCTTAAGAACATTAATGTAAAATATAATCAATAAAATTCTAGCAAACAAATTCCAACAAAATATCAAAATGATCATTCACCATGATCAGGTCTTTGAAGGAAGAGATAGAAGATGATCTCAGAAGATAGATCTCCCATGCTCATTGATTGGCAGGATTAATATAGTAAAAATAGCTATCTTGCCGAAAACAATCTACATATTCAATGCAATTCCCATAAAAATTCTAACTCAATCCTTCACAGAATTAGAAAGAGCAATTTTGAAATTCATTTGGAATAACAAAAAAATCCAGCATAGCCAATACTATTCTCAACAATAAAAGAACTTCTTGGGGGAATCACTATATCTGACCTCAAGCTGTATTACATAGCAATAGTGATAAAAAAAAAAAAAAAATCCTGCATGGTATTGTGACAGAGGCAGACAGGTAGATCAATGGAATAGAATTGAATACTCAAAATTAAATCCACACACCTATGGTCACTTGATCTTTGACAAAGGAGCTAAAACCATGTAGAAGAAAAATGACAGCATTTTCAACAAATGGTGCTGGTTCAACTGGAGGTCAGCATGTGGAAGAATGCAAATTTACCCATTCCTATTTCTTTGTATAAAGCTCAACTCCAAGTGGATTGATCAAACATCTCCACATAAAACCAGATACACTAAAACTAATAGAGGAGAAAGTGGAGAAGAGCCTCTAACTCATGGTCAAGGGAAAATTTCCTGAACAGAATACCAGTGACTTTTGCTCTGAGATCAAGAATCTACAAATGGAATAAAGTTGCAAAGCTTGTGTAAGGCAAAGGGCACCGTCAATAGGACAATACAGCAACCAACATTTTGGGAAAAGATCGCTACCAATCCCACATCCAATAGAGGGCTAATATCCAATATATACAAAGTACTAATGAAGTTAGACTCCAGAGAAGCAAATAACCCTATTGAAAATGGGGTATAGCAGGGCGGTGGTGGCTCACGCCTTTAATCCTAGCACTTGGGAGGCAGAGGCAGGCGGATTTCTCAGTTCCAGGCCAGCCTGGTCTACAGAGTGAGTTCCAGGACAGCCAGGGCTACACAGAGAAGCCCTGTCAAAAAGAAAGAAAGGAAGGAAGGAAGGAAGGAAGGAAGGAAGGAAGGAAGGAAGGAAGGAAGGAAGGAAGGAAGGAAGGAAGGAAGAAAAGAAGGAAGAAAGAAAAGAAAAAAGAAAATGGGGTACAGCTAAACAAAGAATTCTGAACTGAGGAATGCCAAATGGCTGAAAAGTACCTAAAGGCATTTTCAGCAACCTTAGTTATCAGGGAAATGCAAATCAAAACAACCCTGAGATTCCACCTCACACCAGTCAGAATGGCTAAGATCAAAAACTCAGGTAACAGCAGATGCTAGTAAGGATGTGAAGAGGAGTACTCCTTTATTTTTGGTGGAATTGTAAGCTGGTCCAGTGACTCTGGAAATCAGTCTGATGTTTCCTCAGAAAAATTGGACATAGTATTACCTGAGGATCCAGCTATACCACTCCTGGGCATATACCAAAAATATTCTCCAACATATAACAAGGACACATGCTTCACTATGTTCATAGCAGCAGCCTTATAAATAAAAGCCAGAAGCTGGAAATAAACCATAGGTCCTTCAATAGCAGAATAGATACAGAAAATGTGGAACATTTATACAATAGAGTACTACTCAGCTATTAAAAACAATGAATTCATGAAACTTTTAAGCCAATGGATAGAACTAGACAATATCATCTTGACTGAGGTAATCCAAACACAAAAGAACACACATGGTAAGCAGTCACTGATAAGTGGATACTAGCCTGCATGCTCAGATTACCCAAGGTACAATTCACAAACCAAATGCAGCTCAATAAGTAAGATCAATATGTAGGTGCTTCAATCCTTCTTAGAAAGTGGAGCAAAGTACTCATGGGAGCAATATATTGAGACAGTGTGGAACAGAGATTAAAGGAAAGGCCATCCAGAGACTGGCTCACCTGGGAATCCATTCCACATACAGTCACCAAACCCAGACATTGTTGTGGATGCCAAGAAGCGAATAATGACAAGATCCTGATATAACTGTCTTCTGAGATGCTCAGCCAGAGCCTGACAAATACAGAAGCAAAGACTTACAGTCAACTATTGGATTGAGCACGGGGACCCCAATGGAGGAGTTAAAGAAATGCTTGAAGAAGCTGAAAGGGGTTTGCATCTCCATAGGAAGAAAAAAATATATCAAGCAACCAGAGTCCCCAAAGCTCCCAGAGACTAAACCACCAAGCTATGAGTACACATGGAGGGACCCACTGCTCCAACTGCATATGTAGCAAAGGATGGCCTTGATAGGTATCAGTAGCAGGAGAAGCCCTTGGCTCTGTAAAGGCTTTATGCCCCAGTGTAGGGGAATTTGAGGGCAGCGAGTGTGGGGAGGTGGGTGTGGGTCAGTGCATGGGGGAACACCCTCATAGAAGCAGGGAAGGGGGGGTTGGGTAAGGCTTTTCCATGATGGGGGGAAACCTGGAAATGGGGAAGAGTTGTGATTTTTGCATTGAAAGTTCTACTTGTAAAATAGATCTTATTTGTAATGTTTTTCATCAATTTTGTAACAATTATTTCCTGCTCTTAATTTGGTTTTTGATATGTAAATGTAAAGAACACTACTCTGATTATGTGTGCACTGATCATTAATAGACCTCATTCTTTTGTCTCTTTTTTTTTCTTCTATTTTTTCTTTCTCTCAAACCACCTGCAAACAAAGCTATCCAAATAAAATTTCACCCCTGTAGCATCAGTCAAGTAAACCTCTACCTTAAACAAAACTTGTGGACCAAGTGGAGGTTAATAACCGTCACATCAAAAATCTAGAGTCAATATGCTTTGAAGACCATCAATTTCTGTGTAACCAAGTTATAGAGATGGACCCCATAGTAGTTGTAAATTTTTGGAATTATCAATTTGAAATTTTCAATTTCTGGTTTCACAGGATCATCTATTCTCTGAGGGATTAGGAGTGATGCTTTATGTTTTATTATTAATTTAAGGTTGTTATGTATATGTATGTAAATATTTGCATATGTTCAAACATACACATTCATATAGAGAAACAAAGAAAATTTTAGGTATCATTCTCATACACATAATTCACCTCCTTAGAGCTGGTGTCTTTCATTATCCTGAAGCTCACAAATGAGAGTAAAATGATGGTCTAGTTAGCTCCAGGGATCCTCTTCTTTCTACCTCCCCTGTGCTGGGATTACAAGAGCATGACATCATCCCTGGCATTTTATCTTTGTTCTGGGGATCTAACTTAGGTTTACATATTTGTAAGGAAGCACTTTAGGGACTGCACTACATTCCCTGGCCCAGTAAACAATGTTTTCACAAATGACTCATTTTCTATAAATGTATTAATATCTTACTTTTATTTGTAACATATATAGATATTGATACGGCAAGGTATTTATTGAAAATAACTCTCTTCCAACCATGACGTAAGGAGAGCAAGAGATAAATGACTCAGAGCAAAGATTTTATAACCTCATATGAACTTCTACATCATGTTGGGAAGTGAACTGGTCACATTTTTAAAAGGTGATTATATGGGGTTCTTCTCCTCCCATATTATATAAATGGTACATGAAGCAAAAGCCTTTACATAGCAGAACTATGATGATCAGGGCTTAGAAAGTTCTCACAATTATACCTCAGTTTTAATTCTCTAAATTATCACTGATTATCATCAACGATTTTAGTGGGACATTTTAACATCTTCACTGTTTATTATAATATTAGTTATGGCTTTATCATATTTGGACTTACTATTTTGAAGTATATTCCATGCATTGCTATCATTTTTAAGAATTTTAATCATCAAAGTGTGTCAAATTTTTCAAATATATTTCCTGAAGCTTTTTAATAATCATTTGTTATTTCACTCATGCTATGTGGCATATCACCTTTAATAACGTATGTATCTGGACTCATTATTGCATTATAGGGATGAATGATCAGGTTGTTGATGATTTTGCCATGAGGTTGATTTTAGTTAGTCAGGATTTTAATATGATTATTGTTTTATCCATCTGTTAGACTAGAATAATAACTATAACTAGACTATATTCTCTAGGTTTTGTTATCAAAACAATGCCTGCAATTCTAAAATTAGTTTATAAACATTCTATGTGTTTATTTTCTTGGAGGAATTTCAAATGATTCATATTAACTATTCAAAATGTAGAACAAATTGGTGAGTTAAGAGTAATTTAGACTTTTAACTGTCCTTAGTAGAACTAGTGACTTTTTCATTTTTCTCATTTTTTTTTTGACTAGTATTTGGGCCTCCTTTTTTTCTATTAGTTACCCTAACAAAATTTTGGTTCATTTACCTTATCTTTGCAAAAATAACACATAGTTTTATTTTTCTTTCTTAGTGTTTATCTAGTTTGCACTTCATTGATTGCTAATATTATTTCTTGCATGGCTCATTCTTTTCTAGCTTGGTTTATTGTTTTTCCTGTTTGTCAGCTTTTAGGGGTCCTTCTTTATTATTAACTTTATATATAAAACATCAAATTATTTTTGGAAGGCTTTTCATCTTTTGAAATATATACTGTGGTAACTTTTCTTTTTTTTATTAGATATTTTATTTACACTTCAGATGGCATCCCCTAACCCCATTCCCCCCACCCCCCTTAGGAAACTCCTATTCCATGCCCCCTTTTCCATTTTGCATTTATACATTTTTAAAAATAATGTTAATCATAGACTTTATAAGTTTGGAATTGTTCAATCACAGGTGTAACACACAGACCAACCTAGATATAACAACTATCTTTGACTGGTGGAGATACATGAATATCTGCCTCCCTGTCTCCCCACTCTTTCTCTCTTTCATCACCTAGCTTCTTTTCTCCTTCTTCTTCTCCTCTTCTTACTCCTTTTCTTCCTCTCAGTACTCCTCCTACCTTAGCTCCTCCTACACATCACCCTTCCTGTTAAAATGAATCTTTCCTCTCAAAATACAATTAGTGCATAATTATGCCAATTTGTACCAGTGAAGTACAGGATAGTCCTAATACCCAGTCCATCCTTTTGTTGACTAACCAGCTCCTCTGTCATCTATTCTAACTAAAACATTTAGTTCTGAACCTGGCTTTAGGATGAATGTCAGCTGATGACCATCAACTCAAATCTTTTCTCTTAAGGTCAATAGCTATATGCTTTCAACCCCATCAGAAATCCAGAATGACTGAGTTAACTATAATTGTGGGAAGCACAAATCATAGTTTCTAAAACTTAGCCAATTTATAGAGACCTCTGAAAACCTGGACACTCGCTCTACTTCAAAACGTTGGAGCATCTGTTCTTCTGCCTTCTGGCCCAGGATCATCTGACAGACCTTAATGCTGCAGAATTATTAAGGGCTGATTACTCTGTCTAGGCAGATATAATCAGTCGACTATTCTGCAAGTGTGTCCTTTTCTGGACAGTAATTAGTCTGTAGAAGGAAAGTGGCAATTCTTGCCTAGTGAACTTACCACAACTGGAGTAACTTCAAGGATGCTCAATTTCTTCTTAGAATTCAATATAGGAAGCTGTCCGGAGCAGACAGGTCTCTAATGAAAATGAACATTAATACTGAAATGTTTGTCATGTCAATTCTAAGGATTTCTGATGTTTTGAAAACCAGCTATCCATGTAAGGTAATCTGGACTGTTGCCTGTTAACTCCACTCAGCTATTTCTACATAAAACATAGAGAACACCCTTATAATAAACTCCAAGTCATGAATTTGCTATAGTCCCTTAACTCACAGGCTGACCATCTCAAATCAGTTTAAAAAAAGTTAAAGAAGGACTGGGTCTAAGCTTTGTATTCCTAAGTGTGTTATACTGGTACAATGCCTATGAGAGTAACAATATTCATCTCACTCTTATATCACTAAGAAGCTCATGCCAATGAAAACCTTAAAATTTATAAACAAAGTAAATTGATGTCATTTAAGAATTTATATCTTCATCTTGATATTAATTATACAGATTTCTACTAATAGGTTATGGCTATGCAATAAACCCTAGCTAATCCTCTCTATTCCGACAAAACCACTACTTTTCCCTAGAGAGACAGCCCAACATTTACCACCTTAGTCCCCAAGCCCATGGAATAGGGGCGCTGACACATCATTAGCTTCTTCAAGCTGATTATGGGCGTTGAGATATTAGAAGAAGAGTGGGGGGGGGGAGAGCAAATTGACAATCCTCTGATGCTGTGTCTTTGCTGTCTCCAGATGGAATTCCAGGACCTCAGAGGTTTGAGCAGGTCTGCCCAGCTTGCTTGTTGAGTAGCTACACCAAGGCTGATCATTCTGCAATATACAATTCTCAAAACAAATTTGAGTATCAAGATAGTTCTTTTTTTTTTTAGAGGGCTGACGTTTTATTAAGAATGTTGGTTCTAACCGCTTTTCTATTTTTCCCCTCTTTTATTGGATATAATATTTACATTTCAAGTTTTATCCCCTTACCATATTTCCCCCACCACCTAGGAACCCTTTATCCCATCCCCCCTCCTCCTGCTTCTATGAAGGTGTTTACCCACCTACCCCCAGCTCCCCTCCCTACCCTCAGATTCGCCCCCCTCAGTGCTCAGCCTTCAGGGTACCATTGACCTTGTCTCCCACCTATGCCCAACAAGGCCATCCTCCCCTACATATACAGCTAGAGTCATATGTCTCTCTATATGTGCTCCTAGGCTGGTGGTTTAGACCCTGGGGAGCTCTGGCTGGTTGGTATTGTTGCTCTGCTCATGGGGCCACCAGCCCTTAAGGTTCCTTCAATTTACTCTCTAACTCCTCCATTGGGAACCTTTGATCAGATTAATGGATAGCTGTGGTTATCTGTCTCTGGGTATGTCCGACTCTGGGGGACCTCTAAGGAGACAGCCTTATCAGGCTGCTGTCAGCTTTCCCATCCTGACATCCCTATCAGTGTCTATTTTTGGTGACTGCCCATGGAATGAATACCCAGATGGAATGGTCTCCCTACAACACCCCCTTCAGATTCTGTCCCACACTTTGTCTCCATATTTGCTCTCTTGGGTATTTAGTTACTCCTTCTAAGAAAGACTTAGGCATCCTCACTTGTTCTTTCTTCTTCATGAGCTTCATGTCGTCTGGCAGTTGAATCTTTTTGTTTCAAATTTTTGGGCTAATCTCCGCTTATCAGTGAGTAAATACCATGTGTGTTCTTTTGTGATTGGGTTACCTCACTCAGGATGATATTTTCTCGTTCCATCCATTTACCTAAGAATTTCTCGAATTCATTATTTTTAATAGCTGAGTAATATTCCATTGTGTAAATGTACCACATTTTTTGTATCCATTCCTCTGTTGAAGGGCATCTGGGTTCTTTCCAGCTTCTGGCTATTATAAATAGGGCTGCTATGAACATAGTGGAGCATATGTCTTTGTTATTTGTTGGGGCATTTTCTGGGTATATGCTCAGGAGTGGTATAGCTGGGTCCTCAGGTAGTGCTATGTCCAATTTTCTGAGGAACCGCCAGACTGACTTCCAAAGTGGATGTACCAGCTTGCAACCCCACCATCAATGCAGGAGTGTTCCTCTTTCTTCACATCCTCGCCAGCATCTACTATTACCTGAGTTTTTTATTTTAGCCATTCTGACTGGTGTGAGGTGGTATCTCAGTGTTGTTTTGATTTGCATTTCCCTGATGACTAAGGATGTTGAGCATTTCTTAAGGTGCTTCTCGGCCATTCGAGTTTTCTCAGTTGAGAATTTTTGTTTAGCTCTGTATCCCATTTTTAATGGGGTTATTTTGTTGTTTTGTGTCTAATTTCTTGAGTTCTTTGTAAATATTTGATATTAGCCCCCAATCGGATGTAGGATTGGTAATGATCTTTTCCCAATGTGTTGGTTGCCGTTTTGTCTTATTGACAGTGTCCTTTGCCTTACAGAAGCTTTGCAATTTGATAATGTCCCATTTGTTGATTCTTGATCTTAGAGCATAAGCCATTGGTGTTCTGTTCAGGAACTTTTCTCCTGTGCCTAGGTATTCGAGGGTCTTCCCCAACTTCTCTTCTAATAGTTTCAGTGTATCTGGCTTTATGTGAAGGTCCTTTATCCACTTGGAGTTGAGCTTTGTGCAAGGGGATAAGAATGGATTAATTTGCATTCTTCTACATGTTGACCTCCAGTTGAGCCAGCACCACTTGTTGAAAATGCTGTCCTTTTTCCACTGGATGGATTTAGCTCCCTTGTCAAAGATCAAGTGACCATAGGTGTGCGGGTTCATTTCTGGGTCTTCAATTCTATTCCATTGATCATCCTGTCTGTCTCTGTACCAATACCAAGCAGTTTTTATCACTACTGCTCTGTAGTACAGTTTGAGGTCCGGAATGGTGATTCCCCCAGAGGTTCTTTTATTGTTGAGAATAGTTCTCGTTATTCTAGGTTTTTTGTTATTCCAAATGAATTTGTAAATTGCTCTTTCTATCTCTATGAAGAATTGATTTGGAATTTTGATGGGTATTGCACTGAATCTGTAGATTGCTTCTTTCAGGATAGCCATTTTTACTAAGTTAATCCTGCCAATCCAGGAGCATGAGAGATCTTTCCATCTTCTGAGATCTTATTCAATTTTTTTCTTCAGAGACTTGAAGTTCTTGTCATACAGATCTTTCATTGCTTTGTTAGATTCACTCCAAGATAATTTATTTTATTTGTGGCTATTGTGAAGGGTGTTATTTCCCTAATTTCTTTCTCTGCCTGTTTATCCTTTGAATAGAGGAAGGCTACTGATTTGTTTGAGTTGATTTGTTTGAGTTGATCCAGCCACATTGCTAAAGTTGTTTATCGGGTTTAGGAGTTCTCTGGTGGAAGTTTTAGGTTCACTTAAGTATATTATCATATCATCTGCAAATAGTGAAATTTTGACTTCTTCCTTTCCTATCTGTATCCCTTTGACTTCCTTTTGTTGTCTAATTGCTCTAGCTAAGACTTGCAGTACTATATTGAATAGGTAAGGTGATAGTGGACAGCCTTGCCTAGTCCCTGATCTTAGTGGGATTGCTTCACGTTTCTCTTCATTTAGTTTGATGTTGGCTACTGGCTTGCTGTATATTGCTTTTACTATGTTTAGATATGGGCCTTGAATTCCTGATCTTTCCAAGACTTTTAACATGAAGGGATGTTGAATTTTGTCAAATGCTTTCTCAGTGTCTAGTGATATGACCATGTGGTTTTTCTCTTTGAGTTTATTTATGTAGTGGATTACATTGATGGATTTCCGAATATTGAACCATCCCTGCATTCCTGGGATAAAGCCTACTTGATCTTGATGGATAATTATTTTGATGTGTTGTTGGATTCGGTTTGCGAGAATTTTATTGAGTATTTTTGCATCAATATTCATAAGAGAGATTGGTCTGTAGTTCTCTTTCTTTGTTGGGTCTTTCTGTGGTTTAGGTATGAGTGTAATGGTAGCTTCATAGAATGAATTGGGTAGTGTTCCTTCTGTTTCTATTCGATGGAGTAGCTTGAAGAGGATTGGTATTAGGTCTTCCTTGAAAGTCTGAAAGAATTCTGCACTGAAACCATCTGGCACTGGACATTTTTTGGTGGGAAGATTTTTAATGACTGTGTCTATTTCTTTAGGCGTTATGGGGCAGTTTAGATGGTTTATCTGCTCCTCGTTTAACTTTGGTACCTGGTATCTATCAAGAAAATTGTCCATTTCCTTCAGATTTTCCAATTTTGTTGAGTATAGGCCTTTGTAGTAGGATCTGATAATTTTTTTAATTTCCTCTGTTTCTGTTGTTATGTCTCCCTTTTCAGTTCTGATTTTATTAATTTGAATGCTGTCTCTGTGCCCTTTGGTTAGTCTGGCTAAGGGTTTGTCTATCTTGTTGATTTTCTCAAAGAACCAGCTCCTGGTTTTGTTGATATTTTGTATAGTTCTTTTTGTTTTGACTTGGTTGATTTCAGCCCTGAGTTTGATTATTTCCTGCCTCTACTCCTATTGGGTATACTAGCTTCTTTTTGTTCTAATGCTTTCAGGTTTGCTGTCAAGTTGTTAATGTATCCTCTTTCCACTTTCTTTTTGTGAGCACTTAGAGCTATGATTTTTCCTCTTAGTACTGCTTTCAATGAGTCCCACATGTTTTAATATGATGTGTCCTCATTTTCATTTACATCTAAAAAGTCTTTAATTTCTTTCTTAATTTCTTCCTTGACCAAGTTATATTGAGTAGAGCATTGTTCAGTTGCCAAGTGTATGTCGGCTTTCTGTTGTTTTTGTCTATGTCAAAGGCAAGTCTTAATCCATGGTGGTCTGATAAGGTACTGGGGATTATTTCAATCTTTTTGTATCTGTTGAGGCCTGTTTTGTGACCAATTATATGGTCTATTTTGGAGAAGGTACCATGAGGTGCTGAGAAGAAGGTATATTCTTTTTTTTTTTTTTTTTTTTTTTTTTGGATGAAATGTTCTATAGATGTCAGTTAAGTCCAATTGGTTCATAACTTCTGTTAGTTTCATTGTGTCTCGATTTAGTTTCTGTTTCCATGACCTGTCCATAGCTGAGAGTGGGGTGTTGAAATCTCCTAGTATTATTGTGTAGGGTGCAATGTATGCTTTAAGTTTTAGTAAAGTGTCTTTTATGTATGTGGGTGCCCTTACATTTGGGGAATAGATGTTGAAAATTGCGAGTTCCTCTTGGTACATTTTTCCTTTGATGAATATGAAGTGTCCTTCTTTATCTTTTTTGATTACTTCTGGTTGAAAACTGATTTTATTTGATATTAGAATCTCTACTCCAGCTTCTTTCTTGGGACCATTTGCTTGGAAGATTGTTTTCCAAACTTTTACTCTGAGGTAGTGTCTGTCCTTTCCACATAGGTGTGTTTCCTAAATGCAGCAAAATGTTGGGTCCTGTTTACATATCCAGTCTCATAGTCTATGTCTTTTTACTGGAGAATTGAGTCCATTGATATTGAGAGATATTAAGGAAAAATGAGTGTTGTTTCCTGTTAATTTTGTTTTTGGCAGTGGAGATATGTTTGTGTAGCTACTTTCTTTTACGGTTTTTGGAAGATTACTTTCCTGCTTTTTCTACGTTGTAGTTTCCCTCCTTGTGATGGAGTTTTCCACCAATTATCCTTTGAAGTGCTGGATTTGTGTTGAGATACTGTGTAAATTTGGATTTGTTATGGAATATTGTGGTTTCTCCATCAATAATGGTTGACAGTTTTGCTGGGTATAGTAGTCTGGGCTGGCATTTGTGTTCTCTTAGGGTCTGTATGATATCGGTCCAGGATCTTCTGGCTTTTATGGTCTCTGGTGAGAAGTCTGGTGTAATTCTTATAGGTCTGCCTTTATATGTTACTTTGCCTTTTTCCCTTACTGCTTTTAGTATTTTTTCTTTGTTTTGTACATTTGATGTTTTGACTATTATGTGGCAGGAAGTATTTCTTTTCTGGTCTAAACTATTTGGAGTTCTGTAGGCTTCTTGTATATTTATGGACAGCTCTTTCTTTAGGTTAGGGAAGTTTTCCTCTATAATTTTGTTGAGGATATTTACTGGTCCTTTAAGTTGGGAGTCTTCCCCCTCATCTATTCCTATTATCCTTAGGTTTGGCCTTCTCATTGTATCTTGGATTTCTTGTATATTTTGGGTTAGTAGCTTTTTGTATTTTGCATTTTCTTTGACAGTTGTGTCCATGTTTTCCATGGTATCTTCTGCACATGAGATTCTCTCTTCCATCTCTTGCATTCTGTTGGTAATACTTGTGTCTATGACTCCTGATCGTTTTTTATGTTTTCTATCTCCAGGGTATTCTCCCTTTGTGATTTCTTTATTGTTTCTACTTCCATTTTTAGATCCTGCATGGTTTTGTTTAATTCCTTCTCCCGTTTGGTTGCATTTTCTTGCAATTCCTTAAGGGATTTTTGTGTTTCCTCTTTAAGGGTTTCTATCTGTTCTTTGAGAGTGTTATTTATGTCTTTCTTAAAGTCCTCTATCATCATCATGAGAAGTGATTTTAATTCTGAATCCTGCTTTTCTGGTGTGATGGGGGTGTTCAGGGCTTGCTATGATGGGGGAACTGGGTTCTGATGATGCCATGTAACTTTGGTTTCTGTTGCTTACATTCTTGCACCTGCCTTTTGCCATCTGGTTAAATCTAGTGCTACCTGGACTTCTGTCTCTGATTGAAGCCTGTCTTTCCAGTTGTCTCGCTTGTGTTTGGTCTTCTAGGGGTCCAGATACCTCTGTGATTTTTTTCCAGCTGCACTGATTACGGTAGTATCTCTAGGATGCCTCAGGATATGGTGCCTCCAAGGTAGCAGACCAGCTAGTTGTCTGCTGTTCTGGGTGCAGTGTCTCCTCTTGGATATCTCAGGATATGTTGTCTGACACTCTGAGTTCAGTTGTTCCTCTGTGGCTCTGGGTTGCATGGACCTTTCAGTATGTCTCAGGGGGAATCCGGGGTCCACACAACTGAGGACTTGGCAGAGGTCTGGTCCAGGCCTCAGACCCGGGAGATGGGTAGAAGGGGGGGTGCTAGCCGGCGGGGGGGGGGGGTTATCTGCTGGATTCTGAGCACTCAGGGCACCCAGATATGAGCTCAGGGTAGTATGTGGGTTTTCCTCCCTAAAGCTGGTTGTGGGATCTGTGGAGCCCCCAAAATGTGTCTGGTGGCGGTAACTGGGGTGCACTCACCAGCAGGCCTCAGACCGGAAGAGGGGCGAGCGGTGAAAGGGGAGTACTAGCACTGGTTATGGGTTCTATGGATCCCCCAGAATGTGTCTGTCGGTATTGAGGTGCACTCACCAGCAGGCCCCAGACTGGAAGAGGGGTGAGCGGCGGAAGGGGAGTGCTAGTGCTGGCTATAGGTTCTATGGATCCCCCAGAATGTGTCTGGCAGTATCGGGGTACACTCACAAGCTGGCTGGGCAGAGGTCCGGCCCAGGCCTCAGACAGAAAGAGGGGCGAGCAGAGGAAGGGGAGTGCTAGCGCTGGCTATGGGGTCTATGGTTCCCCCAGAATGTGTCTGGTGGTATCTGGGGTGCACTCACAAGCTGGCCGGGCAGAGGTCCGGCCCAGGCCTCAGACAGGCTGTGGTAACTTTTCATCTTGAAAATATTTCTGCAAAATTGAGTATCCAATTTATTGTTTATTAAGATGCTAATTATTTAAAGTTCCTTCTTCAATAGATTTCTCAGTAACTGTTATTTTTAAAAACAATAACTAATATGATTTTAACTTTCTTTAAAATTTAAAATATTTTTTGATATAAAATACTGTTAATGTTTCATATTCTAGGGAAGAATGTATATTCTCTTGCTTCAATTTTCTGTTTGGGTTCCTGGCTTCAACTAATCTTAAAAGTAGTTTAAATTCAATGTGACTTTAAATTCCTTTTTTATAATTAAGTTTTATTTAAGTAAAAATAAGCAAAATATACTAATAATCTATTAAGAAAAAAACATATCAAAGAAATAATTTTGAATAAAAAATAAAGCAAGAGGACTATTTGCATAAAATCCAGTCCAAAACACCACCTGCTTTTCACTTCTATTTGTGTGTATAAGTGTGGATGTATGTGTTTATTTGTGTTTGTTTTTGTAAATACTAGTTTTATTTACATGGGCATGTATGTATACAGGTTTCTATGTGCATATGTAAGTAAGGAGTTTTTTTGTATGTGGATACATTCATACATGCATTTTTGTTTGTGCGTGTGTATGAGTGTCACCCAGGAGTTGGCTTGAGCTGTCTTCATTAACTTTTGTTTTATGTTGTTTTATATTATTTTTGAGATTATAATATAATTACAATATTTCTCCCACCCTTTTCTTTCCTCCCCCAAACCCTCTCTTATTCCTGTCTCTCTCTCTCTCTCTCTCTCTCTCTCTCTCTCTCTCTCTCTCTCTCTCTCTCTGCTCTTCATTAAATCCATGACCATTTTGGGTTAAATTGTTCAGACTCTGTATCCTCCACTACTAGGATTCCTCATTAAGGTCACCACCATAAATTCCAGGAACTTAGCGGTGTACCTTGTTTCCTCACCCACCTACAATGCTCCCTGATTCCATCTGTCCCATGCCTACACTCTCTCTCCATTCCTTTCCAACTCCATCTGATATTTTCTGTTTCCATCCCAACTGACCTGAAGTGGACTCATACAAAATCTATTCTGTTTCCCCTTCTCAAAACTTATTTTAGTACCCATAAGATTCTTTCATTTTAGCTGATGTCTCTAGTTCTGTAAATTGTAGCTTAATTTTTACTTAAGATCTAACATTCACTTATATGTGAAAGCATACCATATTTATCCTTCTGGATTTGGATGACCTCACTTGGGATGAATCAGAGACTGGATATCCTAGAAACCTAAGGTAGAACTAAACAGAACTCACAAAAGTAAAGTAAAGTAAAGTAAAATGAAATAAAATAAATCAGTCACATAATTCCTAAAGATATGCTGCCATACTTACAGATTTATGTCTTACCCAGTCATCATCAGAGATGCTTACTATGGTACCAGATAGAAGGAACTGCAGTCAGACATTATTCAGCGAAAAAGACTAAGTTGAAAATTTTCATCAGTTCCCTTCCCTGGAAGTTTGGAAACCCCATGGAAGAGGGGAAGGAAAGATTGTAGGATGGTATGAAGAATACCAGAAGGCCATGGCCTACTGAATCTACAAACTAGGACTCAAAGGGACTGAAGTGGCAGGCATGAGTGTGCACCAGGAGCTCTTTGTATATGTCATGGCATTTAGCATGGCATTATTTTGGAACTACTAACAGTGGGAGTATGTGTATCTCTGACTCTTTTGCCTGTTCTTGGTACTTTTCTTGTTTTGGGGTTGCCTTGTCCAACCTGGGTAGGAGTCTTTTAATGTATTTTATTATGTCCTATTTGGTTGTTTTGTTTCTGAATTGAATTGGAAAAGGAATAGATCTGGGGAAGAAAGATTAGTGGAAAATGGGGGAAACTATGGTTCTGATGTATTGTGTAAGAGAAAGTAATTTTCATAAAATTGAAGTGGAACTCATTCCAACTATAGGGTCTTGACAGAATCCTCCATTTTTTTTTTAATCACTGCTTTCTCAGATCAGAAGTTTCTTCATTGTGGTAGACTTTTCCCAGGCTTCCTCTCTGGAATCAAGACATAATTTGTCATCCTGTCACCCATGGTCATAATGGTAGACACAGCAACTACCTTCAAAAGATGACAGAGCTAAAGTATGAATGCATCGTCACCATCATGGAGGATAGAAAGAGTGGACAGAAGATGGGGTTGAGAGGAAAAGAGAACAGCTGGAGTTATCTAGGGTCACCAAAGCTGAGAGTCTCTCCTCTGTGTCCCAGGGCTGGGAGAGAACTGATGGGGTTGACTCTGAACTTAGTGTATAAATTTGTAAAGTAAATTCATATAAAAAATATCTATCACATTGTTGAACAATACACACATTCACTTTTTACAAAATGTTGAAAGGTAGAAAATTTGTCACAGTATCAATTTCCATATTATTCTACTAACAGAATATTATTTACTCATCTTTTATATTTTGCTGCTACAAAATTTTACAATGAAATAAAAATTACATCATATTTTATATCATTTTAGAAAATTTGAGCCATCATTATCACTGACTTACTTTGCATCCAATATACTAAATGCAAAGCTTCAATAATTTGACTAATACTATCAACAAAATATTATTGTCAAATTGGAAATATAAATGAAATAATTATCAAACAATTTTTGTCAGTAATTCACAGTTAGTTTGCACCCAAATCTGACTTTTTGTAAAATTTACCCATATATATGAAATACTGTGAATTGATCAATATTAATTTGCTATGTATTTGAAACAACTCAAATTGGATAAATTTGTTTTATGAGTTGAATTGACATTGAATTATTAAATTCTTGGCATTTAAAATTAAATTAAAACTACAAGAAAAGAACAGAGAAAAGATATAGTAAAATTGACAAATAATTTCAAAATAAACTATATATTTAATAAAATTTTATGTTATTAAATACAATCTATTTTGCTGATATGAACTAATAATTCATCATGAAAGATATTTGCATGTCTTAACTTGATGTATTTCTTATAAATTATTGGCCATAACAATAGACACACACACACATACACGCACACACACACACACACACACACATACACTTTTCTTAATTTTTAGGATGGAAAAACCACACAGGTAAAAATACTTGGAATCAAGTAAGTAGATTAAAACACAATATACAAAGTGTAAGCTAGAATAAAATTTCAATTTAGAGAGTAAAAACCTATTTTTACTATTTAGAATGATCACATGAACTACTAATCCTCAAACTCTGGAAATATACAGTAGAAATTACATAAGTACATGGATTATCCATCTGCCTTCCTGTGCTTGTTTTAGCATTTTTCACAACACTCTTTAAAATGAAACAAAAAATGTATTCATGAACTAATGAATGCAACTCCAAAATTGTGGTTCATAAAGTGGATTACTATCAGTTATGAAAATATAATTTTACCATTTGTAACTGATTAATAGAACTGGAAGTCAGTAGATTAAATTTAGTCTGGAACAGAATTAAAACTTGTCTCATACTATGTGATCTAAAATTATTGTCACCATCAAAGTTGATCTTATAATGGTAACTCCAAATGCTAAGTAGGAAAAACTAACTGAAGCAATATAGAAATATTTATTAATGTATGCATAATAATAACCAACAATAGGAGTTTTGGTATGTGATATCTGGTGATAAGAATAACATCTCAAATGTAAACCTTAAGAAAAAATTATTTTATTCATTTATTACACCTGAATTGAAAAGTGTGTTTATGCTAAGATCAAAATATATACATAATTTTCCAAACTATAAACTTTTGTATTCATTTAAAAATAAATAATTTTAAAAATATAACTCTGAAAATAAATGTTGATATTCTTAGTATTCAATTTCATTAAAGAAAAGCTTTTCACAGTTGTTATTGAATCAAGAATTTCTACATGGCTTTGCTTTGTTAGGTTGTTTTAGTTCTCTTTATCCATTTTCTTATATATTTCATATCTAGTCTAAGAATTATATGTTATCTTTGATTGTTTACTACCCACTCCGTGATTTGGTTCTAAATTTTGCTAACCTCAATAGTGCTCAATATTCTTGAGAGCCTTATGTGTCGATAAAGTACTTCTTGTTTGTGAAAGAAATATTTTTTCAATTCACTAGTTCTCACCTGTCATTTAAGTGAAAAATTTACATCTTATTTCCTTGCATATGTGGCTGTAGTCTACCATTTCATTTAAAAAATAAACAAAAGAGATTTTAATGATGAGAGGTGAAGGAAGAGCAGGGCCAAATAGTGTTCTCTAGATATTTCAGGACTTTTGAACACATGAACTCTTAAACATATGTGTTCCCTACACAAATCAGCTAATCAAAAGTCCAGTGTGTAATTGAGAGAGGCTCATATAATATCCCAGTTTCTAGAAGAGGAACTATTACTAATTATGGCTAATGGGACATGGGATATTCAATTTTCTTAGAAATTATAATCTCCAGCTGGTTTACCATGGTCTAGCTAATGAGTATATTGAAGACAAAAAACTGGAGTACTTGTTTTATTTTTTTAATAATAAAATAAATTTCATATAGTTTAGATGGTGTGTGATTAGAAGTGTAATTGAGAAATGTTGGGGGTGGTTATGATCAAAAGACATATGCATGTATGAAATCTCCAAGAATTAATAGAAACATTTTTAACTGTAATAAAACTATAAAATAAAGAGAAGAAATAAGAAAAAAGAGGAAGAAAATAAAAGAAAGAGATAACTAGAATATTTCACATGAATAACTGAATAAAATCCAACTGACACACAGAGACACATACGTATATACATGAACACATGCATAAATCATATTTGATTTCCTTTCCAAAAAGCCTGAAATGTGTGGTTCTTTTTACATATCTCTTAGTTCTGTAAGTAATAAAGCATTAGAGAGTCTATTCTAAAATATAACAAGGTGCTTTACTTATGGATCCTTTCAGTTTGTAAATTTAAGGTTTTCTTCTCATCCAAAAACAAAATATGTATACTAAGCTAGCTAGTAGAAAAGAACAAGGCAACATTCACAGCAGGTACAGATGGTCTTAAATGCACTCAAAGTTCTGAAGAAATGAGAAAAGAATACATTCTATCAGATGCTGAGCCACTGGACTGTAGCCCTAAAGCCAGCGTTTTTACACGAAGTAATGTAAATAAAATTGATCCAAACAGAAAGAATAGAAGAGTAATAGTGAAGAAAAATCATCAAATCTATGAGACTATTCCATCCATTATTAATGAAATTATGAATATTTACAGAGACTAATTCAAAATGTTAGCACTTTAATTATAAAACATTGAGAGGTTCAACACACAAAACCTTAAGTAAATTCAGAAATTCGCAGATGTGTTCCAAATTATTGCATCACTTATCGTAGTGGTTCCTTCCTGAAGACTGTGAAATAAGAGATTATTTTCTATTTTTTGTTCTCTCAAGAGAAATACGTGATTCTAAGTGGTCTTAGAAGGCCACTTGACATGAAATAAGAGGGTGTAATCAGGTTAAGGACAAATGTCTATCTACATGTATTACCACAATGTGTACAATAATTGCATACTCATTACATAGACACAGATATTTTGTACAACTGACACATATTTATAATAATAAATCTTAACAACTTAGGTCTAGAACTAATCATCTCATAACAGATTTATAAAGCATTTCTTAAAAGTCAGAGTGTGTATTTTCATGTATGATTAGAATCAACATGACTATAAATGCATGTGTGCTCTGCTGTACTCATTTCTATTTATTAGCTTCATATATTACTCTGTGCAAAAATGTAAAAATAGGAAATGCACAGAAGAAAGCTAACTTCTTGTGTTACATCTAATTTTGTACAGGAAAAAATCTAAGGAAGGCAAAGAATTCAAAACAACTGATAAGCAACTCAGCATAGTATGGGACATATAAACCAACAAAATAAGTCTCTTATTATTGGCAACAAAAACATAGAAAGTTAAATGTAAAATGTTAACTTTTGTTTACTTATCAAAGATGTAAACTTATAAATATAATTATTTATAAATTATAATCATTGATGTACAAAGTCATTTCCTTGAAACTGTTAGATGGAAGCTTTAAATGAAATTTAATGAATCTATTAGGATCTGAAACACTTGCAGAAAAAATGACCCATTGTCTCTAATGTATATCCCAGTATCTAATAACTTTTTACATATATATATATATATATATATGCAGTGAAAATATTTTGATAAAGCTGTCTACCATGGTCATGTATCACATGACTATTATTCCTTTTATTCTTTAGAATTTGATTACTGAAATGTTTATGTAAGCCCCAGATTCTGGGGGGCATTGTGTTTTAGAGAGCAAAAGTGTATGCTAAATCTCTAAAAAAATTAATTGTCCATAATATCCTAAATATATATCTCAAAATTTAAGAAGTATTGTCAAAGTAATAATATATTCTCCTCTCTTTCTCTCTCCTCTCTCTCTCTCTCTCTCTCTCTCTCTCTCTCTCTCTCTCTCTGTGTGTGTGTGTATGTGTATGTGTGTGTATGCTTTAAATATATTTAAAGTAATTATATTTATTTGTCAGAGTTCTAGAACTACATTGATAAAGCTTAACTTTTGAAAGAAGAAATCTATTATTTCTCTTATAAGAAATAAAAATGGGGGATGGAGAGGAAGAAACAGACCAGTTTGTGAAGAAAATTTGAGAACCAATACCAAAACAATGAAGTAAAAATTAAACAGAATTGGTCTTAAACTGAAATTTTCTTTAAAGAATGATTGTGTTTTATGAAAGAATAAAAAAATAATCTAGGAAGGCTGACAAAGACATTAAAGTAGTAAGCGATAGCTTTCTAATGCTTTGAAAATGATTGGGCTACTAATGTAAATATGTTATTATATCTTCATCACAAAAATGCCTAGCCAATAGACTATGAGAAATTCCATTTCTGCCTCTACTCTCATTGTGGAAACACATGTATTACAGATGCCACTATGCCACAATTTTAAGTGGATTCTGTGTATCCAAACTTACTTTCTTGTGTTTGTACTGAAAACATATTGCACATGTAATTTTTAAAGACATATACATAATAGTTTTTAGAACATAAAGTGAATCAGTTTTCTAAAACTTGGCCCATCATTGGTTTTTCTTCCTTTCTTTCTTTCTTTCTTTTTTTTTTTGTTTGTTTTTTTTGTTTGTTTGTTTGTTTGTTTTTAGAAACAGGGTCTCTCTGTATAGCCCTGGCTGTCCTGGAACTCACTCTGTAGACCAGGCTGGCCTCGAACTCAGAAATCTGCCTGCCTCTGACTCCCAAGTGCTGGGATTAAAGGCTTGTGCCACCACCGCCCAGCTCCCATCATTGTTTATCGATTATAAAATATTTTAAATTTTTTAAAATTTTACATAAAAATAAAAATTGTAAGATCAAAATTTCTCTGATCTCAATAATCAGAGACCAGACAGTAATATAAAATATCAATTAATATTAATTGTACATCATCTACTTACATATTATGCAGAATGGATACTTATGTCTGAAATAAATAAAACAATTTACCAGGCCTGGCCTGAAACATTCAAAGTTACCTACCCACAGTTTTTTAATAGATTTATCAGCTTTTCTTTTTAGGCCTTTTATGTGTATGCCTTAAGATGATTAACACCATCAGACCAAAACTCATGTGAGCATTTGCCCATGGACTTACTACTTTTATTATATATTGAGATCTCTCATTATAAACTAGAATATAAAGTCACCATGAGCCTATATAAGACATTTATAATGTCATAGAGAGTAAATATCGTAAAAACAAACAAATAAACTAGCAACAACAAAACACAATTCATTTAGTGATGTAAGAACAAATTCCACAACATCCTGAACATATAGTAAAGTATCCTCTAAATTTGAGTATCATTCAAAATTTATAAATATTTTATATTCAGAATATGGACCTGAGTAGCAGTATAAAAGGATGAGTATATATGTTTTAAAATCTAAAGAGTATTTGAATACATTAAATTATTTTGCATGGGTGTTACATAGATTTTTGTTTTAGATTAAAATAGTGTAAGCATCTTACAAAAAGAGAAAGGCCCTCCTCTAAGTTCTATTATTTGTAAATCATTGCTGGGAATGAGAAGAAATTTTAGTGCAGCTATCTACCAATTGCACAGAATATCCAATAATGAGGTATGTCAGACACCATCCTTGATGGAGTGGGCTTTCAAGTATTCTGCGGGCTTTATGTCACTAACATTCCTACATTAACCCTAATAACCTAATTGATTCACCAAGCTAGACTTGAATGGAATTGTTTCATTGGTCTATTGTCAGAATTTTATATGAGGAATGTACACATTTGTTCAGGTGTCTCAGAAAACAAGATAAAACAGTTTTGATGATATTACCTATTCTTAACCTCTGCAGGAACAAGTCACATATAACTCGTACCATGAAATGAATGCACTCTGATGTTTTATCAGGTTTATTTTACATGTTATAACTTGAAACTATCTTGCTAGTCACTATATATAGTATACTTTTGTTTAGAAATTTACCTAGCATAGAAGCAATCATAAAATAAACCAGTGTGATATATTTAGAAAGAACAGGTATCAAAGTATCCATAAAGATATGTACCAGCTTCAGCACTAGGAAACCAAGGAATCAGACAGCAAAGGTATAAATTTCATCTTACCATCCTGAAACAAGATAACTTTTTAAGTTACTAATAATATTCCAAAAAAGAGCAATTGTTGAGTCACCAGATTTCTAACAGTAACCAGGGTGTATGTATAGTCTCCTAAGCAATGAAACTTTATTATGTCTGGACTACAGGGTTCATAAAGATGACCAAGAGTCTAACTCCTATGCAAAACAAAGTGTTTTCATTCAAGTTCCAGATCAGACTTCTCTAACCTCTCCAACACAGTGGATGAATATGGAAGGGTCTTGAGCTGGGGTCAACCTTGCCTTTTATGGAGTTTAAGCAAGGGGCTTTTCAACTTGGCAGTAACAGGACTGATTGACATTTCAGAAAACATAGCTTGTACAAAAATTTTAAATAACATCATTAACTTTGTTATATATAATTAATTGTGGTTAACTAAGCTCTGAACAAGACACTGGGCATTTCCCATTACTAGGGTAAAATGGCTGTTGTTTGGGGAAGTGTCTTGGTTCCTGGAACAAGCTGTGATTTATCTAGCTACTAAGGACAAGCTGAACATAAGATGCGGTCTGGGATTAGCTAAGCTGGGTCGTCCGTTTCACCCTTCACAAGTACCTAAGAAGGCCCAATTGTGGGTCCTCAATAGTTACCATGGCATCAAGATTTAATAGTTGATAATGAGACCTAAGGATTATAAGTTAGACAGTATTAACTCGGTCTTTGACAAGGATACCATCCCGTTGTGGATAGCTCCAGCCTCGTGTTTTGATAGTAGTTCCACTTTCCTGAGAGGGGCTGCAAAGGAGGAGTGAATCAGTACTCTTGTGAACCTTCTGTCCAATTGAATTTGTAAAATAAAGGCTAGGGCCAGTGATTGGGCAGTAGAAGGGGAGGTGGAGAAAAAGGATGAGGGGAGGAGTCAGAAGAGGAGGAGTTGGAAGAGGAGGAGTTGGAAGAGGAGGTCGATGACGGGAGAGAGAGAGAGAGGCGATGGAAGAGCCAGAGGTGGAAGGACAATGGAGGAGAAGAATGTGGCCTGGAAAAATTCCAAGTTGTAATGGATCTCATAGCTGGGGAACAGAGTAGTGCAATGGTAAATCTGCCCAATCTGGGCTTCCAATTTATATCCATAAATATTGAGTTGTGTTTTTCTTGACCAGACTTATTTGAGTCAGATATTTACCACAATACCATCCCATAGACTGTTCTCTTTCTAGCTGCCTATCTTGTAATGGTTTTCTTAAATTAGCTATGTTTTCTCTAACAAATCTTGTGTAATCTGCATATACACAACATTTTTCTCCTAGGGCTACACAGAGCTCTCCTTGCTGTTGGAAGAGCAAGTCTAAGCCTCTATGATTTTGCAAAATTACTTCAGCTAAAGACAAGTTTGACTTTTCTAAGGTTTCATTGATTTTTTTTTCTAATCTTTGAACATCTCTAGTGATGGCCTCTCATAAAGTGCAGTAGTCTGTTTTGTAATGCCAAAGCAGTGATCCCTGTTCCTATAGTTCCTGCTATACCAGTGCTTAAGACAGTGAACAGAATGATGGCTGTAAGGGATTCTCTCTGGTATGAGGGTTTGGAGTGAGGTGGTTGAGAACCAGTTCTTCAGAATAGTAAATTAACCTAGGGAATAGCTTGACTAGGGCAAAGAAGTCAGAGATGTTAAGAGCCTCCATGTTAGGGTTAGGGCAGTTTAGCAGGCCCACCAGGCATCTCCTTGGGGGACTAAGTAGTAACCAGTATGGTAGGCCCAAGGAATAGTCTAAGTACAAAGGCAAGAGTACCTTTGGAGTACTTGTTGTCTCTTGCATAGCCCTTTTCCCTTAATTGATTGTAAAGTAATGTGACTAGGGCTAGTTTATTGCCATCTACAGTAGCTTAAGGTCTGGAGATTCAACTACTGAAGCATTATAAGCAATGCCATAAAGTAGGCTGGCTTAGCACTTAGGCATAGTCAGCAATCAGAAGTGAATTCACTATGGGTAGCATTTTGGACCTCATAAGTGGCTTTCCAAAAATTAAGGAGGTCTAGATCCTCATCACTCTGGTTATGTCATATTTGGGTCTTTGAGGGTTTAATCAAGTTGGGATTGCTACAAGGATACTACATGCAGATTTTAGTTGAGTAAATATTGGATTGAGTCTTAGACCAAAAGAAGTGGACTGGAGCACTTCTTGATTTAATTTCAAAGTAAACAGAGAATCCATATCTTGTGGAAAGAGGCAGGCACAACCATATATCATGAGCCACCATGTTTTTCCTACTTTGCAGTCTCTGCCCTTTGTTTCTTGTTCTGTAAAATAAACAATTACTAGATTGGAGGAGCTTTTCTATTTAGAGTAAATAATATCAAATTCACAGGGATGACCACCAGAACCTCAAACTCCCCTTATGAAATTATCCTGAAACAGGGGTATCCATCAAAGGTGTCCTGTGTTTAACAATCCCATGATTTGCAAAAATATCCTTCTGCCCCACTGCACTTGTCTTTTTAAGTCCTTATGTTAATTTTTTTGTGTCCCAGACAGACGTAAAATGAACAGTTACAGACACTATTTCTAAGTAATGATAAGAGATGGAAAGTGAAATGAGAACCAGTTCCTGAGGGGTGTTGTCTTATTTAACTTGGTGAGAATTATTCCAGTGGATGCTTTACTTAGGATCCCTGTCAAGTTCCTGGGTTAATGTTGCTTGATATCTTGGAGGAGGCTCCCCAAGCTGGAAGTCAAACAAAAAAGAAACCTAGGAACACAAAAGCTTTGGGAGATTGTCATTGTTGGATGCATTGGGTGTGATGTTATCCAGGTCTGGATGAAGGTTGTTTAGGCCAACATGAGTGTGATGAATCCATGTAGACATCTCGTCCACTTTGAGGACCATGGAAGTGGTCAGCACAACTATGTATGGTGTGTTCCAGTATGGTTCTTGGAATTGTCTTTGATGTCCCTTGATGAACTCCCAATCACCAGGCCAATAATTTTGCAGGGTAGGTGGAGAATCAGCCTCATAAACTACCTTTAGCCAGAGCCACAAAATTCTTCTGGATATGGGCAAGAGTCTTGAGAGAATCAAGAACTTATCTATCAGCAAACTCAGTTAGTATATCTGATTTTAGGTTAGGAATCGTGGAAGTGGGCCTTCTGAACATGGTCTTAAAGGGAATCAGTCCTAAGATACAGGGTATGTTCCTGACCCTATAGAGGGTAAAGGGGAGAGGAGCCACCCAGTCCCCTCCAGTCTCCATTGTCAATATGGTAAGGGTCTCTTTTAGAGTTCTATTCATCTTCTCTGTCTTGAGCTTTGGGGCCTATAGGCACAATTTAATTTCCAATCTGCTGCAAGGACTTGGTGAAGACATGTCCATTGTCAGAGCTCAACATGGATGACATATCATACTTAAGAAAGATATCTTCTTATATCTTCTTGATCACAGTATGCACCATTTTATTCTTGGTAGGCAAAAATATCTACAAGTAATAATAAATACCTGTAGCCATATTTAAATTTTAGCATAGTGAAATCCACTTCACAATAGACACCCTGTTTAATTCCTCCCTGCAGAGAACATTTTCTTTGGGAAAATTGTATGTATTGGTGAGCTTGCAGGTAAAGCACTTAGAAGCAATTTGTTCTACCAAAGAATTTAGAAGAATAACCTTTAAGTTCACATGTTGAATGTGATCTTCTATGTGCTGTCAGGTGGATTTGCAGGAGCAGGTCCTTAGTAGGTGTGTCAGGCAAGATTAGCTTACAGTGCCCTGTCATCTACCAGTCTCTGAGCTTTTGAGAAATAGGTAATTTATTCCTGATATAAGCATTTTGCTTGGGCCGCGACATTTTTTGGCTGCCCCAATGTGGGGCTAGTGTGGACCCCAACATACATGCATGTACACATGTATTATAATATACATGTATACATATTATAAATATAATACACACACACACATATATATATATATATGACAACATAGTTAAAATGTGACTTCCAATGACATACTAATATACTCATTAATCAGTGTATCTCTCAGTCCTCACCAGAAATCTTTCTTGCAGTAGATGGTAATTAAAACAGGCACACAAATAGACAATTTGCCAAGAATGAGACGCTTTGTAGTACTTAACCCTAAATGAGATTTTTACGTCAAAACCCTACAGTCAAGTCTGAGAGATCTATAGGGATCTGTATGGATTAGGACATAGAAGCATTCTAAGAGTGAGAGGCGGTGGATGACTGTATAGAAACCAGATCTTTCACAACCTGGATAAATGCTCGTATGGACTCAGAAAAACTGTGTAAGCATACAGAACACCTGTACAAATTCAAGCCAGAGAAAATCTGAGCAGGGAGAAAGGTGATTGGGCTCAGAGTCCTATCCCTAACCAAGAAATAATTTGAAATTGACACATGGTGGGCAAGGAAAATTCATTTTTCGGCAGTGGAGTAACACTGAGTGTATCACCAGCACTCCAAGAGAGGATTCATGTTCACTTGTAGGGGAGCAAAACAAAATGGACTCCATGTGTTTTGTTTTGTTTTTTGTGTGTTTCTTTGCTTTGTTTTAAGAAACGAGAGAAAAAACATAAAATTTTGTATATAGAGTAGTGCAAATGATTTAGGAGGAACTGGGGTAGGAAAGGAATATATTTAAAATATACTGTATAAAATTTTTAAAAATAATAAAAGTGCAATTTGAAAATATAAAACAAAGCTATTAAATCAGTTTTTAAAATTATCTCATTGAGCATCATAGTTATTTCACATACAACTTTTTCCCTTATGTTTTCTGTTTATTTATGCTAGAGGACTCCAGTGTGCAACCACAGTTGTTCTGATTTTGTGTCTCTTAGTGGGGTGAATATAGGCAAGAGAGTTGGCCACTGTGCTTGACAGGAACTAGGGACACCTTGAAAGTGAGAGAATACCTACTGGGTGATTACTTCCATTCAATTAAAGAGGTTGCATATCTGTAAAACATTATCTTGATTGGTAGTTAGTGTGAGTAGGTACAACACACTGTGAGAAGTGTCATCCTTGGAAAATGGGTCCTTTATTATTTAAGAAAATAAGTTATATAATCTATGAGGAGCAAGCCAGTAAGCAACTTTCCTCCATAATTTTTGCCTCCATTCTGATTTCTCATTCAGTTCCTGCACTGAGTTTTCTTAATGATAGATTGCTATTGAGAAGCCTGAAATGAAATAGACTGTTTTCATTCTCAAGACATTTTACTCATGATATTCAACTCAATAAAGAAGAAAAGTAGAGCAGTATGTGTCATAACACCCAATAAAATGTTTAATTTCAGCTTGATTGTATTAGCCTTATTGCATAAGCATTTAAAAATGCTTAGTAATAAAGTTCCATTTGAAAAATACATATCTTTCTTTTTATGAAAAAATGATGGAACGAAATACACTGTGTTCAGGTGATTCTATCAAAAGAAGACAGATTGAATTTTAGTACATGCTTAATTTAAAATGATTACTTAAATTCTAAAGTGTATGTAAACTATATTAAATCTAACTTATCAACCAAATTTTAGGTAGAATTTTATGTTCATTTTACAAAATATTTATTATAGGAAATGTTATTTTCTTTAATGTGTTTCTGCTTTAGATTGTTGACTCAGATGCAGACTTGCTAACAAGTGCATCCACCATGATGTGAGGCAATAAAATCAAAGCATCATATACTAATTAATACAGTCATGGTCGATGCAGAATTAGAATACTGTAATAGTTTCCAGCTACTTAAATGAGTTTCTAAATGTTTTGGGAAATGTAGCTCAGTGTTAGAGGTGTATTCCATTTAACAGACCCTAAGGAAACCCTCCAGTCTTCAAACAAACAAACAAACAAACTAAACAGGACAAACAATAAAACAAAAGAAAGTCATTAAAACAACTAAAGATGTGAAATATACATAATATTTTAAATACTTAATCGATTTGATAAAATAAAAAATAAGTATTTATTAAAGTTACAAATGACTGTAGGGTTAATGAAGATTTTTTTGCAATCTGTAGGCTGTCATTTTCTTCTATGGATGGAATTTTTACTTACAAAAGTGTTTCAGTTTCAAGAGGTCCCATTTGTCAATTGTTAAATCTTCAGTCCATTGGTGTTCTGTTCAGGAAATTGTACCCTGTGCCAATGAATACAAGGCTATTTTCCAATTTCTCTTCTGTTTGATTAAGTCTGTCTGGTGTTCTGTTGAGGTCCTTGATCCACTTGGACTTGAGCTTTGTGCAGTGTGATGAATATGGATCCATTTCGATTGAACTACATGCAGACATTCAGTCATACCAGTACCATTTACTGAAAATGATTTCTTTGTCCACTGTATGGTTCTTTTTCAAAATTCTAGTGTCCTTACATGTGTGGGTGTATTTCTGGGTCTTCAGCTTTATTCTATTGATCAACTTCTTTATCTCTGTACCAATACTATGTGGTTTTTGTCACTATTCCTCTGTAGTACTGCTTGAGATCAGGGATGTTGATTCCTCCAGATATCCTTTTATTGTTCAAAATTGTCTGGGCTATTTTGGGTTTTTACATATGAAATTGAGAACTCCTTTTTCAAGGACTAGAAAATTTAGTTGGCATTTTGATGAGACTTGAATTGAATCTGTAGATTGCACATGGTATGATGGTCATTTTCACTATGCTAATCCTATGTTCCCATGCTCATGGGAGAACTTTCCATCTTCTGAGGTCTTTTGGAAAGAGGTCTAATATAAAGAACTTAAGAAGTCACACTCTAAGAAATGAAATAACCCAATTGAAAAATCAATTATAGAACTAAACAGAGAATTCACAACAGAGAAATCTCAAATGGTTAAGAAGCACTTACAGAAATGTTCAGTATCTTTAGTCATCAGGGAAATGTAAATCAAAATGACCCTGAGATTCCACTTTGCACCAATTAGAATGTCTAAGATAAAAAGCTCAAGTGACAGCATGTGCTGGCAAGAATCACTGAAACACTCCTTCATTGCTGGTTATATGACAAACTGAGCAACCACTCAAGGAAATCAATCTGGCAGTTTCTCAGAAAACTGGAAATAGTTCTACCTGAAGACCCAGCTATACTGCTCTTTGAAATATACCCAAATGATGGTCCACCGTACCAAAAGGATGCATGTTTGACTATGTTCATAGTAATTGGATTTGTCATATCCAGAAACAAAAAGCAGCCCAGAATTCCCTCATCTGAAGAACTGATATAGAATATGTGGTTCATTTACACAATGGAATAAATTCAGCTATTAAAAATGAGGACATCATAAATTTTCAGGAAAATGATGGAACTAGAAAATATTATTCTAATTGAGGTAATGCAGACCTAAATGGGAAATCATGGTATGTACTCACTGAAAAGTGAATACTATCCAAAAATACAGAACACCCATGATATACCTCACAGACCCAAAGAATTTTAATAAGAAGGAAATCCCAGCTGAGAATGCTTAAATCCTACTTAGAAAGGGGAATAAAATAGTCATAGGAGGCAGAGGGAAGGAGGGACCTGAGTTAGAGTGCAGAGGGGTGAGGAGTGGGGTATAATGTGATGAAGGGGAAGAAAGATCAGGTATGGGGAGAAAAAAAAGAGAGCCCCCCTGGGGCCAAACAATGAATGGAAATATGCAGCTTCATGGGGTGGAGGTTGGAGGGAATTTTTAAGAAGTCCCAGAAACCTGGGGTGGGGGAGGCTACCAGGACTCTATGCAGGTGATCTTAGCTGAAATGCCCAACAGTGATCATTTGGAACCTCAAGAGACCACCTCCAGTAATTAGGTAGGACCCCAGTGAAGGGATGGAAAAACCAACCCCCTACAAAATTTTTGATGCAAACTTGCTGCTGTCCAGAAGAAATGTAAGGGACAAGAATGGAGCAGAGACAAAAGGAAAGGCTGTCCAGTGATTGGCCCAATTTTGGATCCATCACACATCAGGCACCAAGCCTTGACACTATTACTGATGCTATGTTGTACTTGCAGACAGTAGCCTAGAATGGCTGTCCTCTGAAAGGATCTAACCACCAGCTCACTGAGACAGATGCAGATACTCATAACCAAGCATTGGACAGAGGTCAGGGACCTCTATGAAAGAGTTAAGAGGACTGAAGGAGCTGATAGGGATGGAAACCCTATAGGAAGACCAACAGTGTCAACTAACCTGGAACCCTGGGAGCTCCTAGAGACAAGAGTCACCAACAAAAGAGCATACACAATCTGTCACATATGTAGCAAAGGGTTGCCTTGTCTGACCTTCATGGGAGAAGATGAGCCTAATCCTGTAGAAAACTGATGTCCCAGTGTTTGGGGAAGGAGGCACTCTCTTGGAAATGAGTGGGAGGGGGGAGAGAAGAATTTTGAGAGGTGAACTGGGAGAGTGGGGAACATTTGGGATGTATGTAAATAAAATAATTTATATAAAAGTTACAAATGATCGATTCTATTTTGCGCACTTCACTAATTTTGGTTAGTTATTTTTTACCAACTCAAAATTTTTATTTAAATTACATTTTTTAAAATTTTTTCTTTATATCTCAATTATATGTACCTCTCCCTTATCTCTTCCCTGTTTCTTTTATCCATCTTCCCTCTAACCCCTATCCTTCTGTACTCCCTTTCTCCTCAGAAAAGTTGCGGTAGGCCTTGGTTCATCTTCTCCTATTGTGTCTATGCAAGGCAGTCCAGTTTGAAGAAATGGATCCAAACGCAGGCAACAAAGAGCTAGATATACCCCTTGCATCTGCTGTTCAGAGTTATATATAAACTTGGAGAGGCACAATTCTTAAACATGTGCCAAGGGCCTAGATCTGTCCCATGCATGCTCTCTGTTTGTCAGTTCAGTCTCTGTCAGCCTCTATGAATTAATTCTCTATGTTTTCTTGTGGTGTCTTGGACCTCTCTGCTTCAATCCTTCCTTCCCGTCTTCAAAAAACTAAGCACTTTATTGTCCTGTCTCTACTATCAGTACTTCCATCTGATGCTTAAAATTCATAGTTCATTATAAATTGCTACAAAGTTTTTAGTAATACTTAAATACAGAGATTAAGTAATTGTAGGTCTTCTCTGCATGTGAGCTTTAACTCTTGTTTCTATTTTTCTCAACATACCTTTTGCCAGCAAACTCAGACCTGTACAACTTGTATATACGTGCCAAGGGTCTAGGTCTGTCTCATGCATGCTGTATGTTTGTGAATTCAGCCTCTATCGGGCTCTCTCCACTTAGCTTTCTGTTTGAAGAACAACATCCCTCACAAAAATTTCAAATCTCAAAATATAAGCTAATTACTTATATGAGCTCATGTAACTGTATATTTTTTATAGAGAAAATGTTTGTATGATGATAACATAGTGATATACTAATAATATATTTTGTGCATAAAACATAGAATATACTATATGCTTGCTAATTATTTATAAGATAGCCTTTCCAAACTAGTTTAGAATTTCTGTTATTTTGACTTGTATCATCATCAGTTGTATAGATTCTTTTATTGTTTGAGGATACACAAGGATTTATATTAGAAAAGCTGTGTTTTCCCAATCTAGCTGGAAGAAAAAAATACTGATATAGCTGGTAAAGATATTTATATATTAGACTTGATGGGATTTTAGTGATATTTATTGTTATATTTGCTACTTTATTATTCTATTTTTTTCATCAGATTTGTAATTAAAGATCCTGAAGAGGTTCCTCAGCAGTTTCTAAAACATTCATTAGGAGGCTCACCACTCCCCCCCCCCCCCATGACCCTAGCTCAAGACCAACCAATAATCTTTTCTGTTCTTTGCAGGTACCTACACATATACATATATCCACACACTGATACACATATGTGCATATTAAAGAAAGGAAGAAAGGAAAGAAGGAAGGAAGGGGAGAAGGAAGGAAGATAAAAAGAGGTGAAGCAAAAAGTAGAAAGAAAAAAACAAAGAAAAAGAAAGAAAAATGAAGAAAGAGAAAAACTAGCATTGTAGAGATCTGAATTAGAATCTGGAACTTTACTGCCTATGATCAATTAAAACAGTTAATTTTTAACAACATTGAACTATAAATAACATCATAAATAAATAACACAGTGATCTTAGGGAACTTAATGCATGAGTATTAGAGAAACCAAACTTGGTGTTTTACCTAGTATTATTGGAATATAATGCCTTAAATAAATAACTTACAATTCCAGAAATTTACTGGAGAGTTTGCAAAGTTTAAGTTCCAGGCACCTGCAGTTTTGTTTTGTTTTTTTTTCCTCTGAGAGCACAAGCTGTCATTGTATCACCCTTCTTACATGGAGGAAGCAAATTTGGTCCTTAAAACTTCTTTGAGAAAATACCAATCTTATTTATGAAGATGAGATTTTTAAGTCTCAGGCATTTCTACATTTGAAGTGTGGTTTAATTATAATATTTTTTAGATGTAATATATCTGTATACAGTGTTATAATTGATTAATTTGATTGGGAGATGAATATATTAACTTTTTATTAATTATTTGACACTTTTTCTTCTGCATCTTGTACTGAACATTCACACACCACCTCCCTGAGTCCCCTATTTACTCCTTAACCTCTCAAAAATTTCTATCATGTATCCATGTATATTTGTTTGTGTGTGGGGGAGATTGTGTGTCTGTATGACTTATTTGAGACAACCATCTGTGTGACAATCATCAGGACAAACTTTACAAAAGCCTGGGAGTTCAGCAAAGTAAACAACAAAGATTATAATTTCTCCCCTCCCAGCTGGCTTTAAAATTAAAAGTTTAAATATTGTCATCAAATTAAAATGCACAAAAATGTTTTATTAATGCATGAACAATATCTTATAACCCCAAATCAAATTAATATGCATTATATGCTAAAAGTTCCAGTTATTGAAATTAAAAATGTTCTACTTCATGAAATAAAATGAGTATGTAATGAAGGTTTCAGCCGGGAGAGACATACACCACTTTTGTTTATAACTTACAGAAGTTCACCTTTTGGTGACAAGCAGAGAAAAGGATGATCATAATAGGAAGAAACTGTATTAAGAATGACAGTGTCAGAAAAAATAAATGTACAGAAAGGAGGAAGGTCCTCCACTCTGACACGCAGAGATTTGGTAATAGTAGTCACACATCTCCCCAGTCAGAGATGGAAAGAAATGAATATGGCTCTCCTCATTTGGCTCTAGTTTGCAGATGCAGAGCACAAGCTGATTTATCAGTTTGGTCTCATCAAACTGGGGACAAAGATGTAAACCTGGATATGTCACACTCATTGAAAGGCATCACCCGCAGCCTTAGAGCATAATAAATGCATTCCCCACCTATTCCATAACTGAAATGGGCAAAAACCAAAAGACAAATCTCTTAATGAGTTGCACCACAAATGCAAATGTGCTGTGATTTCTTCCTGCAACACTCTAAGCACGGAGGCAAATGATTTTGCTTTTGTTGTTGTTCAGAAAGACTGTTTTATTAAACTCTTAAATTTTTTTTTACATAACACCATTGGAGACAACTTAATGCATTAAAACTATTAACTAGGATAAGTTAGCATTTTTAATGTTGGTGGGAGGTAGGAAATATGGTACATTCTATGAACCTGTTAAACTAATAACAGCTTGAAAAACATAAATGATAGAGAATTGACATAGTTTAATTTTAGCAAACTCCTTCTTTTTTTTATAATCCCTTGTTAAATGATTAGTAACAGCTGTTACCCAAGAAATCATAATGTTGAGAGACTTAAGCATATTTCTTCTCTAGGTTCACAAATTCCTTTTGGCACAAGCATGTGCCTGCTGTGGTTAGCTGTATGTTCCTTTATAATTAGGCTTGAATTACTTCCTATGACGTTCCAGAATCCAGAAAAATCTTGAAAATATTTTATTTGAACTTGGTTTTGTCTTACAATATAAATTAGACTCAATATCTTTCATAAATTTTTGATGCTGTAACTTCACGTTTAAAACTCTCTAGAACTTTAGCTTCTGTAGAAGTCATGAATGATGTATCACCCATGTGTATTTGGCTTAAATTTTTACATAGAGTAAATATACTGTACATTTTACTGTTAATAATTATAGATCAAACAAACATATTAAGAGAATAATAATTTTTATCATTAAATATCAAACATTAGTCAGTGTATGAGCTATCACAATTGACCACATATACTAATTAGTCTCAGAAATCAAAAGCCACACATAATTCATACACAAAAATATTATATCTATTTGCGACAAGCATACCATTCTATGTTGATTTAAATCCACATGAGCCCTAGAAAAATTATTACATCTGATGAATTTTAATATATTATGAATGTTTAGAGCTTATTCAATAGTGTATTTGATGATCTTTTTTCCCACTGCATTGTGATAAGATTTAACAAGGATTTTGGGGGCCCTTAGTGTTTACTAAAATGAGTCTGGCCACTAATTGGCTAAATTGAACAGCCGCCTCCTATTTCATTTAGCACAGCATGCATTAAGCAAGTTTCTTAATAAAAACCCGACATGGGCAGTCAACTACCCTCAAATCAACATAACAGGAAAAATGCTGTCTGCATTCTTCAAATAAATACTACAGAGTTCAGCAAACTTATTTCAGTAGCTAGAATGTAAAATAGTTTCAACTTTTTCAGATGCAAAAGGAAAATCACAGTGAATAATAGACTCTGAACCTAAGAGGCACATTTCATTTTATAGTGAACAGCAGAAGAAATGCTGTTTCACAGAAAAAGTCTTGAGGTTCACACAAAATTAAGCTTGTTTGGCAGGGTTTCTGTAACTGTATGCCAAGCACATATTAAGATACGCTTTTCTCTCTTGGCAGCCTAAGATTACATTAGGCAAGGGTTTTCACATCTATAAACACTTTCTGAATAATTTCTTCTCCTGGTGGCCTTATCATGCGGTATTTAAATATATCCCAGGAGAAAGTTCCTAAATTGATGCTGTCCCAGAATAGAAGTGCAATGGGTCATATGTTAATAGTGTAATCTGAAAAGCTGAAAGAAGCTCAGCAGGGTTGAAACAGCTTTGGATAAGACATTGAGGATGAAAGAAACAGTCTCAAAATATAAGACAAGTTGTCAGTCTTAATGAAGAAAAAATTAATTGAAATATATAGCAGACAAAACATATCCAGTTAAGTGATGAAGAAGAACATGTAATCACAATGTGTAATCTCAATGTATAATTTTCTAGTTTTTCTTACCTTTACTGCTTCTAACTTCCAGTTCACAAGTTTGTTATTCTTCTCAAGTTGATATATTAGTGCATATGTAAGTTATTTTAAAAATAACCACATCCAACTTTTGAAGACAAATAAACAATCTTTTTATGTAGTTAAATTTTGTAAGCATTTCAAAATCTTGCCATTGTTTTTTAATATTTTTGTGCTTTTTAAAATATCTGTAAAGTATTAATAAGGAAAAAATAACTACAGCAACTTATATGAGCCTACACAATACAACAATATTCTGTTAATAATATACAGTGAATGATAATGTACAGATTAATATGAGGAAAGTGCTGACCCAAAATTTTCAACAGTTTCCAACAACATAAGATGAAGTGTTGAGTAAATTGTAAGAAAAATTAATAGTATACGCTAATAAAACTAAAACTCCAGTACCACTCATGGAACACCTTTGTAAGAGAATGGTAAGAGAAGTTAAAAGGCTCCTAAAACAATACAAGTTAATTTTTAAATGAAAATAAAAATTTACATATTGTTCTTACTGTGAAAGGGAAAATAAAATCAAAATTCATCAGTTTTAGGTGGCTTGGATGTTGCAATTGCTACGCAATGATATCTGAGCAGCTTATGTACATATAATCTTTGAAACAAAGTCAAATACAGTACAAATTGACATAAATGTAAAGTTCATGAATCTACAAAGACAAACTAATATAACTGACACATCCAATATCTGATTAAAAATATGAATGTTCAGACTTATTAGCAGAATAGAAATAACATAGATATTCAGAAATTAGAAATACTTAAACTCAATGATTATGCATTATAGTAAAGAAAAAAAGTGAAATTAAAACAGCACCAAAATTTTTAATATTTAAAAGTACATTTAGATTCCCAAAAGAATTAATGAAAAAGTATTTGAAAAAAATGACTAATATTTTCTAATATGGAAAAAAAGAAATGCATTAAGTTCATAAACTGTATGGATAAATTGACTTTCAACTAAACCTAGACATTTTATCATAAAAGTGTTGAAATCTGAAGGTGAGAAGAAATCTTGAAAGATGCCAAAATTTGATAAGTCATTAAAAAAAGAAGCTTGGACACAGAAAAGAAGAAAAAGTAGTACAAAGTGATCAGTGTTGGTGTAAATGCACATTTCTCACTGTTTGTCTTTTAAATATTTGTATGTGTGTATGTCAGTTTTTAACAACCATAAGCCAAGCATAATGGAAGACAGTTACTTAAGGAACTTGGGAAGCAAAGGTAACAGAATGATCATTTCAGGGTCATCTTGGACTACTTTAAGGTACCCTAACATAAACAAACTAAAACCACAAAAGCCAATGAAGGAAAAAATCAATACAAATTGTAAACAGCAAAATTCTATAATTGGGAATTGTATTTTTGCCTACAATATAAAATGAGCTTAGATATCAGCTATTCTGAGTGAATCATGAGACAATTCTATGCAACTGCTTCTTTGAATTCAATAATAAAAATGTTTCAGGAGAAATGGCTCCTCAGAAATCTAGTAAAACTGACAAATTTGTGGACACATGTAAAGTCCACAGCCCTAGGGTAACATGCATAAAACCCTTATTTGGGATCTTGTAGATAGTACCTATTGTGTAGTATAGCCTGCTCTCTATAGTCTATTATGAATGAGAATATCTCTGAAATGTCAGTCAGGATGTCCCAATTGGTTCTATTTAAGGGTTGCCTTCAACACATATTCTTCTAATTAATCACCTGAAAAATGAGTATCGATAAATGATTGTCCATATTGGTTGATTTGTTGGCACATGTGGATGGGACTGCCTTAAATTAAATAATTACAGTGGGAACAAACCGAACTGTACTACTTACTAGGAGTGAAGTTCTGAACTATATAAGAGTGGATGAATCAAGTTGACAGCAAGAAATCAGGCATGTATACATTCATTACACTCCATCCTGGACTGTGAATGTAGTATGAATTGCTGTTTTCATTTCTTGTCTTGTCTTCCCCTACTATGACAAATTGCAACATGAAATTATAGGCTATATTAAAACACCCTTTCCTTGTAGTTGTTTTTATCAGGGCACTTTATCCAAGCAATAGAAATTAAACTAAAAGAGAAATTTGTAGCAGAAGTGGGGATATGGCTATGGTACACTTGACCATGAGGTTTTCAATTTTGTGAGCGGTATGGAAGTGCTTGATACACTAGCTTATTGGACCATTTTAGTAGAAGTTTGAAAGATGAGAATGCTGAAAAAATGCTTACACTAAAGGCCTGGATCATGAGATTTTAGAGAGAAATAAGAAACTGTACTAGGAACAAGAGTTATTTGTGTGAATTTGACTCACTATCCCTGTATAATTATCAGTTCTTAGTGAAGAATCCATCTGTGATTCTTAAAGTTTTTTTCACCACAGAAGTGAAACCTATCACTGGTACAATATGAAAATATTACAATTTTGATCAGGTCATAGAGTACAACTTGGCATGACATCATTTTGTACAGTTGGAATTCTTAGGGAGATGAGGTACAGATGTGTATGGAGATGACAAAGAGGTATTGAAAAGGGGTGGGAGAGAGCTGGGAGTGACAATGGGAATTTGTGGGGAAAATCTCTGGGACTTCCTGAGGGAGAATTCTTAGAAAGTTGGAATTCTCAAGGTCTGATAAATGTTTTGCTTATGTATTGCAAATTTTGTTTTATTAATTTTATTTGAACAAATATTTATTAAATTTAACTTAAAATATATCATTTAATTTAAAAGTATTCATATAAATAGTGTTTTATTTTGATGTATTGATATGAAATGAGGAATATAAACCCTATTTCTTCTCCTATAGAAATCTGGCTCATGGTTTAGCCACACCCCCATAGGATTTGATAAATAAGCTGTTAAACAGAAATATGTTATGTTGGCTTAAAAGAAGAATGTATAAAATATTTAAATAATTCACAAATAAAACAAAACTGAAATAAGCAACACACACACACGCACACATACACACATGCAGATACATATATGGCTCAAGTAATAAGGATTTATTTCTTAGCCCATGGATCCATACAGAAGATAGAGCAAATTAGAGATTGAGGAGACAGAAGATTATAACATATTTCCAAAATTAGTATGCATTTCAGCCAGAAATTTAAAGAAGCTAGATTTATTCAGTCAGCTTGGAGAAGAGTTTGAGACAGAACAGCTGAGTTGAGTCAAACAGCGAGAGCTGAGAAACCACTAGAATTGTTGAGCTTATTCAGCAGCAAGTGTCAGACGCTGAAACATTCTAGGCCTAGATGAGATTGTGCTTACATGGAATCTAGAAGATCCCAGGCCTAAGCCTAGTTTATCAAACAGAGGAAGTAAGCCTCCAAGTTGACAATTATTGTCTATGTAAAACTTTCCTGGTAAAACAACCTCTTTCCTCTGTCTCTCTGTGCACTGTTCTCTTAAGTAGCTTCCTTTTCCTCTTTATTCTCTTGAGAGTTGGGAATATACTAATACTGTCAAGTATTTCTCTGATTTGTCGTGCACTTGTATGTCTGTTGCTCAATTAAACATCACTTTCAAACATTTTTGCTTATACAAACTCACTCTACTTTCATTGTTTTTGAGTAAAGGTGTGTACTAAGGGCTTGTCTGTGTTTCAGACAGATGGCTAAAATTGTTTGGTAAAGCTGAGCCACATCCTGGTTAAAAACAGGGTTTTTTTTTTTTTTCAGTAAACAAAGATAGCTTGGGATTCACAATACAATCAAATATGCCACAACAAAAATATATGTTGATTACCCAGATATATAAATACAGTGAAAAAATCTAGAAACATGGGAGACTAAGGAATATTGAAAGGTACAATTAACACTAAAAGGACTTTTGACTTTTGATACACACACACACACACACACACACACACTGTCTTGTATCAGTGACTTTGTGTGCTCTTAGAGGCAGACTCCACAACCCCCATAAGTCATGTGAAATTCAGGACTGTTAGGCCTGCAGCATATGAATGACAATGACAAACTCAGCTACTATCTTAGGATTTACTCTATGTCTTAGGCTGTGGAGATGAATAAAGGAGTACCAGGATGTATAACAAAGATAAATCCACCATTTATTTAGAGATATAAATAAAGGAGATAAAAAGTTTAAATAGCAGCCTGTTGGTAAGTGGAATAAAAAGGGTACCTCCATGCAAGGAGCTTGAAATTCTCCTCTTTGTTTTGATACATCTTCATGACATTTCAGCTTCATTCATTATGAGCTTTTCTTTAGTTTCTTTTAACATGTTGAAAGCTTAGTTGTGTGAGGTTTGATTATGAAGAGAAACCATAACTATGGCAAATCTTATGAAAGAAAGTATTATATTGGGAGTTTGTTTATGGTTTCAGATGTTTCGCTCATTAACATAGTGACAAGAATAGAGAATGTCATGGAGGATACAATGAGGATGACCTAGTGAAGAATTACTTCATGCAGTTTCATTCTGGGCTCAGGAGCTTACCCTAAGCCACAGCCCCCCACACCTCAATTGTGCGCAGAGAAAACTTGTTCCCCAGGAGTGTTGAAACACACAAGGTCACAAGAGAGGCTGTGGGTGCTTGTGCCAAAAGGCTTTCCCTTCAGAAAATCTCCAGCCTTGCCAGGTTTGAGGGTTCAGGCCAAGGGGACCTGTTGCTCTGCACTGAGTCAGTCCAGGCTGAGCCAATGAGAAGCTGACTAGCTAGCAAGGAGCACAAGAAGGATCCTGAAGGTGCTTTAGGAAAGCAGATTTCTTCCCAAGTGGTAGTGTTACAGCTATTGCAACAGAAACTCTCAAACAATGGGATGATTCTCTCACACTTTACTTCTCCTGAATAGGATTCTTATATAGAGTTTTGGGGTGGGTTAGGGTCTGGCAGTGGGGAACTCCTATTATCTTGGTCTGAGAGCTTGGAGATACCTCATCTACTTGTGGGAGAGCCTGAGGCACTGTTCCTACGTGACTGATGGGCATAGATCTCTCTGTGGGAGTGGATGTGGAGGGCTGAAGCTAAGGGATAGGAACCAGGGGACCCAGGAGCACTGCCAAACTCCTACCATCCTTTTAGAGTCATTGGGATTCAAACAGGCTCAACTGGGTGCTTCAATGCCTTTCGCAGCCCACCGCCCCACAAGAGACCATCACTATTACTCTAGACCTCTACTGGCCCAAGAGGGACTACCTCTGGGTGTAGTGGACAAAGGAACATCACCACAATCTGGGACACAATCTTTCCTGTTTCTATCTGAACCTGGGAGCTAATCAAATACTACAGCCCTCTACAACACAATCTCAACCAGAGAAAGCTTGAACCACAGGAGTGCTGACACACCCTGGTTCACAGGCTCAAAGCAGGGACAAGCTCCAGTCAGAGACAACAAGGTCAGCTAACACTGAGATAACCTGAGGGCAAAACGCAAGCACAAGAACATAAGCAACAGAAACCAAGACTACTTGGTATCATCAGAACCCAGTTCTCCCACCACAGAGACCAGAATACCCCCAACACACCTGAAAAGCAAGATTCTGACCTAAAATCACATCTCATGATGATAGAGGACTTAAGAAAAATATAAATAACTCCCTTAAAGAAATAAAGGAAAATGCTGGTAAATAGGTAGAAGCCCTTACAGAGGAAACACATGAATTCCTTAAAGAAATACAGAAAAACAAAACCAAAGAGGTGAAGGAATTGAAGAAATCTATCCAAGATCTAAAAATGGAACTAGAAACAATAAAGAAATCACAAAGGGAGACAACCCTGGATATAGAAAATCTAGGAAAGAGATCAGAAGTTAAAGGCAAGCATCACCAACAAAATATAAGCAGTAGAAAAAAGAATCTCAGGTATAAAAGGTACCACAGAAAACATTGATACAACAGTCAAAAAATTACAAAATGCAAAATGCTCCTAACCCAAAACATCCAGGACACAATGAAAAGTACAAAAATAAGAATAATAGGTATAAAAAGGAGCAAAGATCTCTAAATCAAAGGGCCAGTAAACATCTTCAACAAAATTTTAGAAGAAAACGTTCCTAACCTAAAGAAAGAGATGCCCATAAAATTTCAAGAATCCTGCAGAATTCCAAATAGATAGGACCAGAAAAGAAATTCCTCCTTTCATATAATAATCAAAACACCATATACACAGAAATAAAATGTTAAAAGAAGTAAGAAAAATAGGTCAAGGACCATATAAAGGCAGACCTATCAGAATTACACCAAACTTCTCAACAGAGACCGTAAAAGCCAGAAGAACTTAGGCAAATGTCATACAGACCCTAAGAGAACAAAAATTTCAGTCCAGACTCCTATACCCAGCAAAACTCTCAATTATCGTAGTTGGAGAAACCAAGATAATTTATGACAAGACCAAATTTAAACAAAATCTTTCCACAAACCGAGCCCTACAAAGGATAATAGATAGAAAATTCTACCACAGAGAGGGAAACTGCAAACACACACACACACACACACACACACACACACACACACACACACACACACACAATAAATTAAAGAAGATAGCACACAAACAAATTCTACCTCTAACAACAAAAATAACAGGAAGCAAGAATCATTTGTCCTTAATATCTCAACATAAATGAACTCAATTCTCCAATAAAAAGACATAGACTAACAGACAGGATACATAAACAATACCAAGCATTTTGTTGCATACAAGAAACACACCTCAGTGATAAAAACAAACACTACCTCAGAGTAAAAGTAGCTGGAAAATTTCTTTCCAACCAAATGGTGCCAAGAAGCAAGCTGGAGTAGCCATTGAATACTGAATAAAATTGACTTTGAACCAAAACTTTTCAAAAAGATGAGGAAATTCATTTCATACTCATCAAAAAATAAAAGACCTCTACCAAAATGAACTCTCAATTCTGAAGATCTATGCCCCACATACAAGGGTACTTATATTTTTAAACAAACATTAATTTACCAAAAATTCTACCACAGAACTCTTATAGCTGATAAACAACTTTAGCAAAAAGACTCGATATAAAATTATCTCAAACAAATCAGTACCATTCCTTTACTCAAAGGATAAATGGACTGAGAATGAAATTATGGAAATGACACTATTCACAATAATCATAAATGATATAAAATATCTTGGTGTGACTCTAACCAAGCAAGTGAAAGATTTGCACGGCAATAGCTTCAAGTCACTAAAGAAAGAAATTGAAGATGATCTCAGAAGATGGAAAGATATCCCATGCTCATGAATCTGTATGATTAATATAGTAAAAATGGTCATCTTACCAAAAACAATATAGAAATTCAATGCAATATCAATTAAAATTCCAGTTAAATTCTTCACAGATAGAGAAATTATGCAAATCATCTAGAATAGCAAAAAATCTAAGATAGCAAAAACTATTCTCAATAATAAGAGAACTTCTGGGGAAAAGCACCATTTCTGACCTCAAGCTGTACTATTGAGCGATAGTGATAAAACTGCATGGAATTGGTACAGAGGCCATCAGGCAGATCCATGGAATAGAACTGAAGACTCAAAATTAAACCCACACACTTATGGTCCATTGATTTTTCACAAAGAAGCCAAAAACATCCCCTGGAAACAATACAGCATATTCATCAAATGGTGCTGACGCAAGTGGTGATCAGCATGTAGAAAAATGCAAATTGACCCGTTCTTATCTCCTTGTACAAAGCTCACATAAAACCTGATCTACTGAAGCTAAGAGAAGTGAAAGAGGGAAAGAGCCTTGAACACACTGGCACAGGGGAAAATTTCCTGAAGAGAAAAAACACCAATGGCTCGGGCTCTAAGATCAACTATAGACACATAAAACAGAAAAGATTCTGTAAGTCAAAGGATACAGTCAACAGGACAAAAATCAATCTACAGATTTGGATAAAATTTTACTAACTCTGTATCCAGTAGAGGGCTAATATCCAATATATACAAAGAACTCTAGAAGTTAGATTCCAGAAAACCAAATCAAACCAAACCAAAAAAAAAAAAAAAAAAAAAAAAAACCAAAAACAAAAACAAAAAAAACAAAAACAAAAAACAAAACAAAAAAAAAACAAAAAAAAACAAAACAAACAAACAAAAAAAACCCTATTAAAAAGTGGGGTAGAGAGCAAAGCAAATAATTCTCAACTGAGGAAACTTGAATGGCTGAGAAGCACCTAAAGAGATGTTCACCAGGAAAATGCAAATTAAAACAACCCTGAGATTTCACCTCACCCTAGTCAGAATGGCTAAGTTCAAAAACTCAGGAGACAGCAGATGCAGGCAAGGATGTGGAGAAAGAGGAAAATTACTCCATTGCTGGTGGGGATTGCAAGCTGGTACAAGCACTCTGAAAAGCAGTCTGGCTGTTGCTCAGAAAATTAAATATAGTGCAACCGCTACCTGAGGACACAGATATATCACTCCTGGGCATATTCCCAAAAGATGTTCCAATTTATAAAATGGACACATGCTCCATTAAGTTCACAGAAGCCTTATTTATAATAAGCAGAAGCTGGAAACAACCCAGATGTCTCTCAGCAGAGAAATGGATGCAAAACATGTGGTACATTTACATAATGGAGTTGGGGAGAAGTACAGAGAGTTAGAAATTAAATGGAGTTATGTAGCAGTGGGGTATGAGGAACTGGGGGTAGACGCTAGAAAGTCCCAGATGCCAGGAAAGTAAGAGGCTCCTGGAAGCCAGTGGAGATGACATTAGCTGAAATTTCCAACAAAGGGAAAAGAGAACCTGTAGAGACCATATTCAGAGGTTAGGCATGGACCCCAGTTGAGGGATGGGGGCCACTCAACTATCTCAATAATATTAATCCAAAATTATTCCTGTCCAAACAAAATGCAGGGACTCAGAGTGGAGCAGAGATTTCTCACCTACTTTCTACCATGACAATAAACATCTTAAAACCATAGACCTGGATTGTTTCTCTTCATCTGGATTCACCCTGGGGAAGAATGGAGTTAATCTTCACCTACAGAACTGCTGTCTTATCTCCAGCAGAAGACCTCTCTGCATTCTCAGCCACAGAGATGACCAACCCAAGCAAGCCAAGTGAGTTGTCTCAATGAAACCCAGAACTCTCCGGGACACAACCAGAGCTTCTCTCCCTTTTTTGTCCTTTGGCCATGGTCCAATCCAGCCCATACACCCCTACTTCATTCTTGGCTCTATGGAGGCTCCCAGCTCTGCCTGGAGGCCAAAGAACCTGAGAACCAGTTGGTCCTCTGGAGACTCCCCAGCCAACTTGGGCAGTACCCGGGAACCTCAGACTGTGTTCTCCCACCCCATCAGAATCCCATGGCTTCACATAGCCTGAAGCCCACCAGGAGCTGGTGTGGGGAGTGCAGTCAAACTTCCTGTGCTTCTGTCTCTTAGAGAGACCATAGCAGCATGGTTGGGCAGATGTGGGACACCCCTTAACCCAACAGAGTCACACTTTTCCTCCAGGACTACATCTCCCAATCCCTATCAAAATCCTGATGCCCAATCATTCAAATATGTGAGCCTATGTGAGGTATTCTTATGCAAACCACCACACCCTGGTCCCCTTGGATACTTTTAGAGCATTTTTGTTGTTGTTGTTGTTGTTGTTGTGGTTTCTGTATAATAGCCTAGAATTACTTACGGTTTTTTTTTTTTCTTTCAGAAGTTAGAAGCTTGGCTTAGTGGAGCCTTATCCTGAAGGTTCACTTCCCTCTTTTCACTGCAGATTAAGGGCTTTCCTTTTAGTCTCTCTGTCACTTTCAGCACAAATTTTGCTTACAACATTACATTTTCTGTTGTTCTTTTTCTTTTTAAACTGAACATTTTGTATTTTTTTCTCAGACTAATTTTCTTTTACACCTCAGATCTCATAAGATTGAATACTACTAACCGTGTGACAGAGTGAATATTAGGCTGTGTTAAAATCTCCTTCAGTAGAGACACTAAGCCAGTACTTTTAAATTTAGCTTCAGGCAAATTTTGTTGTTGTTGTTAGAGCTTAAAAAAAATCTTAGTTTTATTTTTTTGAGTTACCATAAACTGAGTTGCTAAAAACAATTCCATTATCTCATCCTTAGAAGTCAGAAACCCCAGATAAATGTCCTGGAGGCTGCATTCCTTCTAAAGACTTGAGGAAATGCTTCTCCTAGATGTTTCCAGTTTCTAGAGGCCACTGACCTTCCTAAGCCCACCATTCCCCCTCATCTTCAAAGCCAGCCATCAATACTCAAGTCTTCCCTATTTCTTTTCTTCTTTTCAAAATCATTTCTATTTTTGAATTGATAAATACAAGTTGTACATATTTATGATGTACAATATGATATTTTATTGGATATTTTATTTATTTACAATACAGATATCATCCTCTTTCCCCATTTTCCCTCCGTAGAACCCTCTATCCTATACCCCCTCTTCCTTTATGCTTTTATACCATTTTGATTATATGTATGTATTAAAGTCAGTTCTAGGTTGAGGGTCTATCAATACAATAGATACAGACAGTCAGGGAACAAGCAATACAATAAACACAAATAATCAAAAAAAAAAAAAAAAAGTAAGGCATTAAATCCAATTACATGAACACTCCTGTGATCACTGTTTCTAAGGGCTTGTCAGGATGACCAAAGTATGTGAGCCTACTTCGCTATCCTAGCCCAAGGTCATTTTCATGTCTGAAGCCTATTTCCTTGTTCTAGCCTAAAATTTAGATTCCTGTCTGAAATTACTTCTTTGTTCTAGCCTAATATTTAGGTTCTTGCCAGAGATTACTTCAATGTTGTAGCCTATGATTTAGATTCCTACCTAAAATTAACTCTTTGTTCTAGTCTAATGTCAGATTTCTCAGCCAAATTCTTTTGATAAGGGCTCTGCTTAAAGAATTTAACTGCTTTTCTACTTCACAATCCCAAATACTTCATATTCCTAAAACAGAAAAAAAAAAAAAAAAAAGCCAAAAGTCAAATATGGTCAGGCCTGCAGGCCTGTCATGTAATGCCTGGCTACTGTTGGCAACTTCTAAATTAGTTATTTTTCTGTTTTGTGATAAGATAACATGAGCAAGAAAACATATACAAGGAAAGTTTTACTTATGCTTTTGGTAATAGAGAGATACGAGTACACAATGTTTCGGAAGCATGCCAGTAAACAGTAGGCATGACACCGGAAACTGGATGCTGAGAGGTTACATCTTGAATGCAAGCATTCAACAAAACAAAGAGAATAAATATAAACAAAGTAAGCACGAGAGATTGAGTTTTGTAAACCTCAGAAATGATTCAATTGACAAACTTCACCCCAGCACCCTTATCAATAGTTTAAATTCCAATCTCTGGACCCCCTAGGCTCATACAATATCATACTACAAAACGTATTTAGCCTGACTTCAAAAGTTCCCATTAAATATTGCTGTCTCAACACTGTTTAAAAGTCCTCAAACGTCTTCTTGCAAGGATAACATTGACACACACCTGTACTGACTGGCTTTTTTTTTTTTTTTTTTTTTTTTTTTTGGCAAGAAAGGAGATACCACAAAACATTTCATGTATCTTTGGCTCTAAAGCCAGAATCAAGTGGCTGAAACTGCCAATTTGTGCTCCTTTATGGGGCAGGAATTTGTCCCCCTTGTTCAAATACATTTTCATCAACATCTATTTCTGAATATTTCTTTCTCTGATTAAGCTTTTCTTTATTCTTAAACTATTCTTAAGTCATTTTCACAAACTTGAAGTTAAGCTGGCTGATTTCTTGCCTTGAGGTCACGATTCCCTTCACTCAGTTTGGCAGAAGGCTGCAGTTTATCCTCTGGAGTACTGGACTTAGCTCTTTAAACTCCCCTCATACTTCTTTTCTCCCCAAACTGTACATTTTGTAATTTTTCTTGCTCAGCTTGTTCCTCTACATTATACATCTGCATATGAGTGAGTGGTCACTAATAACCATGAGGCAGAACAATACCAGGCTTTCTTGCAGTTTCATTTTCCAAAGCCATTATTCCCACACTCTTCATTTTAGCCCCAAGCCAAGTTTTTGAACATTGGTTGAAAGCAGGCACATTCATTGTCAAAATTTCATAAGGACAGTATCTAGATATTTATTATCTTCTCTGGAACATCATAAGTGAGTCTGTCATAATCTACATTGTTCTCAATACCACTGTCTTTTGTGTTCCCATTATATGACCCACTAAGTCCTACTTAAATCATTCAATGGCTTTCCTAATCCAAATTCCCTCAGTTTATATTGTTTCAATAAACAGCATGTTCGGACTCCTCTCAACAAAAATCATTCCTTTGTACAATCTTTTGTATTGCTCAGTTTTCTACTGCTTTGAAGACACATTGTGATATTTGCAACACTTTAATTGATATCTGCTTACAGTTTTAGAGTTTTAATCGATTGCCATCATTTCAGGGAGCATGGTGGTAGGGAGGCAGACATTGTGATAAAGATGTAGCTGAGGGTTCTATATTCACAATAGTAGGAAGAGAGAAAGTTTTGAAACTACAAAGCCCCTTCTCACACATGTATTGATTCACCTTACACTGCAAAGATGAGCTCCATTTGTCAGGACTCCACAGAGAGAAACTTAACTACAACAACAACAACAAACCTCTGGTGGTATGCTGAAGTTTCTTGCCACTTCCTTGGACTCCAGCCAATTGGCAGAATGATGTCAGCAGAGACAGACTAACATGCTGAGGCAAGACCCATTGAGGACATATGATGTTTGGAAGTAGTGTAAAAGGGACACAATGGACTGTGATACTGGCTGGGCTGGGCTTGCTTGCATAGTCAACATCTTGGTTTTCCATTTTCACTGACCATTGGTTCACTGAAAGAGGCACAGCCAAGAACTGGACTGCTGGCATATCTGTAAAGTGGATCGAGCTGTCACTGCTGACCTGTGAACTAAACTGCTGATTTCTATCAGAATGCAGATGAGATTTGCTCCAAAGAACCATTTATTAAAATGTCAACATCTCCCATATCCTTTCTTTTCCACTACCTTTGGTGCTTGGTGGGATAGAAGGGAGCTTTAAAGCGTTTAGCAATCATCTTTGAAAAAATTAAATTTACAATTCTCCTGTCTCTCTGGACCTTTCTCCTATCTCTCCCTACATCTGATCATGATCCCCAAATTCTCGACCATATCCCCCTATCACCTAGTTCCTTTCATCCCTCTATCTTCTATGACTGTTTTACTCCCTATTCTAATGAAACCCAAGCATCCTTGCTTGGGCCTTCTTTTTTTAAAAACTTGTTTGGGTCTGTAGGGTGTATTATGGGTATCCTGTACTTTGTTGCTAATATCCACTGATCACTGAGTATATGCCATGCATGTCATTTTGGATCAGGGTTACCTCATGCAGAATAATAATTTCTAGTTCCATTCATTTATCTGCAAAATCCATGATGTTCTTGTTTTTAATAGCTTAATAGTGTTCCATTGTGTAAATGAACCACATTTTTTTGTATCCATTCATCTGTTTAGGGACATCTGGGTTGTTTCCAGTTTCTGGCTATTATGAATAAGGCTGCTGTGAACATATTGGAGCATGTGTCCTTGTCGTATGGTAGAACATCTTTTGGGTATATGCCCAGGAGCAGTATAGTTGAGTCTTTAGGTAGTACTATTTCAAATTTTCAGAGAAACCACCAGATGATTTCCAGAGAGGTTGTACAAGTTTGCACCCCCATCAACAATAGAGGAGTATTTCTCTTTCTCCACATCCTTGACAGCCTGTACAGATTTTTAAAGACTCTGAAAATTTCTGTGGCTTTTATATGATGTAAATGCATCCAGAATGTAGAAATGTATGCATGAAAGCAATTGATATATTTTCTCAAGTATTAGTCTTTTCCATGACTTTTATTGAAAGGTTGTGTCTATTATAAACTTACCACAGACAGAAGTTTTTAAATTTCTTCTTATATTTTTCTATGGAAGATGTTTCTTAAATCATACTTTTCTAAAAATAACTTTAATTCATCCTAATTCACAAGATAATCTATATGTTGCAGTGAGATAGCATTCTGCTCTAGGTTATTTCATGTTGTACCTGCCATTGGGTACACTGTACCTTGTGTGTTTTATGTTAGTTTATAAATTCTGAAACTGTGGAATGCTGTTGCAGACATATGAGTGGATACATGATACTTAAAAAAGAATATAAATATGACCCTACAGTGGAAAGATATTCTGGCATTGGATTGCCTGTCTGACATTGGAAGACCTCAACAGTCTTCCCTGAAGAAACTCTGGCATTTGTTCACCCTGCATTGCATTGCTGATCTTTGTTTGTCATGACTTCATAGAAAGTAATGCACCAAAGAACTTCCTGTTATATTCCAGTAGTTTTTTGTTGTTTCCGTAGACTAGAGAAATTGGCAGAGCCTCACAGTTTCTTCTGAATAGAACTGTTGTAGCTGATTCATGAGTTATGAATGCCAATTGGACTGGACTGCAGCTCCTGATTTGTGTGGGTGTTTTGCTAGAGGGCTGGACTGCTAACAATGAAGTTTGGAATAGCCATAAAGTACTATTTCTAAATGGGTCCACAAAACATGTTTTCTATTAACTTTTCTCTTCCACTATGTCTGGTGGGTGGTAGGCTAGAGAGGAAGTTGAAGTATTTAAGAATGGTAATTAAATTAGATTTTGAATAATCTAAGCCTATGGTGGAAAGACACAAATATATCCATGTTTTTCTGTCACAGTATACTTACAAAAGACATGTTACCATAAGATATTAATCATATCATTGCATTTTAAAAAAGATTATGTATACCTGATTAATAAATTTAAGGCAGCTAAACTACAGAAATGGAATGTATACTGAAACGCTTGGATTATGTGAGGAAAAAAATATGGGGATGAAGCATGACTCATTACCCACATCTTTCTCTGTCTTCCTTTAACTCAGTGTTTGTAGTATTCCATAGTAAGTAAACTCAGACTAGAAACATTCAGCACAGAAGATAAGGTTTATTAGAGAAGTGAGGCAATATCAAGGGTGATAATTAATAATGTTTCTTATTCATATAAGTAAGATTTAAGGACGGGAGACATGGTTCAGCAGTCAAGCATACTTGGTTTTTGTTTGTTTGTTTGTTTTTGTTCTTTTAGAACACATGACTCTGGTTCTCAGCCTCATATCTTGCCACTTTAAACAATCTGGAAAATATCTCTGAAATAGTCATCACCTTCTTATGGCCTGTGAAGGCAACTGTGGACTCATGGCATAGTGCCATTCATATTGTCCACTTATAACATAGAACATCTTGTTTATATATGTAAGTAAGTGTGGTACGACCTAGGGAGCAAGGTGTTTCCCAAGTTTTAGTTATTTTTATTTCTTTAGACTATCCTCAGAATGGAATATTACAGTTTGTCTGGAAATATGAAAATACATATTTACACTATTTGGATCTTGATGGATATTAATTTTGTCTGGATTTATGATTTAGAGTATTCTTTATATTTATAAATGTTAGTATCGTCCACTGCTATCACAACATACCAGATATATTTGGAAAAAGCACAATTAATCACATGTGGATGGAGTCCTTTTCTTTTGCCAGGAGGCATGCCAGATTTTCCCTTATCTCTCTTCTCCACTTTCTCAAAGGTAACAGACTAAACAATAGACATAGAGTTATCTGAAAGGATGAAACCTCAATAGACAATATGTCTCCCTATGATCCAGCTGTAGGGCATTTACTTAATTAGTGACTGACAGAGGAGGTACTACTAGCCTGATATGGATGGTGACATCTCTGGGATGATAGTCCTAATTTATTTAACAAAGTAAGCTGAATAAGCCATGGGCAGCATGAACTCTCACCAGGAACTCTATATGGCCTCTGCATCAGTTCTTGCCTTCAGGATCCTACCTTGTAAACATCTTGTCTTTAGTTTCTTGATGAGGAACAGTGATGTGAAAGTATAATCCAAATAAAACCTTTCCTCCCTAAGTTGATGACTTGTGTTGCATCACAGCAATAGAAATCCTGAGGTAGATAGCGTAGGTGAGTCCATCTTCATTGCTAATGCCAGGGTAGTGGTTTCAGCACAATTACAAAGTAGGTACATTTTATGGTGATGTACTTACGAAGATGGTATTTAGTGGAATGGAGAGTTGTTTGAATAGATTCGTTGTATAGATAGTACATGTACTCAGTTTAACAGAGGGAGTTGTACAAAGAGTGGATGTTGATTAAAAAATAATAGAAGGTGGTAAACTGGGAAATGATGTGTGACTGATGGTTGACTTCATGAGAGATCTTTGAAATGGATAATATAATTTCTGATTTATAAAACAAAAAGAGAAGGAAAGAAGATACCTATAGAAAGTATTCCAGAGGATTTTGGAAACAAAAATGGATGACTGCATTCAAATCAGTTTAAGGAAATAGTGTAGATCAGTAGTAGATAAAAGAGAATATTGTTTTTATCTTGTTACTGCCACAAGTAACAAATACCCTGCTTGTGTTAATTTATTTATTGCTCTCATTAGGTTTATTATAACACTCCTTTTTGTAAATGAGAAAATTAAGATTTAGACAGAATTTATGATGCTGGTATAACAAAAAAATGTGAATCCATTGTTAGAAGACAGAAACCTGCTGCTTTCAGCTTCTAGCAAAGATTCTGAATATGGTGAACTTTATAAGTGCTAAATAGAAAGGGCATAATAGCAACAAAGGCAAAGAAGAGATAAGAAGTTGAAAGAGTGTCTCTTTCTTATCTTTCATTCTTTTCTCTTCTCCTCTGTTTATTTTTCCTAGTTGCTCTATTTGGATTCTTTGTACATTATTTATAAAACAGGACGCACTGAGATGAGTACTGAATTGAGAGCAAAAGATTATTGTAAGTCAACATAGGCATGGTGTTTAGATTTGTAGAGAAATAGACTTGTTAGAAATCTAAAGATAATAGTCAGAGAAAGCAAAACTCTTCATTGAACAACAATGATAAAACTTGGGAAAAATAATGTAATAATTTTTAGAAATCATTAATTTAATTTGTTATCCACATACAGAAGAATTATTTACACTTCATGCTTTAAGTGCCTTTTAAAATAATATACTTATATACAAATCTCCATTTTATTGTGACAAAATGTACTTAACATGGATTTTACTGCTTATTGTTTGTAAAGACTCATTTAATTTTTATTTACATGCATTTACATATGTGTTTGAATCTATAGATGGGTATGTGAATATTAATACAGGTGCATATAGAGGCCAGAAGCATGTAAAAACAGTTTTATGAAGCACAATATGGGTACTGGGAAACAAACTCAGGTTTTCTGGAAGAACCATGCATGTCCTTAACCACAGACCCACCTCTCCAATTTCCTTCACAGACTTAAGCAAATGTTCATGTGTTATTAATTATATTGCCAAACATCTCTAAAACTGTTATTCTTTTCTGTATATGTGTGTTTATAGCTAATAAATGAACAGTATCTCCCACAAGTCTGGTAACCATTCTCTCTTTTATGAAGTTAATATTTTAATACTTTAAGCAAGTGGAAATATAGAATATTTATCTATTTAATAAGAGCCTGTTTTTCCTTTATGAACTTCCTTCAGTATTTCTAGTACACAGGGGGTCTAAGAAAGAACTCATATATTTCTTAATCATCTACTTACCACTTTACTTTTTGCCAACAACATTCTTTATAGCAAAAGTTTCATATAAAAATTTCCTTTATTATTTTTTAAAATTTTTAAGTTTTTTTCTTTAATTCTAAGATATATTTTTAAAGGAACAATGGCTTGCTTTTATAAAAAATCCAATTATGTTGTACACAAACCCTTTAATTTATATGGTGTGTGTGCTCAGGAAACTCAGATGACTTTTCTGCTTTCTTTTAAAAATTATAATAAACCTTTTTAAAAATATAATAAACTATATTCATTAATGAGTTTAAATAGACGATAACCTAAAACACAACACACATAAAAGTACAGTAATTTAATTTTAAATATGATCAATTTTTTTCTGTCTTTTAACTTTATTTTTATTGCAAAGCTCCATCCAAACTGACATTTTAAATTTATTGTGAAATTATCTAAATAATTATATAATGTTAATACATACCATTATTACTACAAAGGAACATTAGGCACTTGAAGATATAATTTATTCAAATACAATACCTTTTGCAATTATAAAGTCTGTCAAGCTTTTTAAGGATACAAAGAGTTTAATTACATTCATAGTAATTAATTGCATGATAACTTTTATCTACTAATAAAGAAATGGCACACCAATTGCTTTAGTATTGTGTTTATTAGCTTACTTATTGTAAATATATGCTCTCTGGATGTAAACTATTTATTACCTATAGTACGGTAATTTAAATACACATATATCATTCCTCACTTCTGCAGTACCTGTTGTTTTTAATTAATCTGTTTCAACTTGCAATTTCCTAAAGCTTAAATTTATTATTAACTTTGACTGTATTAAAATAACAATTTTGCACTTATTTATTCTACCCCCTCTGTGTGTGTGTGTTTGTTTGTGTGTTTCTGTATGTGTTTGTATGTGAGAGAGGAAGGTCAGGGGCTAATACACTAGTGTTGGTATTCTCACTTCACCACATGGAAACTGTAAATTAAATTTGTATATTAAGTGCTCAAGGCAGGTACCTTTGTCTCTGGTTAAACATAAAATAATATATTTAAAGATGCTCTAATAAGTCAAAGCTCTTGTAAAGAGTTTGAAAATTAAGTTATCAATGAGGAATAAAAAAGGCCTTTTATTTTAATCAAATATCAAAAACACTACTCCCTATGGGGTTGCAAACCCCTTTAGCTTCTTCATTCCTTTTTCTAATTCCTCCACTGGAGACCCTGTGCTCAGTCCTATGGTTGGCTGTGAGAATCCTCCTCTCTATTAAAGAAGATTAGGAGGAAAAATTATGGGCCACAAAAGGGATAGGAACTCCATAGAATGACAAACAGAGTGAACTAACCTGGACACTTGGAGCTCTCAGAGACTGAATGACCCACCAAAGACCATACATGGGCTGAACCTAGATTTCCCCATATACTTGTTGTTCATGTACAGTGTGGTCTTCATATGGATCCAGAATAACTGTATGGGGGCTATTTCAAAATTCGTTGCCAGTCCATGAGATTTTTTTTTTTTTAATTCTGGTGATGTTGAGATTTTTTTTCAAAGTTAATTTCTGTTTATTTATCAAAAATTTCAAAATGTAAATATATAGACAGTAATATTTTTGCAGCTATACACTGTACTTCCTGAGGTACTTAATAAATACATGTGTTTTTTGTGTTTTACTTTTCACACTGCAGTTTTTGAAATGTAAATCCTTTTACATTTATGTTTGAAATGTTATTCCCCTTCCCTTCCCAGTTTCCAGTTTCCCCTCCACAACTTTCATCCTATTCCAGCTCTCCTTTACCTCTAGAGGGTGCTTCTTCTTGTAGCAGGACTACCTTGTCTGGCTTCAGTGGAAAAGGATGCACCTAGCCCTGCAGAGTCTTGATGTGCCTTGTGGGGGTTGGCGAGGGGTATGTCCAGCAGGGAGAGGAGGGGGAGGACTGCGGAAGGGTGTGACTGGGAGGGGTCAGTGAGCAGGATGTAAAATGAATCACTACAACAAAGGCTCACCTATGGAAAATATAATCACTCTTAATAAATGTGTTCACAGAAATAAAAAGGGGTGGAACAACATTCTGTTTCTTATAGTAGTTACCTTACCCAATTGTGTGTCTCTCTGTTGATCATCATCTCCTGTAAACAGAAGCTTCTTTGATGATGATGCAGAGGTGCTTGAATTTATGTCTATAATGATAAGGCATTAGTAGTTGATTTAGTGTTATTCCTCTTTAGCAGAATAATTGTAATAGGTTCTATTGTATGTGTCATGACTTATCTAACCATAGGACCTTAGCCTAATTATGGTGTGAGATATAGATGTCACTGTGTGGTATGGGATTTCAATTAATAAAACTATGGTTGAATCTTTTGATATCTGCATCACTATTAGACGAATGGGCATGCTTTGACAAGCTTCTAGTTATTATAATACAAAGCATTCATCACTAAAGATACTGATGCTTACTTTTCTTCTGCTGTTATAAAATTGGAAATCTCCAATACTGTGAGAGCTAGCCAATAAGGATGAGGTTACATTTATTTCTTCATGTCCTATGAGTCAAAAACATGGTTTCTTCAGCAAAGAAATTGTTAAGTTCTGAAGGGCAAGCAAGAGTCAATTGCACTTTTAATAGATTACAATTCTTGGTGGAGTTTAGTGTTTCACTGGCCAACGATTCCAATAGATATGCTCATTTCTGGAAGTGAGTAATTTTTGTTGGTTTCTGTATCGGCTATACGCATTATTTTCCTGCTATAGGGCACTGTTTAATTTTTGCCTGTGTTCATGTATAAGATGTACTTGTAAAAGCTGTAGTAATAGATTTTCATATACATTTTTTGAAAAGCCTGTAACATTATTCTTCCTGTTCTACAATTTCATGTAAATTAGTATTCTCTGTCTCCATTCTCTTGAAAGGACTTTTCCATGGATTCTTACTAATTTCTTGATCTATGTGAGTCTTCAAAATGAGTATTCAAAGTTATCATACACAAATTGCATAAATCATGCAACATTTATCTTTTTAGTTTATGTTACCTCACTAAGGAAGATTTTTTTTACGTTATCACACATTTTGCTGCAAAAAAAAGCAAACTTAATCCATAACTTGTAAACGAGGAACATAGCACAAAAATTCAAATTTTGACAATCTAGGAATAAAGTTATTTTATATAGTTAAAGTTAAACATTAGAAAGATTCCATTACAAAGAGCTGAAAGGGATTGCAACTCCATAGGAAGAACAACAATATCAACTAACTTGATCACCCAGAGCTCCCAGGGACTAAACCATCAACCAAAAGTATACATGGATGTGTACATATATACACATGGATGTATACATATGTAGCAGAGGATTGCCTTATCTGACATCAGTGGGAGGGGAGGCGCTTGACCTTGTGGAGGCTTGTTGCCCCAGCATAGAGGGTTGCTAGAGGCATGAGGCTAGAGTGGGTGGACGAGGTAGGAAGCACCCTTTTAGAGGCAAAGTGGAAGAGGGCTGGGATGGTGATTTGTAAAGGGGATACCAGGAAAGGGAAAACATTTGAAATGTAAATAAGTAAAATAACCAATTAATAAAAAATAAATTAAAAACCAAACAAACAGAAAAATGAAAGTGAGAAATGAGTAAATGAGACTTTATAACTCAATTGATGAATTGATATTACACGGTAAATTGTGAAATATCACCTCATGATTAAACAAGTGATTTAGTCATGTGAATGCTTTGATTTCTACAAATGCTTTCACAAATATTCATTATAAACTTTGCAATAATAAAACAACATTAAGCACACACCCACACACACCTGCTCAGAACAACTTTAAGTGTAACTACCATGGGGCCCTCTCTATAACTGATTGTATATTAACAAAACTATAGGCTGTTGTCACATATATTGTGACAATATGTTTAAGAATTATGTAGCAGGCTATAAAAATTAAAAAGTAGAAGTGACCAAAATAAGACATAACTAGTACCATGATTTAGTACCATATATCATTTAATTTGATGGAATATATAATAAGAAAACAAGTTTTCAAATAATATATAACAAGAAAAAAATGTATTCTCATAATACCAGTTAAACTTAAGATATTAACATATCAATTATATAAAATATGTTTGTGTTTCTAGAAGATGCACTGTGAAAGTGTTTCAAATATGGACATAATTAGTTTTGATTTTAATTTGTTTCTAAAGATAATTGATGAATTTTATCCCAAAGAAAGGAATTCCTTATGCATAAATTTCATTTCTCCTTAAAGTAAGATAAGGGTCAAAACTGAAGTGGAAAGTCTAAAGCAAACCAACACTCAGGGTCAGAGACTTTGCAAATTTCACTGTCAACACACCAGGCATAAGCTAAATTAGTTATGGAGTGTGTAAAAAGAAAAGTGAAAAAAATGGAGATTGTGTCAGCCATCAATCAAAACCAAGGATGCTCTGAGTAGTCCAGAAGCAAAACAGCAAATGAAGGACTGGCCTCATTAGACTTCTCATTTGAATAGACACTTTTCTGATAAGCATGATGGAAAAGAGGTGAATCAAATTAACTATTTACAATAGCACCAGTGATATCAAAATATACTTTATTAATGATAAAACCATTTACCATTTTGAGACATTACAAATTGTTCAATTACAACTAATACAATTGTAAATGGAACTCCACTCCTATGTTAAAGAAATGTGTGCACTGTAAAACTCCTTAGAAAATTATAACTACACAATTCATAATATCCTACTTTGAAACTGTTCATTATTTTTATTAGTTGCTCATTCGCATGCTTAGGAATTGATATTTTGCAAGGCTTGAATTGATTTTATTGTTTGGAAACTGAAAAATAATTCTTTGTTTCTTTTCAAACTTGCATTATGATATTTATAATATTTGATAATTATCACATAGCAAGAGCAGTATTTATTCTCTTTAAAATTCTGCACAATGTAAAGCTAGTCAGAGAAAAGAGGTTCAGAAGGCCGCATGCTAAGAAGTTATAGATAATTATTGGATTCTAAGATATTCATCATCAATTTATTTTAAAGCTATGACTCTGGCAAGTCAACTAAGCACCAGTGGACACCACACCAGTAATTATATGGAAAATACACCTGGATTCAGAAGGTAATAAAATAAAAGTGGGCATAACATAGGAAGAGATATCACAGGTCTGAAACATGCTGGAGTTACAGGGAAAATGTAGATAAATATGATAAAATCATATTGAATGTATTCATCAAATTTATTAAAACAATAAACAGTTGACATCTGGAATAGCTGGGAAAAACTTCCAAATAACTTAGTCTTCACTATTTAATAATGTTACAGCATATACCATTATTATATAACTAGAACAGAAAAATTTATATTAGAAAATATATTTGTATCCTCACTATTGTATTTATAATTTTATATAAACACTTGGATATATTATAATGGATTTCCCTTATATACTCCTAGAAAGAATATTGTCAGATCTATCAAAACAACTGACACTCAGTGCCAATTTCATTCTAGCCTGCTACTCTACTGCTATAAAATAAACACCACTTGGGAAGCATCTTGGGAAGGAAAGGATTTATTTCATCTTATTCTTCCAGGTAGCAATTCATCAATGGAAAGCTAGAAAAAGAACTCAAGGCATCTAGAAAATAAAAGTGAAAGAAGATGAAAAAATATTTGAATAATGAAAATATAGCAGCTAGAAATTTATATAAAAGCAAATTAGTAACTGAAAGAAGAAGAGCTTATTAATTATTTTCTTTTCATTAATTGCAGGTATCCAAAGGAATTCTGACTTCAAGAGTTTACTATCTGCTAATTTAGAAACCATACAGGACTCAATATAATATTCGGGTACAGAAAGTAGGCTAAATAATGTGCTATCAAATATGTGTAAGAAAAGAGAAGAAATGAAACTTAATGTCACAGGGAAACAGTAAGGATAGTATTTATCAGCCTGAAATGGATGAGGGCAAGATGCAAGGATTATTACATGCAAGTTTTTCCTAATTCCAGCAATCACCACTTGAAGAGAGCAAAAACACAGTAATTAACAAATACCTTGATAGTGTTAGGCTAAAATGATGTACCTAGGCAAAAGTTAAAATATAAACAGGGCTCAGCACAGTAGTTATTTGTCTGTGACTTGGGGAAGGGAGAGTTGGAGATGGCAGGAGTTTGCTTACAACACTGGTATAAAGCAATAAAATGGTAAACTGTACATAGGGGATTACATGAGGTCACTTACGTAAAGATTTTGATAATTGTGAAAAATGTCTGCTTAAAAAACTTTGACTTACCAATGAATTGAATCAGTGTTAAGAATTTTGAAGTAAATACATGTTTCCTTAAACTATTTTAAATTCAAATTTGGAGATATAGCAGAAAAATGCATCAGATAATTGTAAAGATAATGATGAAAGTTTGTGCCCTGAAATTTGGGAAGTATCTGAACTTTTAATTTCCTGAGCTGAGGTATTGCTCTCTACATGGCTGTGCTCAGAGTTCCTATGATTTGAGTTTCTCTCAAGTAGTTTCTATGACCTGTAGATTCTGGCATCAGTTACTATTAACCCATTTTCTCAATTCTATGGACTTCTATGGGTTTCTTTTCTGGCTTTATGTTCTGTGACATTAGGTCCTTTATTTGGTAACTGTGATCTATACCACTGCAATTTTGAGGCCTATTTTCTAGGACTGTCAACTCAGGTGCATTTGCCTGTTTCTACTACCTCAGTTTCTCTGGTTTTATATTAATTGGCTTCAGTCTATCAGTCCAAGTTCTAGGACTTTAGCTTCAAGACATTCATTTGTTTGTGTAAGGCAGAGTGTCTGTGTATTAATTTGTTATGGACCGAGGCTATGTCCCATTAGTTTGCATGATCTCCTTTTCTCTAGGCTAAGGTTCTTTGATTCATTTTCTATGGCATCAGATACTATGGTTGCTATTTTTATTACCTCAGTTTGCGTTGTTTTGTTCTTTGAGATGTTCTTATACTAGTTTTCAATTCATATATGTACCTAGAGTCTCTGCCTCAGTTTCTAAGGCCTCATTTTCTATAATCGATTCTACAATCAAACCTATGGTCTGAGTCTGAAGGAACTTACTTGCTATGGCCTCTGGCTCTATGCTCTTGATGTCTAAAATCAGAATGTTAACAGCTGCTGGCCCCAGTAACTATGGCCTTGAGTTCTGTGGTCTCAAACTCTGTGGTCTGTTTTATTCTGTAGATTATGTAGAAACAGTAACAACTGCTTCAACCTGTATGGCAGCAAGTTCTGTGGCCTCTGTTTCTGTGGATTTTGTCTCACTGCCCTCTCTTTCTACTATGGCCGTGTAGGTAAAAATGGCTGGGGAACCGCAGAGAGTTCCTCATGACAGGCTGTGTGTAGTAGGCTGGGAACACCTTGGGTTTCTCCACCTAAAAGTTAGGCCCAGTGGTTCACTAAAGGCCTCTCAATGAGTTCCTCCCTCATGGCCATGCCCCAACACACAAGAAAGTCTTTGGGTTTCCAAAACCAGTTTATTGGCATGACAGATGTGCGCCTCTCCCACTGACCCCCCTCCCCAAACCCAGGGCAGTCAAAGTTAAATAGGGAAGGGAAGAAGGGGGAGGGGCTGGGGAGGAATGCTTATTTGGCTCCACCCTCTGGCCTTCAGGTACCTCATTAGTATGTAAATCTCTCTAGGGCCTGAGGCCTGTATCCTGTATCCTACTCTACCTGTGTCCTACATGACTGAATAGTGCAGGTTGAATGGAGATTAGACCTCCTGTGAGGAGCCTGGGTTCTGGGGACATGGCTGAACCCACAACCCAAGAACCAGGATACCTTTTCAAGGCTGACGTGGAAATTTCTGTTACCTCAGTTTATATTTTTCAGGTTCTGTGGTCCAAATTCCTATTGCCTCTGGTCCAATGATGCCAGTTTTCTAGGTTCTTTTCTTGGTCCTCCATTTCTACTGGAGCACTTTCTAAGATCGAACATAAAATGGATTAATTTTCTACTCACTCTTTTTTAGTTCCTCATCTTCTTATGACCTCTGCTGCTGGTGTCTCAGGCAATGAAGACCCCCATACTCGGGAGACCCTTCCTCAAGCCTCTGGAAATCGCGACCACCCAAAAATCACAAGAAACCATACCTGGATGCAATCAGCAGAGGTTTATTAAGGGAGGAGCCGGCGGTCAAAAACGACAAGCTCTTTAGCTCCAAGAGCAGGGTTTTTGGCCCCGTGTGGTGGGTTAAAGGGTCTTTTATAGCATGAGGTGGGGGGAGGAAGGTATTTTCGTGCGCTTACACATGATTGGTTGTTTTACAAATTGGTTGTTTACAAAAAAAAAAGAACAAAGCACTGGGAAGACCAAGGGAGGGGTAACCAAGAACAGTGGAACATTTCAGAGAATCTAGCCCAAATGATCTAGAGTCATGTGAGATCACTCTGCACACTCATTCTTCTCAAAAATGTGGTTTTCACCATGCTATTGTGTCCTATCCTGCCATTTCAGATTACTATCTTTACTTTTTCCGGCTATAGGGCTATGGCCCCACCTAGGTGGTAGCATCTTTATCTGTAGTCAGGAATGCCTTCCTGCCTTGGGCGAGGCTTGGAGAATGTAATCCAGCAAGTGTCCTTCACCTGGAATGTGAAGGCCTGAAATCTTATTTTCAATTCAGAGTTCTGTAAGGCGAAAAATCTACACATATTTCATAAAATGGCCTTTATAATTTTTCACTCTACAGTACTGAGGCCTCAGTTTACATCCTGTCACTTTCTATAGCCTCAGGTTCTGGGTATCAGTTTCTCTGGATGAGAATTTAGTCTATCAACTAAATTTCTTTTACCTCTGTTCTGTGCTGCTTGAGTTTCTTTGCACTCAGTTTTTATGGCATAAATTTCCAGAATATCTTTTCTTTTTCCTCACAGTCTTTGAACTGATTGTGTGGTTCCAGGTTCTGTGCCATCTGTTTAGCTGGCCTTCATTTCTTGTTTTTTTTTTTTTTTTTTTTTTTTTTTTTTAATTGTTTTTTCTTATATCTCCTTTTAAAACAATTTTTATACAAAGACAAGGCCTAAAGGAGCTCTTCATTTGGAAACATGAGAAGTTGATCCACACAACTCAGCAAGCTGATTACATGACAAGTTCTTATATAATAAAATGGAAATGCAGTTACTTATACCTAGATCAAGATTTGCTTTAATATTTTCTCATAGTCTTTTTTAAAGCATGGTCTTAAGTGAATATTGTTCTATTTTTGTCTTTATATTCATGTACAAATTATTAGCGTACCTACTTCATAACCCAAATGATGATCTTAGTTAAAAAAAATTTGTATGTTCAGTAAATATGTAACAAATATAATTTAAAAAGTGATTAAGAATGATTACAAATTATTAAATATTAAGCAAAAATTAAATTGAGCTGGAAGTAGAAGTCTGAATGATGAAGATCTAGAAAGGTGAGCAGGCATTGCTTGTAATCTACCTGAGGGTCCCTTGCCCACAAAATGGGAGTGAACACTAGACTTTTTTTTTTTTTTTTTTTTTTTGCTGAGAGTCTTAATCAGATTCCACTATTATTTTCAAAAATAACTATTAATAACTGAAAAATGATAAATAATGACAATTGATCATTGAACTTAGCAGCACAAAATTTGTTGATGAAATTAACAAAATGTATTTTTTGTAGAAATATAAAAGATGATTTCAAGGTGAAGTAAGAATCCAGATGGAAAAACTAACACTAAGCTATTCTCTTGGCCAAAGAATTTAGAAGCAGGATATAAAAAAAAAAAAAGAAAAAAAAAAAAAAAAAAAAAAAAAAAAAAAGAATGGTACAGTAGTTAACAGCACGTATTGTTCTTGCAGAGATTTAATTTCCAGACCTCACATGGTGACTCACAACCATCTGCAAGTCCATTTCCTAAGGTTCTGATGTCTTCTACTCACTTCTGTGAGATTTTTGAATACCTCCGATACACAAACATACTCAGGCACACACACACGCAAGAATACTTAAAAAATAATAATTTATGGTAAGTTGTGATTTTAAACTGACTCCTATATATTTGACAGATACCCACTGTGCTCTTAGATTTATTTTAATAGAACAAAAAAGACACACATATCATAAAGTAAGAATAAATGTCATGAGCAAAGTACAGAGAAGCTATGTTAGAATTTGAAGAGGAAAATATTCCTTGTTCCTGGGAAGTTTTAGCAAAGAAACAGAAGAGAAAGGGACCATTATATCCAAGGAATCCCACACTCGAAGCAAGGGACCCAAAGAAAGGCAATTATATATTTGTTGGATAGACATTGATTTTTATTTTACTTTTATTTACCAGCATAAAATACAGTTATGTGTTCCAGTTCACATTAATTGATTAACGGTTGGGATTGTCAAATAGAGAGACTGGTGATGCTCTAGTCATGTTATTTAAACACGAGTTACATCGGTCAAATTGTTACTTACACAGAGTCTAATCCCTCCAGTTCTATCACCTCACTTACATTGGTCTTTCATTCCATGCTCTCAGGTTTTATGGCCCCAGTTCTATGACCTCAGATCCTACTATATTAGTGAATATGGTTCACTTTTTGATGCCAGTAGCTAAGCTCTTCAGTCTCTTTTACTTGTTTTGGTATGAGTTCATGTTCTCTGCCTTTATTTTCTGTCAGTTTTTATGTCACAGGTTCTGTGTCTTCCATATCTATGACCTAAATATGTGTGTCTCTTTTTCTCTATCAACCTTTATTACCTCATTTGATACCACATTTGTACCTATTGCCTGAATTGCAGTGACCATGATTGATATGATAGTTTTTGTGACCTCAAGTTTGTAGTTGCTGTCTTTATGAGTGCATTTTCTCTGGCCTCATTTTAGTATCTTGGTTTCTATGAATGCAGATTATGCACCTTCTGGCTCAGTGATTTGCAGTCTACTATCTTTGTATACACCAACTTACTTTCTATCAATCCAGCTTCTGTGCTCTCATTTTCTAGGAGCTGATGTTCTCTTATGTCAGATTTCTAAATTATTTTTTTGAATTTTGTGGGTTTTTTTTTTTTTTGCTTCAGTTCACATATCCTTCAAATTATCTGATCTACATATCCATCTTCATTTTTTTTTATTTCAGTTTTTATTTCCTCAGTTACTCTGCTTTTAATGATTTAGATCTTAGTATTTGTGATAATCATTTTTCTGATTACAGTGTTTGTGAACTCAAAATTTACAACTTCTATTACTATGGCCTCTGTCTCTTTGAATAATTGAATTAATTACTATCCACCTTCTATTTTGAAATAGCCTCTCATCAAACTTGATGTTCCCTGATCGTTTTCAAGACTAATTGGCTAACAAGTTCCCAGAACCCTCCTGTCTCCATCTCCATAGTGTTGGAAATATTGTGTGTACATCTACAATTTTCCTTTGGAAAGAAGTTGGAGGAGACTGAACAAAATATTCTGTTAACTTTGGAAGTACATTATTAACCAATCTGTCTCCTCAGTTCTATTACTTAATTTTATTTATTTAATTTTTATTTACTCATTTTATTTCCTGCCCCTCTTACCTCCTTTATTTCCTGTCACCCCCTACCTCAATTCATGCTTAATCCTTCCTTTCCTCTCCTCTGAGAGGCTGAGGGTCTCTGTGGGTATACTACTCATCCTGGTCCATCAAGTCTCTGCAGAGATAGGTGCATCCTTTCCCACTGAGGCCAGACAAGGCAGCTCAGCTACAAGAACATATCCCACAGATACAAAATAGCTTTTAGGACAGCCTCTGCTCCAGTTGTTTAGGACCCACATGAAGACCAAGGTGCACATCTGCTACATATGCTAAGGGAGGCTTAGATTCAGCCTGTGTATGTTCTTTGGTTGGTGGTTCAGTCTCTGAGAACCCTGAGGGTTCATGTTAGTTGACTTAGTTGGTCTTCCTGTAGAGTTCCTATCCTTTTCATGACCCATAATCCTTCTCCCTATGCTTCTATAATATTTCCCAAGCTCTATCGATTGTTTGGCTGTGGGTGTCTATATCAGCTGCTGGGAGGAGCTTCTCAGAGGACAGCCACGCTACACTCCTGTCTAGAAGCATCACCCAGTATCATTAACAGTGTCAAATATTGTTGCTTACCCATTGGATGGACCTCTACTTAGACTGATTTTTGGTTGGCCATTCCTTCATTCTCTGTGCCACTCCTGATCCTTGCATTTCTTGTAGAGAAGTTACATTTGGGGTAGAAAGTTTTTTGACTTGATTGGTGTGCTTATTGCTACACAGGGTTTCCTGTTTGGCTATAGGAGGTTGCTCTTCAGGTTCCATGCTCTTCTGTGGTGTGTGTCACAGCCTATTTCAACATTTAAAATGATCTTAGGTACTGTGTTCTCAGTGTTTTATAATCTCATTTTTATCAACTCATGTTCTATGACTTTCATTACTTTTACCTATGATTCTATCTCCATAATATGCATGGGTTTGTGCTGGAGTCCAGCCTAGACATGAGTCAGGGATTACCATGGACCAGACTAGGGATATCTGGTAGACAAATAAAAAAAAAAAAAACATATCAATTGAGAAAACTGACAGGCTTGTTCATTTCCATGAGAAGTTTCTGAACCCGGGAGTCAGAATACCCATATAGACTTGACTCAATCTCAGTCTTTTATTGAAATCATACAAGGATGTCGGGTTACAAAGTTCATAGGGGAGTGGGTAAGTGCTTCTCTATTTTTCTGTGCCAACATTTTCTTGTGATTCAGAGTAGCACATATTTAGAACAGAAAAAAGAAACTATAAAATCTGAAACATAAAAATTTTGTAACAAGAACATTTTTTTTTTATATCTCCCGACCACCAGTCTTCTGCCTGAAGACAGCAGTATTGCAGTTACTAAGTCAATGTCTTTCAGACATGTGTAAGAAAGTATTGTTTCATAAAAGGGTAAATTTGTGGTCATACTGCTAACTCTGCAGTGTTGGATCTCCAATCCAGGCCAAACATCTAGAACCCCATTTGTCTGCCTACAAAAACAGCCTCACTTAACCTATATTCCTAGGGGGCTGGCACCGTAGTCCCTGAACCCAAGCAATCCATTGCTGACTTTCTGGGAAATATCTGTAAGTTATTCCATCTTCAGTTGTATAATAAAAAAAAAATCCTGTTTTTATTATACAGAATTGAGACTAAGTCTATGGTAATAGCTGCAGGTTTACTCTTCTCTGTCCATGGCTCTAGGTTGCCTTCTTTTCCAACTTGAGTGAGTGATCGATTGTACCATACATTTCTTTTGAATTCATGAACAGCATTCATTTTAATATTATAGGTAACATCTAGTTCCTGGATATCAAGCAGACTTCTACTAGGTCTTGCCAGTTCACCAAATAGCAGTTTAATCAAGGAAGGAGGAAAGGAAAGGAGCATGATAAATACTAAGAATAGTTGCAGAAATGACATCACAAGGTACTTGTGCCAAAGAAGCAGGCCTTGGGGCCTCTCAGTATTCATATTGGGTCCGACAAGAGGCCATTGCCTTGTACTCTGAAACACAGTACCCCCAGTAGGTTTCTTCCTTGTCACCAGTGGTCCTAGGCATCTTGAACTGAATGTGGGCTGTCTCCAACTGGTTTGTGTTCTAGGGTCTATGTTTCTAGGACTCAGATTCCATTATGTTAGTTCCCATAGCCTCAGTTTTGTATGACCTCAGTGTCTATGACTTTATTTTCTATTATATCATTTTCTTCATGCTAGTTTTTAGCACTTTATAGTACAGCCAGCTTGTGCTTTGACCTCAATGGATAAAACACCAGTTCTTCAATTTTCTTTTATCTTAGTGTAGCCTCAGCTTTGTGTGCTATGTTGTGAGTTTTTAGGGCACCAGTTTCTATCAATTCAGTTTGGGTGACTTTAAGCTTTATGGCCTCACTTTCTTTGGTCTCAGTACAAATAACAGTTGATTCTCTGGATATATATATTTTTTCATTTGTGATTTGTAGTTTTTAGTACTTATATGATAATCTTATACAATATATTTGATCATATTCACTCTCGCCCAGCTTCTCCCAAATTCAGTACTTTTTCCTATGCACCCAATTTTCAGTTTTTATTTTCTTCAAATCTATCACATTCTGCTGCTTCTGGTTTCTATGGTCTTTAATGTGTGGCCTTCCATTGAAGCATGGTCAACTCATCAGAGGCCACACTCATAAAAACAAAAAGACTGACAATTTCCTTCCAGTAGCTATCAATTGCCTATAGTGCCTTAGAGAGGTGTGCAATTCATTACATTGCTTATCTCACCTATCTGTTTTGAGATTTTGCCTGGCTTGACTGTGCATTCATCTCATGAGTGCTATATCTACTGCTATGAATTTACATGTGAATCTGCTGTGATATGTCAGGAACGCTTGTAAGCATCCACTACCCCTGATTTTAAAGTTGGTCAGCCCCATCTTCTCCAATGATTCCTAATCTATGAAAATAGGGAGTAGATATTAATTAAGGTTACTATTGCTGTGATAAAATATCCTGATTAAAAGCAACTTAGGAAGAAAAGATTTATTCACAATTTTTTATAGTAGTGTATCATTAAAAACAGTGAAGTCATGCATATGGCATATGCATATTCCTGAATATTTACATATGGCAGGAGCCTGAAATCACCAACTGATGTAGAGACTATGGAGGAGTATTACTTATTTGCTTGATTCTTATGACTTGCTCAGCTTGGATTTATCTATTTATCTGCCTGCTGGCCTATCAGTCATTATCTATCTATCTATCTATCGATCTATCTATCTATCTATCTATCTCTCATCTATTATTTGCTCTATTTTTAATACTTTATATCCTGACTGCAATTTCTTCTAACTTCACAACTTCCTGTATCCCTCTATCCCTCTCATCTCTCCAGATCCATTTCCCTTTGTTTCCATTGAGGCAGGAGTAGATCTCACAGGGATATCAACCAAACACAGCATAACAAGTTTCAAGAAGAGTAGGCACAAATCTTCATATCAAGGCTGAAAAAGCCAACCAAGTGGGAGGAAAAACTTTCCAAGAACATAGCTTGTTGTTTTACAGAACCCAGGACTACCAGCCCAGAGATGATCCCACATACATCCTATAATTAGAAATGCTGTAGAGCCTTCCTGTAGGCCAATGTTATAGAGACATCTTCTCAATTAAAGTTCCCTCCTTTGATGACTCTAGTTTGCGTCAAGTTGAAATAAAAAATGGCCAGTAGAGAATATGATATAGATATCCCATTTATGTCTGGACATTCCACAGTCTCTTTGTGTTTATATCTTGACCAGTTGTGGATTTCTGTGTTAATTATCATTTACTTGAACAAATGAGGACTTTCTAATGACACTAATTCACTAATCCATGAATATAACAATAAATAATTAGGTGTTCCCACTTGGTACCAAGATTTTCCATGTGTTCCACCAGGGTCTAGCTCCATTAACTTCACTAACACCACCCCTTAATCCATGAAACTCTGCAAGCCAATAGAAATCTTGTGTTCACTGCCAATCTTCTGCCTCTTATCTGCAGTCTGTAAAAACTCTAACCATCAGATGTTGTAGGAGATATTTAAAATGGCAGCACCCAACCTGCCATTATAACCTTATAGTTATGGAGCCACCATGTTCCTGACTAGGCTAGGCCTGAGTTCATGAGCAGCTGCATGTTCTCACTGCTGCCGTGGCTCAGGCCACCTACTCATTCTTCAGGCTCAGGCAGCCAGAGACACGGGCCCTGCCACCCACGAGTTGCCAGCATGGGAAATGGCTTTGCCAATATTCCACACTGTTTCCACAAGGCTGGACTGAGCCCATCCTGCCATCCACACGGTACGGGTAGGAATGAGACTCTAATGTTTAAAGATTATCCAAAGGCTTTATATATTTGGTAATGTTCAATAACAAGATGCCCACAAAATTAGAGGTGTTTCCCAATTAACTAACCTAAATATAAGTTGTTACCCAGGACTGCTCTCAATCCAAGCATGGTTTTCCATCCTCCTATATTTTCACCTCCCTAGCTCCTTCTCTTCCTCTCCTCTTCCTTCCTTTACTCCTCCCACCTTAGCTTTTCCCAACTTGTGAGGAAAATATGCCGCTACAATCAGACAGGACATACAAATTTAATATCTACCATTTCCATTCATACTGATCCTATTGTAGGGTTGGATGGGCCAAGAAGTATATCTTGTACAGGAGCTTAGTCCCTGCTGTTCACCTGGCTTTATTCTATCCAAGAAGCCAATTCTATCCTATAGGTCTAATCTGCCCACATATTCTTCATCTGCCCCATACTTCTGTACCGATAGTGACTCAGAACTAAGAAAAGAAGATGACATATAGCAATATTATCACACACAAAAAATAATATGAAAGACTAAGTCAGTATTTTCTTTTATAAAAAGTACAAGTCATAGAGAAGGGTTTGACCAGAAAAATTGACCAGATAAAATGCAAGAAGTTAAAATGACAGTCACAAAATTCAGCCAAAAATTTAAGAAATTTAACAAAGACACAAAAAACATTTCAGTGTAATGAAGAAGAACAAGATTAAGGCAAATAAATGCCTGATTGATGTCCAAGGGAAAAACAAACACAACAACAACAAAAACAACAACAACAAAAAACAAGCAAGAAAGAGATAAGGCTGAAGGAAATTACAAATACAATCCAAGACTTCAGAAAAGACTCAATAAGGGTATTGAAAAATTTAAAACACCTCAGGATGAAAGAAAGGTGAAATTAAACAAACAAACAAACAAACAAACAAAAACCCTTATTAGACTTAAAGTAAAACCTTACAAGTGGCATGAATGAATCAGAATACAGATTATCCTAGGAAAGCCACAACCAAATAAATACAAGAAACATAGAGAACACAAAATAGACAAACTGAGCACACAAAATCCTTAGGGCATATAAAAGTTAAAACACTAGGTATTCATAACAAAAAATGAATTGAAAGCTGCATTAGGAAAAATACATGTCACATACAAATGAAAACCCATTGGAATAACAGTTGCTTTTGCAATGAAAACTTTGAGCCAGGAAAGCCTAATGCGATATATCCCATGTTTTATAAAATTATGACAAAACCAAACAAAACAACAAGGACAACAACTAAACAAACCTACACCATTATATCCCCCAAATATTTATCATGAGTGTAGGAGAAACAAACACGTTCAATCATATAGTCTAAGAAATGTATTCAACAAGATGAATCTAAAGAGAATACAGGAGGCATTACCTGAACACTAGATAGAAGGAACGCAACAATGTGAGAGAGGTAAAAATGTGAATATATAACTACTAAAGTACTAAATACAAATGAAAATGAAAAAAATACACCCACACCCAACAACAGGATGGCCACAATTCATCATAAACATTTTGATTTAATTTCAATAGCAGTAAACCCAGCCATCCAATCAAATGACACAAGTAGTCTGAAGGGATCAAGAAATAAAATTTCTCACCTTGGTCTTTCTTCTTCTTGAGCTTCATGTGGTCTATGAATTTTATCATGGGTATTCTGACATTTTAGGCTAGTATCCAGTTATCAGTCAGTGTGTTCTTTTGTGATTTGGTTACCTCACCCAGTAAGATTTTTTCTAGTTCTATCCATTTGCCTATGAATTTTATGAATTCATTGTTTTAATAGCTGAGTAGTACTCCATTGTGTAAATGTACCACATTTTCTGTATCCATTCCTCTGTCGAAGGACATCTAGGTTGTTTCCAGCTTCTGGCTATTGTAAATAAGGCTGTTATAAACACAGTGGAGCACGTGTCCCTGTTATATGTTGAAGCATCTAGCCACATATGTAGCAGAGGGTGGCCTTGTTGGGCATCACTGGGAGGAGAGGCTCTTGGTCCCATGAAGGCTTGATGCCCCAGTGTAGGGGAATGCCAGGGCAGGCAGGTGGGAGTGGGTAGGTGGGAGAACTGTCATAGGAGCAGGGGTAGGAGTAGGGCTTTCAGAGGGGAAACTGGGGAAGGACGTAACATTTGAAATGTAAATAAATAAAATATCTAATAAAAAAGTCTTGGTCTTATGAGGTATTTAGGGTTGGTGTATAATAATAAAACATTTACCTATCTTAAAAATAAAATAAAATTTATCTATACTTTATCTGTAAGAAAATACAACTTGTCTTATAAATGGAACCAGGAAGCAATAAGACTTCACTAATTTATTTTTATCAAAGTATTTTTAATCTAAGACTATTCAGAAGATTTAAGAGGAACAGTTCATTCTAATCAAGTTATCAAGTCACTAAATTGGCATTACTGTCCTCACCAAAATATGCATCAAATTTTGGGTGAGAATTTACATGTAAAAAGAATTACTTATGTTAAATACATAGATAAATACCAGCTGATTACTAATAGCTGATTTTAATATCTCACTTTCTGGAACAGAAAGGTTAGACAGACTATATATAAATAAATCTTAAGTTTAGTTGGCAGTATAGATCAAATGTACCTAATAGATACATGCAGTATATTTTACCAAAATACTGAAATATTCATATTATGTTATAAAGCACATGAAGGTTTTGCTAAAATAGACTATATCTTGAGATCAAAGACTTTTTAATTAAAAATATTAATATCATTCTTATATTCTATTTGCCCACAAGACTATAAAAATTTTAATTTGAAGGGCAACATATCTTTATTAAATATATTCATGCAGATTACAAACATTATCGAATGAGGAATAGGTCAATAAAAATATCATGAAAAAATAAAAAATTAATTAGCATTAAGTTAAATGACAACACAATGCCTTTGGGATACATTGAAACCATCACTAAAACTTAAATTTGTAGCTCTAAATTCCTGGATGAAAAAGCCAGAAAGAATAAAAATAAGTAACAGTAAAATGTAAAAATTACAACAGACACCCAATAAATGTGCAATATGATAAGGGAATACTTAAAATTTAGCACACTTTAGAATTGAAATATCTAAAATAAATTAATGAATTTCAAAATTCTGCTGAGTCACCAAAATTAAACCAAGAACTCAACAACATAACAGCTTTATAATTAATGAAATTGCAGTAGTAACAAAAAGATTTCCAACTAAAATAATTTCAAAGCCAGATGGATCTATAACACCGTTATGCCAGACATTCAAAGATCTACAGTTCCACCGTCCATCTTACTTAAACTATTTACCGAAAATAGAAAAAAGAGCTTGCCTGAAAGATCCAACAGCAATGAACTACGGCTGATACCCTGTGCTCCATTTCCCGTGCCACAACTCTACCTGCTTTACTGGAGGCCTGCCTGCACTAGAAATATCATGCAAGCACCCAGGCCCTTCCTATCCCTTGCCTACCAACAACCCTGAATGTGAATCTGTGAATTCCATGTCCTCAGCTCCATTTCTCATTCTTCTACTTTGTCTGCATTTCCAGAAGCCTACCCACACTAAGAAAAACGTGTAAGCTCTCCCTCCCCCGAGCCCTTACCTGCCAACTCCTGTGAAAGCACACCAAGAGTGGTAAATATTTCCCTATATCCTGTGCTCCATTTATTAATCCATGACTATGCCTGATTTCTAGGAGCCCTGTCAGCATCAGGGACATCAGGTAAACCCCACCCCACCACAAGCCACTGCCTCACAATTCTCCTAAATGCAGGTCTAGCAACAATAAATTGCAAACCAGACCCTGTGCCCCTTTGTCTACCTGACAACTTTTGCTGCTTTCTACAGACCAGCCCATATCAGAGACATCAGAAGATGGGGTAAGCCCCATCTTCTCAACTATTATCCCAAATACTTTGTTGTAGATTTCACTGCATTCCCTGTGCTTCATTTCCTGCTCCACAACTCTGCACTTCTGTAGGCCTGTTAGCACCAGGTAAAACAAGGTATGACCCTGCCACAATTCTTTTCTAGCCATGTTCCCCTAAACCATATCATCAACATTAAACTGCATACAACCTCTTCTATTCCATTTTCCAGCCTATAACTCCATCTTCTTGCCTGGAGGTTAGCTTTCACCAGGGACTCCAGGACAAGCTGGTATTAAGGACTTTTGATGAAAGGTTAGCAGTTAAAAGTCCAGAGGCCTCCGATACCATAAAAAATAAACTACAAGTCAGACACTCTGCTGGACCTGAGTATTAGTGAGTTATGCAAACACCAGGCCCCTCAGGCCAGTAGACTGAGAGGAAACAGAAACCAAGGATGAAAACATCCCCAAATACCCATCCAACAAAGATAAACTCAGAAAACAGTATTTAAACCTATAATAATTATAAAATCCAAAAATCTAAAGGCCAGTGTAAAAACACATTCAATAACAACTAGGGAACTATGCCACAACCAGATCCTGGCAATCCTACTATAGCAAGCCTTGCATTTTCTGACACAGGTGAAGCCAAATAAAACAACTTTAATCCAATCTTATGATGATAGTAGAAGTCCTTAAAATGGAAATCAGTAAATCCATTAAAATATACAGGAAAATGTAGTCAATTTAAGGATATGAACACAACTATTTTTGAGCTGAAAGTAAATATAAAAGCAATAAAGAAAACATAAACTGAGGGAATCTTTGAGATAGAAAACCTAGATAAAAGAACAGGAAGCAAAGACATAAGCATAACCAACAAAATACAAGAGAGGGAAGACCGAATCTTAAGTGTAGAGATTATAAAAGAAATCAATATATAGGTTAAAAAATGTTAAATCTAAAATAATCCTGACACAAACATCCAGGAAATCTGGGATACTATGAAAAGACCAAACCTAAGAATAGAGGGAGGAGAAGGAGAAGATTTCTTGCACAAAGACAATATTTTCAACAAAAACATAGAAGAAAAATTTCCTAACCCAAAGAAAAAGATGCCTGCAAATATTCAACAACATTATAGAATACCAAATAGATTATACCAGAAAAGAAAATCTGCTTGCCACATAATAGTCAAACACTCAATGTACAAAAAAAAAAGAAAGAAAGAATATTAAATGCTACAATGGGAAAAGTACAAGTAACAAATAAAAACAAAAATATTAAATTTATTTTAGACAGCAGAATAGAGATTCTAAAACAGTTGGCGTACATTTCTCAAGAGACCACAGATGCCCACCTAGACTACAATACCCAGCAAAACTCTCAATTCCCATAGATGAAGAAAAAAGTATATTGCAAGACAGAACCAAATTTAAATACTATCTAACCACAAATCAATCTCTACAGAAGACACTAGAAAGATTACTCTAACCCAAGGAGATAAACTGGACCAAAAACCAAATGAACAAATAAACAAAGAAAAACAGAAAATACATAATTTAATACCAGCAAAACTAAAAAAGGGAAGCAGACACACACACACACACACACACACACACACACACACACAAACATTCACGTGTACACTACCACCAACAACAACCTAATAATAGCAAGAATTAAGTCATTGGTTATTAATATCACTCAACATTAATAAACTCCATTATTCCAAATAAATGGGCTAAGAGGAGGGATGCGAAAATAGGATCTATACTTCTGCAACATACAAAAATATTAGCAACAAATATAGATATTTCCTCAAACTAAAGTGCTGGAAATAGATTTTTCAAGCAAGCAAACAAACAAACAGAAAGCAAACTGGAGTAGTGATTCTTATATGTAATAAAGTAGGCTTTAAACTGTCATTAATTAAAGGAGATATGGAAACACACTTCAAACTCATCAAAGAAAAAAAATTTACCAAGATGACATCTCAATTCTGAAAATCTATGCTTAAAATATGAGTAACTACAATTGTATAAGGAACATTATGAAAGGTTAAATCCCAGATAAAACTGTACACATTAATAGTGGGAGACTTCAACACCCAATTCTCACCAATGGACAGATAATTGAGACAGTAAGTAAAGAAATTATGAAATTAACAGATGTTATAAATCAAATGGAACAAATCTGCCGAAGGTTTCACTCAAACACAAAACATACACTTTTCTCTCAGCACATCAAGTAATTTTCTCAAAAATTGATCATATACTTAGACATAAAGCAAGTCCCAATGGAAACAAGAAAATTGAAATAACCCCCTGTATCTAATCAGACCACCCTGGATTAAGGCTTTAAAACAACATAAACAATAGAAGACACACAAACTCATAACATAAACTGATTAATTCCCTCTTCAATGATCACTGGGTGAAGAATGAAATAATGAAATAAATTAAAGACTTTCATGAATTCAATGAAAATGAATGTACCACATATCCAAACTTATGGGCAGAATTTAAGTAGTACTAAGAGGAAAATCCATAGCACTAATTTTCTTCATAAAGAAATTAATGAGATCTCATACATGCAACTTAACAGTACACCTGTAAAATCTAGAATTAAAAGAAAGAAACAAACCCAAGAGGAGTAGATGGAAAGAAATAATCAAACTTATGACTGAAATCAGAAAATTAGAAACAAAGAGAACAATGTAAAAAAAAAAATAAAACCTAGCCTTAGTTCTTTGAGAAAAATCAACAAAACCTTAGTCAAACTAAAAGGCAGAGAGAAAATTTCAAATTAGCATTATCAAGAAAATAAAAGGGGTACATAACAGCATACTTGTAGAAAATCCAAAGATCTTTAGGTCTTACTTCAAAAACGTGTATTCCATAAAATTGGAGAATCTAAATTAAATGGGCTATTTATTTAATAGATACCACTTACAATAGTTAACTCAAGATCATGTATATGATATAAATAATCCTATAACCCCTTAGGAAATTGAAGCAGTCATTATTTTTCTACCAACCAAATTAAAAAAAAATGTCCAGGACCAGGTTTTAGTGCAAGAATATCTTAGACTTTCAAAGAAGTGCTAATATCAATACTTCTCAAATTATTTCAGAAATAAGAAACAGGAGTAACTCTGCCAACTTAATATTTCATTCACACTGAAACCTAAACCACACAAAAACTCAACAAAGAAAGAAGGTCAGAAGAATCTCCCTTAGGAACATTGGTGAAAATATACTTAATAAAATATTTGGGAAATAAATCAAAGAACACATCTACTTTTATCAAGAAGGCTTCCTATAATAATGTAGGGTTGATTCAGCATCTAGAAATTAATCAATGGAATTTATCATATAAAAAAGTAAGAAAAACACAATCATTTCATTAGGTACTGAAAGAGTCTTTGACAAAGTACAATACTACTTGATGAAAGAAGTCTTGGAGAGATCAGTGATACAAGACATAGAGCTAAATACAATAAAGGCAATATTCAGAAAGTGAATAGCATCAAATTAAATGGAGAGAATTGAATGAATTCCACTAAAATCAGGGACAAGACAAAGTTTTCTGCTCTTTCCATATCTATTTGATATAGTACTCAAAATTTTAGCTACAGCAATCAGACAACTAAAGAAGACCAAGGATATATAAATTGGAAAGAAAAAGTCAAGTATTGCTATTTGCACATGATATGATTGTATATATAAGTAATCCCCCAAAAGAAAATACGGTACTTTTGCAGAGTGGAATATTACCCAACTATGAAAAACAATGACATCCTGAAATTCACTGACAAATGAATGGATCTTAAAATGATCTTCCTGAGGAAAGTAACCCATATCTAGTTAGACAAATATGGTATGCACTCACTTAAAGTATGCATTAACTATAAATTAAAGGATAATATTGTTATATTCAGCAGACCCCAAGAAGCAAGTTAACAAGTAAGGCATAAGGAAGAGATACTTCCTTATGCCTTACTTGTTAACTTGCTTCTTGGGAGAAGTGGAAAGGTGGTAAATGCCTAATTCCTACTCCAAGTTGTATTCAAAGTTGTACTCTAAGTTGTACTCTCTAACCTAATTCCTAGTTCCAAGTTGTACTCTCTGTTGTACTCTTCCTAGTGTCTATGTCTACTCCTACTCCTAGTGTCTGAATCTCTGTTATTCCAAATTGTTCTGAACTCTGCTGTCTGCCTCTCGCCTTTTATATGTCTCACTTCTAATCCACGCCTCTAAGTCACACCTTTAATCATGCCCTTAGGTCTTGTCTCTAAATCTGATTTCTAAGTCATGCTCTTAAATCACACACCTTTAAGTCTCACACACCCAAGGGAAAATCCTGGGTATCTAAAGCAAGATGATATCAGAGTGTGCTCAGCTGTTGTAGGCTAATGCAATCAAGTCTCTGGTCAGGGTATATGGCTCAATATGGCTGCAAGGATGATAGCTGCCTTCGTTCGGCTCCCCACAATCAGGAGTAGAGCAAGGAAAGTGGGTTGGGGACTGGGTGAAGAGAGGATCAGAAGGATTGGAAGAAAGATAATAGGAGAGACTCTAGGGAGAGAGAAATGGAATCAGTGAAATGCATCTCTGGGACTAGTTAGAAATATAGAACAATGAAAACTCCCAGAAATATATGAGGGTGACCCTAGCTAAATCTCCTAGCTATGGGAAATATGAACTTGAAATGGCCTTCTCCTTTAACCAGAAAAGACTTTCAGTGAAGGGACTTGGACAGCAACCCAATCCCCAAACCTTAGACTCATAATTTGCACTGCCTACAAGATGGGCAGGGGCAAAAATAAATAAGAAATTGAGAGAAGGACCACCCACTGACTGACCCATCTTTAAACCTTTGCCATAAAAAAATTATACCCATGTCAGTATTAACAATATTCTGTTCTTCTGGTAGACAGGTGTCTAACATAACTGTCATCTGAGATAATCTACCCAGTAACTGGTTGAAACAAATGCAGAGATGCCCATTCAAACATTAGGCAAAGCTTGGTGAATTATATGGAAGCAGAGAAGGACCAATGGAAGGATCAAGAGAGGTGAAGAACACTTGAAAAAAAATTACAGAATCAACTAACCTGAGATCATAGAGACCAAGAGCCAACCACCAAACAGACACCATGCATGGAAAGGACCTCTTCACATATGTAACAGTTGTGCTGCTTGGTCTTCATGCAGTACTTCTGACAGCAGAAGGATGAGCTATATCTGACTCTGTTTCCAGCCTTTGGATCCCTTCCCCCTAACTGAGTTATGCTTAACTACAAATATGAAAATATGCACTTAGTCTTCCGGCAACTATATATGCCAAGAAGAGATGACACTCATGAAAGACCATCCCTTTCATGAAGAAAAAGGTAGGATTGGAACACGTGGGTGGAGAAATGAGAGGGAGAGACTGAAAAAAGAGAAGGGAGGGGAAAATACAATCCAGGTGTAAAGTAAGTAAATAAACAAGTAAGTAAGTAAATAATTAAATAATAAACAGGAAAAAAATGTAGCATTTCCTTGCCCCATCTATGAAGTCAGTTCTACTCTAATACCAAAGCTCATTTAATATATAACCAAACAGAAAACAGCTTTGGAAAAGTCCAAAAAGACTTCAGCATATTAGTTCTAGAGAATGTAGTTCTATAAGCAACATAACAAAACATAATAACATTTATGTACGACAAACCCATAAAATAAAATTCTAAATGAAGAAAAGCTTGGATGAATCATATTGAAGTCAACAACAGGAAAGGAATGTCTGTTATCATCAGTCTTTGAAATACTAGGTAGATCAATAAGACAAATGAGGAAAGTTAATAGATATATACAGGGAAAATGAAAATCAAACAATTCTTATTTTCATGTTATATGACACTAAACACTAGGAATTCCAAAATTTCTACGAGAAAACTTCTATCAGTGATGAACAAATTCAGCAATGTGGCAGAATACAAGAATCAACTGACACAATTTAATGGCTTTCCTATATATCACCGTCAACCTTATTAAGAAAGAAATCAGGGACAGATTCCTTTAGACACTATCCTGTGAGAAAGTAAATATCTAGAAATAAACCTATCCAAGTAAGTGAAGAACCTCTACAAGAAATGTTAAACATCTGAAGAAAAATACAAAGACCTTAGAAAATGTAATGATATCATATGATCATAAATTAGTAAAATCAACAATATGAACATGACTATTTTTGAAAAATCTATTTACAGATACAATGAAATTTCATTCAAAATACACTTTTCATCCTTCACTAAAATAAAAATAACTATTCACACCGATGGAAACACTGGATAGCCAAAAAACAGTTCTCAACAACTGACAAAATGCTAGACTGTTCCAGATCTTAAGATACATAAGCCATAGTAATAAAATTCATATTGTATTGACACAAAACAGACATGTAAACCAGTGGAATAAAATGTCATCACTAAACTAAGTACAGTAAATTCAACTTTTTAATATTTGAAAACAGGGGGGAAAAGGTGTCTTCAACAAGTAATGTTTGTATACCTGAATTTCCACATGCAAAAGAATGAAATTAGAGTAATGTCCATCACCTACAATAAAAATTACCTCCAAAAGGACCAGGTACCTAATTTAGAGCCTAGAACACTAAGACTGCTTAAGAAACAAAGGGAGCTCCAAACAAGAAGTAGATGAAGAAAAGTACTTTCAGAGTAGGACTTCCTTTACCTAGGGACCAAGGCTAACAACTGACAAGTGGAATTCTATACAAGCTTCTGCACAGCTTAAAAAAAAAATCAACCACATAAAGAGGAAACCCACAGAATAGGCGATAACTTTTGTAAGCTACACATCTCATAAAGGATATATATTTATAAAGAATTTAAAAACAAAAAGTAAAAAGAAAATAAAAAATTAAAAAAAAACCCGACAATCAAAAGAATAGTTAAAAAATGAGGCATAGAATTTGTACAGAGTACACAAAAGATAAATGAATGAATGAAAAAATAAATAAACAATAAGAAGTGTCTCATAAAATTGTTCATCATCACTACCAGCCAGGGAAATGCAAATCAAAACAACGTGGAAATTTCATGTAATCCTACTTGAAATGAAAAACATTACCAAAGCAACCTAAAAGAAATGCCAGAACACATGTAACAAAAAGGAAACCTTGATCACTTTTGGTGGAGTTGCAAGCTCATACTGTCACTCTGGAAATCAGTATAGAAAATTCTAAACTAGCAAAATATTAGTCCACCATATGATTCAGCTATATTACGCCTTCATAAATGTACAAAAGCGTCAACTTCCTACTCTACAGATCTTTGCTCAGCCATCTTCATTCCTGCTTTATTTACAGTATCTTGGAAATGGAAAAAAAAAAAAAAAACCCTGCTTCTGATGATGAGATAATAAAAAGGTGGTACATATACTGAAGTGAAAACTTAAGTGTTCGTAGGAAACTCGGTCAGATGGTGTTTTGCCGGGGCAACCATGTGAAGGAATGTTTAGGTGAAGTAGATACAGGTGAAAGACTAATGCAGACTCATGCAGAAATGTTTCACTGAAACATACACAGGAGAGAGAATGCTCTGCTAAAGCAAGCACGTGGAAGGACACGTGATGAAGGCTTCTTTGCTAACTACACGCATGTCTTGTCTGCCTCCATAGAAACGCCACAAAATCCTTAAGGTGATGTGCTGCAGTTTCTTTATGCTTCCACAGACTTAGGGTGATTGGCAGTGTGGTTTCAGCTGTGACAGATTTTGAGATGAGCCATGGAGGACACATGATGTTTGGTGGGTATAAATAGGACTTGGTGGATAATGACAGAGGCTGAGCTAGGCTTGCTGATACAGATAGCTGTGCAATGCTTGTGGGTCTCCACTCTTGGCTGATCTTGCTTCCCTGAGAGGGGCACAGCAGAGAATCTCTACTGGCATTCCTCTTGGTCCTTCCTGCTGAGGCCTGCTATCTCTGCTAGGTAATGCCGTCACTGCTGATTCGTGTTTGCTCTCCTCATTCTACTGAACTAGACTGCTACTGAATCTGTGAGGTGTTTGCCAGTGGATCGAGCTACTGCTGCTATACTGTGAACTGAACTGTTAATTTCCAGAAAAGACAGATGGGAGTTGCTCCAAAATAACCTTTCTAGACAGGCCCATTTCCCCATATCCTTTCTTTTCCACTACTTCTGGTGGATGATGTGCTAAAATAGATGTTAAAGCATTTAAGAAACATCATTAAAAATTAAGCATAAATCCATTCCACTGTTGTGGGACATCTAGGTTGTTTTCAGCTTCTGGCTATTATAAATGTAACTGCTATGAACATAGTGGAGCATATATCTTTGTTATATTTTGGAGCATCTTTAGGGTATATACCTAAAATTGATATAGCTGAGTCCTCAGGTAATGCTATGTCCAGTTGATTTCCATGGTGGTTGTACTAGCTTGCAATCTCACCAGCAACGTAGGAGTGTTCTTCTTTCTCCAAATCCTCGTCAGTATTGTCTATCACCTGAGTTTTTGACTCTTTCAATCCTTTCTCCCTCTATTCCAAAAGATTTCCTGAGCTCCAACTAATGTTTGGCTGTCTCTGCATCTGTTTCCATAAGCTCCTGGGTGAAGCCCCACAGAAGACATTTATGCTATGTTCCTGAATAAAAGTGTAGGAAAATAGTATTAATAAAGTCAAGGGTAGACTATTTCTCATGTCTTAGGTCTCAAGTTTTTATATGTTTTTAATATTTTAAGATAAATTGGCTGAAAATTTTCTGTGGAAAGCTTGGTAATATTATAGTGTATATTCATATGGATCTGGAATTTTTGGTTAAAAGGCTTTTACATTCCTATTTTAATCTCATTTGTTATGAGTTTATTTAAGCTATTTATTGATATTTGATTTAAATTAATAGTTTGTCTAATCTAGGTATTCATGCAGTTCTCTTTTGAGTACAACTTTTAAATTATTCTTTTATAGTATCTAAATATCTGTAGTATCCATTATAGTGTTTAATTTTTTCATTCCTGATTATCATAATATGCCACTTCTCTCTTTCTCTGTCTGCCTGTCTGTCTTTTTGCCTCTCTGTCTAGATACCTCATTCCTTTTAATATTGTTCATCTGTGTATCTTTCCAAAGAATCAGGTCTTGGATTCATTCATTATTGGTAGCATATTGTTTGTTTCTATTTCATTATTAAATTCAACTGTGATTTTTATTACTTCTTTCTGTTTACTGGAATTAGGTTTGAATTTACTTTGTTACAGTAATAATAATATTGAAAATGTTTAGAGTTACATGATTAAGTCATTTGTTTGTTCTTTTTCTAGTGTGTATTGTAGGCATTTAAATGTACAAATTTCGATAACAATATATATTTCCTTTATAGTATTTATTTCAATACTCTCCAAAGGTTTTACTGTGTTTTGTTTTATTTGAGTTTAGTTTCAGGAAAGTTTTCTTTCTTTCTTCAAAATTTTTTTGACTCGTTAAACATTGAGTCATTTAATCTCTGTGAATTTTGTACTTACTAGAGATGTTAGCAAGGTTATTTACCATTGTTTTATTACACTCAAAGAAGGGTTATTCTAGTCCTTCTGAATTTGTCAAGATCTGTTTTGTGTCCCAGGATATACTATATTCTATAACATCTTTTTGTGATGTTGACTATAATAACCAATCTTTTGTGTTTGAAAAATATTTTGTAAACACCAGTTAAACCCATGTGGTTGATAATGTCATTTATTTCTGAAGATTATCTGTTTATATTTTTGTCAAAAATACAAGTTTGTTGAAGAAATTGGGGTATTTAAATGATCTCTTTTGAATGGATTGTGGTTAATTTATGTCTTTAATGTCAGTAATATATTTTCATAAATTTGGGTACATCAGAGTTTGGTTCATACAGGTTTAGAATATTAATATCTTAAAACTAAGATGTGTTTCTTGTGGAGTACAGATGTCCATTACTGAAAGGAAGGCCTCTTCCCTGAGGACTAGCTTCCATGGGACTAAAGGATACTATGCAACTTAAGGGTACTATGCAGTCACCAAATCAAAGAATAAATCAAAAGACATGTGCCTAGCAATGACACCTGTGAAATAAACAATGACAAGCAGAATACAATACCCCTAAGTGTATGTAGTTAATGTCACATATGACATAAAGCTACCTAACAACTTTCTGATTGAATTTAAGGACAGCTCAACATGAAGGACTCACAAAGCATGCTTAGTCCTGGAAGAAAAAAGCAATTATCTGTAGCTGTGGAGGTAATGAATCCTTTAGAAAACTGTATTACTCATGTTAAACCATCCCAATCCCTAAGCTTATTCTAAATATTTATTCTATACCCACTAATGAGTGTATGTTTCACTCCTATGCAAAGAAATGTATACATGTAACAGATGAAGTTTGTTACAGAAAACCACTGCTAAACAGAATGCACAGATCAAATGGCAGTATTGTACCCATGACTAAGTACTATATCTGTGACTCAACTCCTCTATTTGAGGCTTGTAGAACAGAGTGAAAAATGGAAATGATCTTAAGAGTCAGAAGTGATAGAGTACTTCTAGAACTGTCAAATAAGCTGCACTAATAAATTATCATCAACATAGCTGCCTAAACAACAACAACACACACAATTTTTCTCTAAATAAATAACAAATAAAATAACAACTCTATTCCTTCACATTACAAAAATGTAATATGACAAAAATTTAAACAAAAAAAATTCATGGGAATAATGCTCACAACTCAATAGATACAATCTACTTAAAAACAATGTGAGACAGATGAATTTTCAAGACATTAATTAGAAGAAGAACCCAAAGGAGACATAAGTATATATTATGGTTCATGCATGTGTGTGTGTGTGTGTGTGCATTTGTGTGTCTGTCTGTGTGTGACTTTAGTATTCCAAATACAAAATAAAATTACTTGTAGCAGCAATTTCACTTTTTGCTTTTGGGGGGTGAAATTGAAAGAATGTAGATTATAAAGCTTTATTGATTTTTAGTAAATGACTAAATTTTTAAACCCTTTTTATTTTATAAATGTTTCTATTAAAAACATTGAAAATTAATGAAAACATCATACTAAAATAAACCAGATTCAAATTTGAAGAGCTAGACAAAAATAACACTTTCTATATTGACATACATACATATTTTATACTTTGATGTTGTCATAATTGCACTGATTTGTATCTTTGGTTAAAATTTCAAAATATAAAATTAACATTAGTGTTTTTATGTAAATATACCTAAATTCAATTATATTTTCAATATGTACAGATCAGTGTTATATATATATATATATATATATATGCATTACATATAACAAATAGCATACATAATTATATAATACATAATTATCAATTGTATATATATTGTATGTATATGCATTTATATATTTGTTTCATATCAATATGATAAATTAGGTACTTGAACTAGAATAAGCTATCTTGCAGGAAAACTAAATGAACTACAATCAGAGATTATTTCTTTAACTTAAACAAATGCTACCACCACCACCACAACAACAAGAACAACAAACCTTGAATTGTTCATTTTACTATTCACTGACCAAAATTTACATACATGTGATTCTCACATATATACTAGAAATTGGATAGAATTTCATCACAAAATGAGAACACTGAGTAGATAATTTCTTGAATATTTCATAAAAATAAAACAAGGTAAGCTAATATCTGAACAAAATGTAAATAAAACAAAGAAGCAAATTAACATCATAAAAGTAAGAAAGACAGAGTAGTATACAGTGTGCAACAAAGATAATGAGTTTGTTTTATATATATAAGTATATGTATAAAATTATATTGATTTACATATCCAATTTTTAACAAGATTCATCATTCAAGACAGAATTAGCATTCAGTTGTATGAAGTAATATAAAAATTGACCAAATATACTGTAGATGTTTTTATACATTCTGAAAATTCAGTATTGCATTAATGTAATAATTCAAGAACTAGTTTTTACTACCAATGATTAAAATATCTACAAAATTAAGAACCAGTAAACTCCATAATGATGTTTCTATTCCTTCCTTAGCTGAGTCTACATGCTGATATATCTGATACATAGTTAATCTAGTCTGAATTTGCTAAAATTTCAAGAATTTTCAATACATTCCTAGGTGCTACAAAATAAATCAGTAATCTGTATGGAAATTCAATGTCACTGATGGAAACCTGAATATCCTTGCATAAGGGATAATATTAACAACACTGCCTTAGGCACTGTAATAGGTTTTTATAGTTGGCACAACTTGATGATAGTTATACACATCCTTTTCATTTTTATTTATATCTTTCATCATTCTGGAATTGAATTTTAAAATAAATTCTTAATCATAAGTTATCAAGTTTTTATATTTCTTGGCAGTTATTCTAGCTCTTGGCTGGAATACAAAGATTAGTTCCTCAATAGTAAAGAGAAATGTTTCAAAAGCATTGTCATACATGTCAAATAAATGTTACATTTGTCTCAAGTGTTCTTATTCAAAAGTAATAGATAATAAACTTACAGTTCTAAATACCAACAATTTAAAATTCTCTTTACAATTGTTCCTAATCAAGAATGAAATATTATTTGGTTGATGTTTGTAACTGTTAAAGTAAGATGGCACTATGTCAACAACATTGTTTATTTTTTCACAAGATATGTGGCTGTACTTAATTTTAATATTAAATAATTTTTTATGAAGTGTGTGGTCTCTCTAAATGATTTAGTATTCTAAAAGACAGAATATCTATTTTGACTTCTGGCACACATTTTATGTGTATCAAGTGAAATTTTGCATCAAAAACCTTCTCATTCTATTCACTGCAATAGTATTCTTTGAAGAATAACCATCACTGTGCAGATTTCTTAGGTAAAGGTATAAGAGTTTTAGTGACCTGTTTTTATAAAAGAGTATAACTTCTACTATATTTTAGATATTCTATTAATATAGCATTAACAAATGAAAAAATACTTCCTTTGGGGTAATTTAAAACAAAATAAGGTTAAATTTGTATATTTCTCTCTCCTTTTATCTTCTGACTTTCCCTAATATATGGTTTTAATTTGTATTTATTGAACAATGTAGAAACCATGGTATGGGGAAGGAATAAGGAATTCTCTGACATTTTTCAACAGGATGTTACAAGAGAAGTCGCTATCATATGGATCTCAACTGACCTAGACTAGCTCCTGAATCTACACGCTTATGGAATCTTCTATACACATTTTCTGCTTTCAGAATTTATGGGATATTTATTGCTTTTACCTTTTTGGCAGTTTTAAGCAAATGAGTAGCACAACATCCCCCCACACACACACACACATTCATGCACACACATGTACACACTTTCGGGGCATGGAAAAACAGAGAATTTAAGCTATTTATCAGTTAAATTTTTAAAAGCTTATTAGATCAGAAATCCAAGACATAGTATGGTTGGTGACATTAAGATGTTTAAATATCATAATGGTATTCAAATATCATACCGCAGGATAGCAGATTTAATACATCTGTAAATTATCCCAAGGCATATTACTAACTTGCCAGCAAATTCTGTCAAAGTTCATTCACTTCAAAGGCAAGAGATATTCTTTGCAAAATATATTACCCAAACCAGCACAAGGTAAGCAACTACAATTCCAGATCCCTTTATATGACTCCTAGGAATATGTGATATTAAAGAAAATAGTAGATAAAATTTTTCTTTTAGTCTTGATTAAAGATCATTTAAAGCAAGATCCCATTTTTATTTTTTATTGGTTATTTTATTCATTTACATTTCAAATGTTATCACCCTTTCAGGCTTCCCGTTCACAAGCCCACTATCCCACTCCTCCTATCCCCGCTTCTATAAGGGTGTTCCTCCACTCACCCACCCACTCCCACTCCCACCCTACTGTCCTGGCATTCCCTTACACGTGGGCATTGAGCCTTCACAGGACCAAGGGCCACTTCATCCTCTGAATAGCCAGCTGAAGCCATGGGTTCCCCCCATGTGTGCTCTTTGGTTGCTGGTTTAATCCCAGGGAGCTCTGGGGCATCTGGTTGGTTGATATTGCTGTTCTTCCTATGGGGTTACAAACCCCTTCAGCTCTATCAGTTCTTCCCCTAACTCCTTCACTGAGGTTCCGTGCTCAGTCCAGTGGTTGGCTGCATGCATGCACATCTTTATTGGTCAGGCTCTGGCAGATCCTCTAGGGGACAGCCATAACAGGCTCTTTTAAGCAAGCAATTCTTGGCATCATAATAGTGGCTGGGTTTGGTGTCTGCAGATGGGATGGATCCCAAGTTAGTGCAGTCTCAGAATGGCCTTTCCTTCAATCTCTGCTCTACCATTTATCCCTGAATTTCCTTTACACAGGAGCAATTCAATATTCTAATTTAAGTATAAGAAAAATGAAGCAGTAAGTGATAAAAATAAGTTTATTCAAGTGAAGAAAATAAATCAATATTTAAGGGTATTTTTGGCTATTATATCTTAGTTGTAGCTGAAACATTACTTATTGCAAATGGTCACATTTGGAATCCTGCATGAAAGAGTATTGCTGTTTATTAAATTACTACACAATTGTAGCATCAAAATAGAATTTTGTGAAGGTAAATTCTGGAAAGTAGTTTCGACTGAATATCTGGGGATTTCTTCAGCGTTTTAAATATGTCATCCATGGACAAGATTTACAACACAAAAAAAGAATATAAAGCATTCATTACAAAAGAATGTACCTTATCCATGTATTTGACATGGATTTTGATAAATAGGAAATTTTACTTCAAGAAGCAAAAACTGTGTTCTATTCCTAGCATCAGCTTTCTTAAGAAATCAATAGTACCACAAATTTATACATCATTTTCTTACATAAAATCAGCATGTGAAACACCTGTTTTCTATTTTACTTAAAAATGGTGTTATTTGCTAAAGCTTTTAGAACTATTGCTTGCTATTGTTAACAGTAAACTCTAAAATCCAAAGATATAATAAGTGTTTAAGCTATTTTACCAGTAATGTCTTATATTTAGGGCCAAACATATTTTCATTGTTTTTGGAGATAGGTTCTCACTATGTAATTTTTGCCAGTCGTGAGCTAACTATATAGACCAGGCTAACCTAGAACTGATAGTGACCCACCTGCCTCAGCCTTTCAAGTGTTGGGATTTAAACATGTGTCAACATTCCTTGTTCTAAATTCTGAATCAATAAATTAATGACTTGATTTACCTAACTACTCAATATATTGTGTCTCCCTAATATGTGAATATATGATAATTCTAGTATAAGTTACCAGGCCAGGGAAAACACAAGCATTTCTTTATAGCTGTCTTAGCTGTAAAATGGTAAAGGGAATGTAGCAGCACTTATAAATGTAAAAAGCATGTTTAGCAACTTTGGATAAACTGGGATTGAATACAGTGTTTATTTATGAGAACAAGTAAAAATGTTATTTGAGTAAAATATGATAAAGCAAATGTGATTTCTTCTTTCACATTATTATGCTTACATCTATAATGAATTCTACTATGGACCAAACTATTACTTGTTTATTAAATATTAAGTCATCAGTATTGAATTATTAAATTGAATAATTTAATATTTTTTGTATTTATTTGAAACAATAGAGTAGCAGTTTGTTTTCTATTATGTGGTAACAAACTTCCATAAACTTCATGCTTTGAGTCATTAAAGTTATATCTCTACCATTCTATAAATTAGAGGTCTTATCTGAATGGTATGGAAATAGGAATGGTGTCAGGAGTCCATGTTAATTCTAGAAGCTTCAGTATAACATGTGATTTTTGCATTTTACAAGCTTTTGGCAACTTTCTGCATTACTTGTATTATAGACACATCAGTAAATCCTTTGTGGTTGGCCTAAGTATGATATCTTATCTAATGGATCCTACTGACATATAATTATGAGATACTTTAAAATATCATTAGGATATAGTAAAATTTTATCCCTAATAACATATGTAACTTAATCTTACATCCAAATTTCTTTTGAGAAGGAATATTTGTTTAGAATTTTTGAGAACTGAAATGTGATTGTGTTGGTAGAACCACCATTTTGCCTTGTCTAAAACAAAAATAATTGTACTTCTAGGAGGCTACTATTATGTAAATATGAAACTGATTGAGCATATCTACTAGGGAGCCTGGCTATTTCTTTGAAAATGTAGGAGGCAACTATAGGACTCAAATTATTTAATTTTTTCAAGTACCATATAATTCTAATGAAAAGGTAGAGAAGCTTGAATTTTAAATTAGAAGCACATTTCCAACAAATGAAGTTAGTCACTGAAAATATTACAGTAGACTATTCTGTTTCTTGCTGCGTTTTTGTTGGTTGGTTTAATGAAAGAGTTGGTGATAAAGTGAATTTACATTTATCTGAAAATAGGATTATTTATAATAATTTAAGGACAACTACAGTTGTGTAGTACTACTAATATGTGATGTAATGAAGCAGCTGATATAAAATAACACAGTAACAAAACAAAACAAAAGAAGTATTACTTCAAAAAGTGAATTTAGTGTTTATTATATAATGATGTACTTTACATTACAATATGTTTGTTAAAATAAAAAATATGTCACTTAGTCAAAGTAAGTATGATACCATATTTTTGGTCTTTTTTTAATTCGATATTTTATTTATTTACATTTCAGGTGTTAACCTCTTTCCCCATCCTCCCTATTAATCCCCTCTCTCATCCCTCCTCCTCTTTTTTTGCTTTTATACCATTTAAATTACATGCAAGTATTAAGGTCAGTTTTAGGTTGAGAAACTAGCAATACAATAGATGCAAATAGTCAAGGAACAAGCAAGACAATAAACCTCGATAGTCAAAAGGCATGCAGGACAATGAACAGAGTCCCATGATCACTCCTATGATCACTATTTCTAAGGGCTTATCCAGATGATGAAAATATCTGAGCCTACTTCCCTGGCCGAGCCCAAAATCATTTTTATGCCTGAAGCCTACTTTGTTGTCCTAGCTTAAGATTTAGATTCCTTCCTGAAATTACTTTTTTGTTCTAGCCTAGGATTTAGATTCCTGCCTGAAATTACTTCTTTGTTCTAGCCTAATGTCAGATTCCTGCCTGCAGTCCATTTCCTTTTCCTTGGCTAATATCAGATTCATTCCAAGCAACCTATTTTCTTGTCCTTGGCCAATGTCAGATTCCTGCCAGGCAGCCCAAAAGCCTCTTCACATCACCCTTTTTTTATTGCATAAACCAGACTGAGCCTGTCTTAGGTTGTTCTGACAAGACTGCCTTTCTTACCCACTATGGAATATGAGTTATCAAAAACAATGCATTTCTGTCTTAGCCTCGTAAGGCTGTGTCTTAATTCAAAAAGAGAAATAAAGAAAGAAGAAAAGGAAGAAAGAAAGAAAATGAATGGAAGAAAGAGATCATCTAGCTCAGTAGTAAGTATTACAGAGTGTCTGATAGTGTTTATTATCAAAATTTGTTGTTAAATTTTAATACTAGTTAGTTAATCTTTGCTGTATCTGTTGACTCTTATAGGAACTAGGAAGAAAACTATATATTACAATACAATGGATATTTTAACAAGGAATTAAAAGTAGGAATTATACATTTACCCGAAAAATGTAAATCAGTCCTCTTTTATATACAGTCAATATATAGACAGAAAATAAAAGAATTTCTGTGATTCTGACATGGTGCATATTAAGGACTGACAGCACAAGTTCTACAAAATTAGTTTACAAACCTGCTGTACCATACCCTTTCTAAGTCACTTTATAAGTAGAATTCAGTTGGTTAGATAGCATAAGTATAGATTTTATTTCCAGAAGACTTGGCTCCACAGTAGCTTCTTGTTCTTCTAGCTTGCACAATTTTTCCTCCACTTCTGCAAAATTCCCTTCAATGTCTATGATGTAGATATAATGGTTGACACTGTGTTTCATTCTTTTGCATTTTGGTTGCTTGTTCTTTTCTGTAATTGTCTGCATAAGTGCACACGGAAATTGTCTTGAAAATGATGGCTCAACCATAGACAAAGAAACTACAAGAAAATAAGAAATACCAAAAGTAGGAAAAATTGTCTTCCCCACAAAAGAACATACCAACTGCTTATGCAAAACCAAATAGTCAGACCTAGAAATATTCATAAAGGTAACATAACACATATAAAAGTGACATTGTATTGGGTCACATGGATGAGCTTGTTACAAGAAAAGGGAGGAGGAAATGATGTCATTATATTACATCTCAAAATATTTTTAAAAAATATTTTTATAAAATGAGAATTTATTGCTCACTGACTATATTTTTATGTTAAAGAGTCTCATAAGTATTTCTTTAGAAATATTATCATATTAATTTCAACAAACTCCTAAAACTGTTTAATGAAATCAGTCAGTGGGAAAATATGCTTAATTAGAAAATTAAAGCTGGTATGGTATATTCTGCCAAGTTTAATCTAGCTGTAAAATACAGCATCATCCTCAGCATTATAGCAATCACATCAACCATAGACCTCATTCTGAAATTGTTATTAGAATAAAAATGCTATATACATCTTTTTATTTAATCTTTAAAAACATAAAGTAGATCCACATTTTAATACTACTTTTTTACTTCTGATATTTATAACCAAATGTATGCAACATTTAACTTCAACTATTGAGATGTTGCTCTTCTTTGTAGTTTTCTTCACAGTGACTATAACCTTGAATCCAAGTAATATAAATAATAACGAATAATATTTGAAATAAAATTTTCATTAGAAGTATGAAAACAGATCATTGATTTCTCTGCATGCTGCTGTTGTCTCTCACAACACTGCAAACATAAATGACACTGATTATTCACACTATTGCAATGTATTATTCATGAAATTGGTGATCGAGCATCTTGAAACTGCCTGTCACTTCCTACCACATTCCATCAAAGGGCCATATGTTGCACTCCCAGAATATTGATTATCAAGACATACAAAAACCCAGTAAGGCATATGGACACATTAGTGACTTTCTGTTGAGGCCAGGAAATGCTTATTCAGTATTTTGAATGTCTTATATGACTGTGCTGCTCTTGTACTAGCAAACTTAAATAAAAATAAACAGCAATATCATTGCCAATGATCAACTGTGTACCATGGAAGTTTTCACTCACGTATCAAATGGGTCACCATGATTTTTAATTTGAACTGTACAAAAGTTACTTAGATCCTATTTTCTCTTAACAAGAATATTTACTTGTTATTAACCTTTCATGACAGAATCATGGGGTTTGAAGAAAGATTATGTTGGTTCAGGGTTCTAGAGGATCAAGGTCATGGAGACAAATTGAGGAATGGAGATTGGCTAATATCATGACGTGTTGCCATGTAAAGAAAGGACTCCAATAACTATCTTTTTCTCATTCATAATAGAACTATAGCATCTAATCTTTCGCACTTTACCAAAACTAACTTTTCTAATCTTGACCACCTCCCAAGCACTGTATTAGAACAATTTTTCCATTTCTCTAATATTCCAGAATGATAAATAAATTCTAAAATTTATAATTAAGAAGACAGGCTCATTTACACCATCATGGTACCTTGGAAACTATCTATTATTTACTGCATTAACCAGATTACTACATATAGAAAGATAAGAACTGTGGTAGAAATCATAAACCTAATAAAACTGTGAATGTCTTTTTAAACAATGACGATTTTTAAAAATTTTCTTCTTTTTCACTATTTATTATACTTCTCATCAAGAAACTTAGACATTGCATAAGTTATTTTTAAAGCTAAAAGACTTTGAAAGTCTTTTAAACTGAACTTCTTAGTCTGTTGAGGAGACTGCTTCCTGGCTTGTTAGAGACATGTGCCTACAGATGACTACATTTATGTCAGTATTTGCTTAATTCCAGATGTGTGGAGTTACATAGTTATCAGTGGAAAGCACAGACAAAGGCAGCTATGATAATTTAAGTAAAACGCTTGTCACTTCACAAACCCCCTTTTGATGATCAGTTGTAATATTGCATATAAAATCATGTGCAGTTGTATCTCTACATAAACACATTAAAAATTGCCTGTTTTGAGATAATGAAAATAATGCTTTGACATAGATGCACTTTCAGATATTAATACAGTTATCAGAACTTCACATTTTGGAATTATTTCCTGAGGTATTTTGTAGGCAAAATTGAATATAATCTCTCCATATTGGAAGCATAAAATCTAAAAATAAACTATACACTTTCCTTTAGAGTGACAATATGGGAAGGCACTATATCTGTTAATAAACCAGAATTCAGAAAAAAAAGTTTATAAAGAGTTGATAGGTTAAAATTACAAAGAAAGCACTTGACTTTGGTAAATATTTTTAAAATCTAGTGTTCCACCTAGCTTGTATTCTAACAGGGAAGATGGTTACCATTTGAAACAAAGCTCAGTCAAATGAACAATAATACTCATAGTACATTGATATGAACAAGAAATGTTTATTACATGAATTAGACATTTATACCCAACACTTATGGAAGACCTCTGAGTCAATTACCTCTCATTACAATACACATGATCTGACTCACAAAAGACTTGATAATGGTTGCATGATATGATGGTTGGTATTTGCTTGGCCCAGGGAGTGACATTATTTGGATGCATGGCCTTGTTGCAGTAGGTGTGGCCTTGTTGGAGTAGATGTGTCATTGTGGAGGTATATTGCCTGTAGTGTTAAGAATCAAACCATGCTAAACCAGCTAAGCACCAGAGCTGTCTGTCTGTCCACATGATTCCTGAAGCTAGCTTGCTGCCAAGCTGCACCCACTTCCCAGGACATCCTCACCCTGTAGTTAGCCTGCAGAAAGCCAGCTACCACTTGCTCAGATTTCCTTAGCCCTGTAAAATGATAATACTAGAGACTTGTAAGATAACAGCCAGATTTATAACATTAAATTTTCAATCCCAAAATGCCCACACAAAAACTCAAAACTTAATTGATATAAATACAAGGTAAACACCTAGGTTGGACAAATGTACCCTACATTATTGTATTGCCCATCTGTGAAATCTCTAGCTACTTGCAGCTTCTCCAGACCACGTGGCTCAGCTTCTTCTTCTCATTCTGGTCCCATCTAGTCCCACTATCCTCCTTCTTATCCTCTTTTTCTATCTTTCTTCTTCTCCCTCTCTCTTTCCCTTCTCTAAAAATTTCAGCTCCACCTTTGCTTCCACTGCCCAATCACAGGCTTTAGCCCTTATTTTTCAGGTTTAAATGGGAAGATGGTTCACACAATGTCATCTGTGTATGTGATTTACTCTTCATCAGAGGCAGCCCCTCTGGGGGAAGTGGAGTTAGCATCAAAATACAAACAGTACCAGTGTGTCCGGGATCACTCTGCCAAATGTTGGAACCCGCACTGCCAAAAGCTTGAAGGCCAAAATTGTTAGAGCCCTCTCTGCCCCAAGCTTTGGGGGCTAAATTGTCCCAGCTCATACTGCTGCCCCGGTCCATGGGTCAGGGTTTAGCAAGAAAGAGAGTGAGGGTGGACATGAAGAATATAGACCAGACAGAGTGTGATTCAGTCTCGTTATTTTCAAGTCTCTCTTCTTCACTCTTTTCAAGTCCCTTGTTCCTAGTCCAAGTCTCAAGTCTCAAGTTCCTAGTCCCTAGTTCCTAGTTTCTAGTCCCTAGTGCCTCCAAGTTCCAAGTTTCTAGTCCCACATTTCCAGTCCTTTCTTCTGTCTGCCTCTCACTTTTTATATGTCTCACTTCTTAAGTCATGCCTTTAAGTCACGCCTTTAAGTCTCGTCTCTAAGTCACATCTTTAAGTCACACATTTAAGTCACACATACCCAAGGAAAAATCCTGGGTATATAAAACAAGATGTTATCAGAGTGTGCTCAGCTGTTGAAGGCTGTTGAAAACAAGTCTCTTGTCAGGGTATATGGCTCAATATGGCTGCAAGGATGATAGCCACCTTCTGTTGGCTCCCCACACCAGTGCAATCCACAGCAGGTGTGGGATTTAAGATTTAGCTTCCTAGAAGCCAGTCATCCACTAGCAGCCTTCAGATGAAGATGTAGAACTCTTAGCTCTGCTCACACTGGGCCAGCCTTGATGCTGCCATGCTCCCACCTTGACGATAATGGACTAAGCATCTCAACCTGTAAACCAGCCCCAAATATATCTTGTCCTTTATAAGACTTGCTTTGATTTTGGTGTCTTTTCTGTTACTTAGGATATATATGTGTGTGTGTGTGTGTGTGTGTGTGTGTGTGTGTGTGTGAGTTTGTATGTTGTATATAATGGCATATAATATATTTTCCATATAAACAACAGTATAAGTATTATAAAACACATATGTGCTATAAAAACACATATGTAAAATATGCAATAACAAAAGGTATACTGGAACATAGCATTTTTTCTCCTTTTTTTAACCCAATAATTTATTTACTCACTTTACACTTCTATCAATGCCTCCTTCCTCCCTGCCCCTCCCTCACACAGCCCCTCCTTTCATATCCCCCTTCTCCTGGGATAAAGTGGAATACCCCATGGATATCTCCTCACCCTGTTATATCAAGTCTCTCTAGGGCTATTCACATCCTCTACCACTGAGGCCCAACAAGACAGCTCAGACAGGGAACAGGATCCACAGAGAGGCAACAGCTTTAGGGACAGCCACATTTCCAGTTGCTGGGGGACCCACAGGAAAACTAAGCTGCATATCTGCTACTATGTGTTGGGGACTTAGGTCCAGCCTGTGTGTGATTTTTTTTGTTCATGGTTCAGTATCTGACAGCCTATAAGTATCCAGGTTAGTTAATTCTTTTGATCTTCCTGTAGAGTTCCATATATTTCAGGGCCCTCGATCCTTCCCCTAACTCCTTCCTTTACTAGACTCTCAGCTGTGTCCAGCATTGGCTCTGGGCCTCCATATTTGTTTCAGCCAGCTGATAAGTGAAGCCTCTCAGAGAACAGTTATACTAGTCTCCTCTTTGCTAGCATAGAAGAGTATCATAAACAGTGTCAAGAATTTGTATTTGCCCTTGGAATTGGTCTTAAGTTTGGCTGCTTATTGGTTACTCTTTGTCTTAGTATCTGGTCTATTAATGTCACTTAATTTCTTTTACAAAGGACAAATTTTGGGTGATATGTTTTTTGGGTTGGTGTCCTTTTCCCTCCACTTGGGTGTCCTCTCTAAAAACAGGAGGGGGTCTATGTTAGGTTAAATTCCCCTCTGCTATTAATTTCAACTAAAGTCAACCCTATAGACTCCTGGGAGCTTCCCCCATCCCAGTTATCTGGCATTCCTTGTTACAAGCCCTACCTCTACCTCTGCTAACCATTGATTTTCATCCATTCTTTTGACGCTCTCTTCTTTTTTTCACCACATTTGTGTTGCAGGAATTATTTTAAATGGTGGCACCCAATCTGGCTTGTAGTTACTGGGACACCATGTTCACCACTAGGCTAGGACAGAGGCCACGAACAGTAGCGGCATGTTCTCGCTGCTGCTGCAGCGGCTCATGCTGCCAGCCTAGGTGGGCCAGAGATACCAGCCCTGCCACCTACAAGAAGCCAGCAATGAAGATGGATCTGCCAATCTTGCAGGCTCTCTTCACAAGGCTGGGCTGAGCCCAGACCATTCAGCCATCCATGCAGGCCAGATAGAAATGAGACTCTAATGCTTAGATTATCCAAAGGCTTTATATATTTGGTAATGGTCAATAACAAGATGTTCATACAATTAGAGTTGTAACTCAGTACTCAACCTAGATATATCAACTACCTTTCACTGCTAGAAACATGTGAACAAATGTCTGCTGCCATGTTCCCCTCTCTCTTGTCCTCTATCCCCAGCTCCTCCTCTTCCTTCTCCTCCTCCTGTCCTTACTCACTCTTTCTCTCCTTACTCCTCCCACCTTAGCCCCTCCCAACTTGTGGGGAAAATATGCTGCTACACATTTGGTGCTCAATGCCCCTATTCTCTTCCTCATCCCTTTTCATACATAGATGCCTCCCTCCACCTGTCTTCAATGGCTATTTTATTTCTACTTCTAAGCTAGATTCAAACATACTTGCCTGGATCTTCCTTCTTATTAACTTTTTTAGGTCTGTGGATTGTAGTCTGGGTATTCCGTATTTTAGACTAATACCCACTTATAAGTGAGTACATACATGTTTATTCTTTTGGGTCTGGGTTATCTGACTCAGTATATTTTCTGGTTTCATTCATTTGCCTGGAAATTTCATATCAGTATTTTAATAGCTGAGTGGTAGTCCACTATATTTTCTGTATCTATTTCTCTGTTGAGGGTCACCTGGGTTATTGCCAGATATTAGATATTATGAATCAAGCTGCCATAAATATAGGAGAACATGTGACTTTGTGATAAAGTGTAGCCCTTTTGGCATATCTGCCCAGGAATAGTGTAACTGAAACTTCAGGTGGAATTATTCGCAACTTTCTGAGAAATCACCAAATTCATTTCTAGAATGGTTATACAAATTTGCATTCCCACTAGCAGTTGAGGAGTGTTTCTTTTTCTCCATATCCTTCCCAGCATGTGCTGCCTCTAGAATTTTTAATCTTAGCCATACTAATGGGTATAAGATGAAATCTTGGATCATTTTTATATGTATTTCCATGAAAACTAAGGATGTTGACTATTTCTTATGTTGCTTCTTATCCATTCAAGATTACTTTGTTGAGAATTCTCTATTTAGTTTTGTAAGCCACTTTTGAGTGGGATATATAGTTTGTTTGTGTTTACCTTCTTGAATTTTTTGTAAATTTAGAATATTAGGCCTTTGTCACATTTACGGTTGATGAAGAAGTTTTCCCAATCTGTAGTCTGTCTGTTTGTACTATTGACTATGTCCTTTGTTTTATGGAAACTTTTCAGTTTTATGAGGTCCCATTTACTAATTGTTTATCTTAGAGCCTGAGCCATTGGTGTTATGTTCAGGAAGTTGTCTCCTGTACTAGTGAGTTCAAGGATATTTCACAATTTCTTAACTACTAGATTTAGAAAATACAATTTTATATTGAAGTCTTAGATCCACTTGGACTTGAGTTTTGTGTATGTTCATAAATATGGTTCTATTAGTATTCTTCTATATAAAGACATTAAATTAGACCAGTATCATTTGTTAAAGTTTCTTCTTTTGATTGTTTGGCTTTGAATTATTTTTAAAAATTCAACTGCTCTTAGGTATTTGGGTTTTTTTCTGGTTCTTTGATTCAGTTTCATTGATCAACTTGTCTGATTCAACATTTTAAAGTTAACTATTTTTTTTCACTTTAGTTTTCCAGACATGACATTTGGGTATTCTATTCCTCAGGACATTGTCTACATGTTTTTGTTGGCCCTAATATTAATTTTACCAATTTTATATAAAGTAGCAGATTTCTGGTAGAAATGTGGAGAGATCAATGTCCTCATATATCTCTATAGTATTTTGAGGCATTGAGAGGATCTTATATTTTCGTGCCATTGTCTACCATACAGAAAAAGTCATTTTGAAAAGTTAAGTGTACACACATGTCCACTCATTTCCTTAAATCTTACATCAAATTTGCCTACAAGTCATCTTTAATGTGACATAGTTTAAAACATTCTAGATTTAGAAAGAATGTGCATATTTCTATACCAATTTCTCTTAAGTTGTTATAGATTTTACATGTCTTATCTCCTAAGTTGTTAAAAGATAATTAAGGTAATTTAATCATTTTTCTAATTGTCACAATAATGTGGTTGTTTCATGTTTAGATGTTTAAAATATTAAATATCAATCTCATTAACAATTGAACATATTTTACTTCTTTATATTAAATTAAAGGTAAGACATCTGGTTGAAATTATGCTCACTAAGATGCATATTATGGATGACAAGGTATAAAAACATGTATAATTACAAATTCTTCATCAGAATGGTCAAAAAAACCTATGTTTAAAACACATCTTTTGGTTATTAAAAGTCTACAGTTTTTACTGAACTATATGTGCACACCTCCAAACCCCACACATCCTCAAACCCAATGCACACCCCCACACACTCAACATGAACATCTCAATGTTTAAAGAGAACATTCCTGTGCATCTAAGTGATAAAGATGCTGTAAGTTTTCTGGTTTAAGTAACATTATTGCCTTGAAAAGAGACCATGAAAATTAATTCAATTTCTACTCATGTTAATTAGTCTTTAGATTATATCAGTATAATTTTCTTTACCTCCCAAAGAACAGTGAATGTTGTTGCACCAAACTCTATTATTTCAAATTTATTGTAAAAAAAAGTTTGTGCACCAATTCATGTATGCAGGAAGTGCTCGTTATCAGTGATTTTTTTCAGAAAATACTCTTATATCAATTGAACATTTATTAGTCTAATGAAGAAAACGCCTAACTTGAAACAAGCTTGAATAAGTGTTTAATAGTTTTTTTAGTACATTCTCTTTTTAGCCAGACTGATCTCACTCTGGAGACAAGAAATAAAAATACAAGAAAAAAAAACATTTTTAATTCCAAGTTTGATGCTGAAGCCATAATGCCTCTGCCAATAAAGATGTCAGCTTCATGGTGGGTAACGTAGTGATATACATGAAATGTGATAGTGAAAAGATGTTTCTTGGTCTTTTCTTTATAAATATTGCATAGATGTTGACATCTACACAGTCCTTTAGAGATTTAGGTGTCTGTTTAAACAGCCTAGACAGGTTTTGTTATATCACTATATCGTCACATATGACTTTTGAAATTGTACTCTTAAAAATGACACCATTTATGGGATCCATAAAGAATATGATTTCTCTGGAGTTTTAGGTTATTCTAGTGAAATATTGGAAACCATATTATATTAAATATACTGTCACTGGAACTACCCTCTAAGCAAAATTAAAATTAAATTGTATTTGCAGTAACATACCATCATGTACTCTATTTCCAAAACAAGTGGTAGGAAAAATAATATGTGATGATGTTTACATGTGACTTGTTTACATTTTTACTTCAATTAGCTATTTTAAATGTCTCATTTTATTTTTTACAATGCATTATTTAAAATTTTTAAGTAAGTTACATTTTTAAAGTTGTCAATTTTTCTCCATTTTAATTTCTCAGTTTAACTTTAATGTTAAGCTTCATAATCTTAACAGATGAAGAGCAACTGGAGGTATGTAAAATTTTCAAATGAGAATGATAATTATTATTATGTGGATGTCATTGAGTCAAGTGATACTAGGACTTAATTTAGTGTCACAATGAGAAGCAACTATCATATAGTCCATAATTAACTGGGATGTTTTTCCTGATTTTAGAACTTCTTTTTTATTTCTCAGTACTTCAGCTTGATTCCTTATATCCCAGTAAATGTTGAAAGGCAATCATATTTCCCTACTGTAAATTTAAATTGTAACTTCATCAAAAGAATTTAGAACAAAGAAGCCAGATTTTTTTCAGATTATTTTATCAGATATGCAATTTAGTAAACAGAATAAAGATTATCAAGCGGCCATTGCTCCAACAGGAGCTGAAGACATATTAAAACAATAGAAGCCTAGTAAATACTGCACTGAAGTATTTCTAGTACATGATAGCATCATTGCCAACACTAATTCTTGAGTTTTATAATTCTCTAATGAGGAACAGGTTGTATTCTCTTCTATGAATTATGTATTTCCTCAAAATATACTTGAATAACTATAAATACCAAAGCAGTAAAATTTAACTAGAAAGGTGATACATTCTGTAAAATCATATCATAAACAATAAAGGTAATATTTATTATTGTTTCCAAGGGATATTTTTGGCTCTAACATAAAGGCAATGTAATGTGCAAATATATTCACCAAATCATTAATGAAATTAATTTTTATAAATTTTCCCATGTGATTGTTTAGTTATTTATCAGATGAAACTATCACAAAAAAAAAAACCAATGGCTTTCTAAAATTTAATAAAATGAAGGGCCAATGTACACAAACTTGTGGAATAAAATGAAATCTGTGTTAAGAGAAAAGTTCCTAGCATTAACTGTCTTCAAAAAGAAATTTCAAAGATCTCATATTACCAAATTAACAGCATATCTGAAAACTCTAGAAAAAAAAGGAGGAAGCAATCACACTCAAGGGAAGTAGATGATAGGAAATAATCAAACTCGAAACTGAAATCAATCAATCAGAAACAAACATAACAATACAAAGAATGACCAGATAAAAACGTTGGTACTTTGAGAAAATCAAAATAGAAAAACCTTTAGCCAAACTAACTGAAAAGCAGAGAGAAATATCCAAATTGTCAAAATTAGAAATGAAAAAGTGGACATATACCAGATACTGAAGAAATCTAAAGAATCATTAGTTCTTACTTCAAAAACCTATACTCCACAAATTTGGAACAATAAATAAAATGGATGATGTTTCTTGTAGATTCCACTTACCAATATTAAATCAAGATCAAGTAAACAATCTAGATAGTACTATAACCCTTACCTAAATAGAAACAGTCATAAAATCATGAAAAGTTCCTCCCACTCCACCCTCGAAAATAGACAAGAAAGAGATATTTTTACAGTAGAATTCAACCATACTTTTGATGAAGAATTAATACCAATATTCCTTAAATAATTTCACAAAATAGAATCAGAAAAGACATGGCCAAAGACATTCTATGAAAACACAGTCACCCTGATACCTAAAATACACAAAGACTCAACAACAACAACAACAAAAAAAGCATTTCAAACAAATTTTTCTTATGAACATTCATGCAAAAATACTCAATATAATACTGGTAAACTGAATGTAAGTTCACATCAAAAACATCTACCATAATCAAGTAGGCTTCATTCTAGGAATTCAGGGATGGTTCAATATATGAAAATCCTCCAATGTAATCCACCATATAAGCAAAATAAAATAAAAGAAAAAAAATACACATGATTAGATGCTAAAAAACACCCAACACCAGTTCATGTTAAAAGTCTTAGAGATATCAGTGATACAAGGAGCATGAATAAACAAAACTAAGGCAATATTCAGCAATCCAATAGCCAATATCAAATTAAGTTTTTAAAACTTTAAAGCAATTCTGCTAAAATCAGAGACAAAAAAGACTTTCTACTTTCTTTCTATCTCTTCAATACAGTGTTTGAAGTCCTAGCTATATTAATAAGACAACTACAGTAGATTAAGTGATTTAAAATTGGAAAGGAAGAAATTAAATAATCAATATTCACAGATTATATAACAGAGTGCATAAGTTACCCTATAAATTCTACCAGGGAACTCTCAGAGCTGATAAACACCTTCAGCAAATGGCTGGTAATAAAACAATGTAAAGAAATCAGGACCCCTCCTTTATACAAATGATAATAAAGAAATAGGTGAATTATACCCTTTAGAATAGCCACAAGTGATATAAAATACCTTGGTGTGACTCTAACCAAGCAAGTTAATGATCTGTAAGACAAGAACTTCAAGTGTCTGAAGAAGGAAATTGAGCAAGATATCAGAAGATGGAAAGATCTCTCATGCTCCTGAATTAATACGATTAACCATAGTAAAAATGGTCATCTTACCAAAAGCATTATACAGAGTCAATGAAATTCCAACCAAAATGATAACATAACTTTTTACAGATCTTGAAAAAACAATTTCCAACATAATATGGAAAAACTAAATATCCAGCATTTAAAACAACACTATACAATAAAAGTATTGTTTGAGGTAGCATTATCTTTAATTTGGGCTATGCTACAGAACAATGTTAATAAAAACAGCATCATAATGTCATAAAAATAGACAGGATGATCAATGGAATAGAATTAAAGACTCAGAAATTAACCCAAAGACCTCTGGACTCTTGATATTTAACAAAGAATTCAAAATTATATGGCATGCTATTGTAAAGTATTTGATTGCATTAGTGTAACTATAGGTTTTGACATAGATATTCCTAGAAGATCATATGGATTTAAGGAAAAAAAGCATTAAATAAAAAAAATCGTAAATAATGAAGAAAATGAAAAGAGACCTATTTAAGGCTTTTAAAATTCGATGTTAGAGTACAGATGTTTCAGCTATTGCAAATTGTAACAGAAATAGGAACTTCTGTATAATTATTATTCTCTATACATAGCTTTGTAAAAACATAATCAGTAAATAAAGTTATAAAAATGGCTTTCAGTTTAAATGAATGTATTGGCCATATATTAGAATTAAAATCATAAAAAATAATATAAAATTTGGTACATAGCATTCAACAGTAAAGATAATAATGATTAAAAACTTAAGCTTGTGCTTGCTCCTTGTTGTTCATGTAATTGGTTTTACTTAAACTTTAACTTAAGATTGCATCCAGTCATAGGTGTGAGTGGACAGAGACTTCACACTTACTATATTGCATAGAGAATGTTTTTTTTTTTTTAATTGGCAAACCCTTACACTATATCTTCAGTATAGCTGAAAAGGTTTCCGATGATATTTTTAGTAGAACTTTATTCAAAATATTTCTGTTTAAATACTGGTTTCAGATTTTAAGGCAGCAATTACTTACAGAAAAATAATAGTTCTGATTAGTTAAATAAGTTAAATTGTCATTTAAAAGTTATAAAATAGGGGCTACAGAGAAAGATCAGTGTGACTATACTTATTATGCAAGTAGCAGAATCTAATATCATATTACCCAGCACCTACATAAATGTAGTCATTTATGGAACTATGTTGCTGATATTAGCACCTGGAAGGATGGAGACTAAAGAAGGAGGTGGTGGAGGTGTTTGGGACAGATCCATAATCATCCAAGCTAGATAATTGAGCTTCATATTCAGAGAAAGACTCTTTTGTCTCAGAAGCAAAGGTAGGGATATGATTGTGGAAGATATTCTAATATTAACCTAACCTATGATGTCTCCACACACTCACACTGATTAGTGTTTATAAATACAGGTAAACACACACACAAAACAGTATATTTACTTTTTTCTTTCATTTTCCTTATTTTTTATTGGATAATTTATTTGCTTACATTTCAGATACAATCCCCTTTTCCCATTTCCCCTCCCGAGGAACCCCCTATTCCAACCCCCTCCTCCTTTTTGCTTTTCTACCATTTTAATTACATATGAGTATTAAGGTAGTTTTAGATTGAGGAACTAGCAATACAATATATGCAAATAGTCAAGGAACAAACAAGACAATAAACGCAAATAGTTAATATTCATATATATGTACATGTATGTGTATATGTACATATACATCATATATTTTGTTATTATTTTTAATTATATTTATATAGTTATATATTAAATATATATAATATATAATTAAATCTATAGTACATATATAAAATTATATATATTATATATTGTATAATATATATAATATTGTGTTATATATGTATATATATATATATATATAACTTATGGTTAAAGAAAATTATTGAAATGAAAAGGTTATAACAACTAATTTTATTTAAATAAAAGGGGAATATATTTGATGACATTTTGTTGAGAAATTTTAATCCAGCAACCTGGCTGCTTTGGTAGGGGATCACAAAGAAAGACCTAGGAGTGTAATCCAGCTAAAATGGATAGAGGCCATATACCTTTAATCCCTCTGGATGCAAAACAGACAGGTTCTTAGTATATACCTTTAGTCCAAAAAAAATGAAGATAATATTAGTTTATACAAGGAAAGATCCATGTTTTACAGTGACTTCTAATTGAGAGGCAAAGAAAGTGATGAATCAGAGAAATATTTGACAGATTGCAAAATATTGGACAGAATTATTGAGAGATTAGATGTCCAACTCTAAAAAGAACCACACAGGAAAAAGAGCCTACTTAAGAGAAAAGCATAGGAAATAGAGGATTTAAATAATTAGCACACACATACACATGCACACACACACACACACACACACACACACACTGAGAGAGACAGAGAGACAGAGTGAGGAAAAGGAGTCAGTTTTACTGGGACAGCTTTAAAGAGACAGGTTACAGGTGATAACACGGGCAGGCAGAAAATGAGAATGAGCCAGAATATTAGAGAATATTGTGAGAAATATTTTGAGGCCAAGTAAAGTAATTCAATTGGAAGTTGTAAGAAGCCAGTTTTCATTGTGTAGCATGGAGAGGAGTTTTGAGCCAAAATGGCTGAGTTGAATCAGCAGCCAGCATTCAGAAAGAGCTAGAAAGAATATGCTTATTAAACAATAAACCTTGGAAATAACAATTTTATCAGGTGAATAAAAGTTACATTTACACTCTTTAAATGATGAATAAGGACAGTTTTGCCTTAAAACCAAACAAAAATTATATAATTTTACTTTCCACCACTGATAAGAACTTGACAATATGTTGAAAGACATTGCATTTTAACTCAAAATATCCCTTAATGAAGTTTTCTTAGTTCTGCAAAAGATGAATATTAAAAAATTTAAATATAAGTTACTACAGATTTCTAATTTATAAGTGGTTTAAAATCAGAGATGATTTCTAATTTGTAAGTGTTTTAAAATAAGAAATATAAATTGCTTTTATTATTATCTCTGTTGTCTCTTAATGTTACTACTGGTACTGTGATGGCTAAAATAAAAAATGAATGCTAGGAAACTTAGACAGTGATAATTTTGTAAATATTTCTCATTTTGGGTATATGTACAATTAATATTTGAAAGAATACTGATGTATTGATTGGCAAAATTTATTTCTTTGTGAATTTTCATGTAAAATACAAGACATAAATCGTCTATTTTAGAAAATACTGTGTTTAATAACAACAACAACACAACATAGGATATCAATCTAAGTTTAAACACATTTTAACATAAATATCCTCTGTAGAGTGTACTTTACCCTATAATAAGACATTTGATGAACCATGTAATGTTATACTTTGTTAAATAATTCTATGAAAATGTACATTTCATATTGCTAATATGTTAAAATGTTCATTATATACATTGCAAAATTTCAAATCTATTTTAAATTATTTTTTACATTTTCTCAATAGTTGTACCAAGCCATGATCATTACTCAACTTAAGAACAATTTGCACATGAAAAGCTTATCTTATATAAATAAAAATTAATTTCAATGACCTAGTTAGAAATTACAACATGAGACAAGACTTCGCTCACCTCCATTAGAGGAGCATAACTTCATCCCAGCACTCACATGAAGTATCTCACAACTGATTTATTTCTTCAATTTGACACATTCTTTCCACTTATATGGGCTTTTTCAGTAATGTGTACATTCTTTCATACAGGCAAGCATGTTTAACTACAATTAAAAATAAAATATTGTAATAAAAAAAATAGCAAAACGTTACCTGCAATGGCAAGGCACAGTTTATAACATTACTTATTAGTCTCTAGTAACCTGTTAATAGTTTTGATTTGCTGAAGTAAATGACAGATTTTCTCATTATAATAGCTTACAGAAAAGAAGTAATCTATAGGAATTCTGATGTCAGAAATTAGCACTTTAAGGGACATGCAACACATTTTCAAGAAATATCTTCCAATGTAGTAATTTGTTTATTTTTCATATTTTTATTCTTTTCTCAGATATTACATTCCAACAACAGTTTTCCCACCTTCTCTGCTCCCACACCCAGTCTAAGCACTCCTTTAATATTTTTTTGAGAAAAGGTCTGTGTCCTATGAATATCTACCAAGCTTACTTATCAAGAGTTTGTAAGAATAGGGTCCTCCTCATATTAAGGCTGGGAGAAGCAAATAAGAAGGAGGAAAAGGGTAAAGAAGCCAAAAGAGAGATAGACAACACGCCTCCTTGCTCCCATTCTCAGAAGTCTCACAGAAAGGCTAAGCTACACAATTGTTACATATGTGCAATGGGTCTATGTCAGTCCCATACATGTTCTCTGGTTGGTGGCTCAAACTTTGTGAGACCCTATGGACCCACATTAATTGTTTCTGGGTTTTTTTTTTTTTTTTTTTTTTTTTTTTTTTTTTTTTTTTTTTTTTTTTGGTGTCCTTGACCCTTCTGCTTGCTACAATCCTTCATCACCCTCTTTCATAGGATTCCTCAAGCAGTGTCTAATGTATGGCTGAGTGTGTCTACTTCTATTTCCATCAGATGCCAGATCAAACTTTTCTGATGACAGTTGGGCTGGGCAAAAAATCTATGGTTATAGTTAGAAATTATTTCATTGCCCTGTTTGGTTTTACCCTATGTCTCTGGGCTATAAAGCCTTAAGGTCTTCACTTTTCAGTCAATGTCTGGGGTAGCCTCCCTCTTCTGGCATGCATCTCAAGCTGGACCAATTATTGTTTGTCCACCACCACAATTACTATGCCACATTTAGGCCAACACATTGTATAGGCAAGAAAAATTTTAGGACAAAGATTTTGTGGCAGAGTTGTTCCAACCCATCCACCGAAAGTTTTACATGGTTGCAGTGGATGGCTCATTCAGGTTCCATGTCCCACATTACTTGAGTCTTAGATAAGGTCACTCTCATAGATTCCTGGGAGTTTGTACTGTACTAAGTTTCTAGTTCATGGCCCCAAATCACAGCTGTCTCTACCAGTATTTTCTCCCTCCATCTTCCCTACACCTGATCCTTACTATTTCCGTAGACAAACTTCCCCAGTTCACTCACTATATGTTTTCCTTTCCAAGGAAGATTCACAAATCACCCCAATCCCTGCCTTAAACCCTCACTATTACTTGGCTTCTATCAGTCTGTGTCTGTGGTCATGGTTATTCTTTATAGCTAATATCCATTTAGAATTGAATAATTCTATGTTTGTCTTTCTTGGTCTGGGTTATGTCATTCAGCATATTTTTTTTCAAGTTTCATCCGTTTGTCTGCAAATTTCATAGTACTATTGCTTTTAACAGGTGAGTAATACTCCATGGTGTAAATGTATCACATTTTGTTATCCATTTTTGAGTTGAGGCACATCTATGTTGTTTTTAATTTCTGGCTGTTTTGAATAAAGCTTCTATAAATGTTGTAGAGTAAGTGTCCTTTTAATAGGATGTAATTTCCTTTGGGTGAAGGTGTAGGAGTATTATAGTTGGGTTTTGAAGTAGATAGATTTTATATTTTATATTTTCTGAGATACTTTTATTTTGATTTCGAAAGTTGTTCAAGCTTGCACTCCTACCTCAGTGGAGAAGTGCTCATTCCCCTTATTCTGAATCCTCACCAGCATGAGCTCTCATTTGTGTTTTTGATTTTAGCTATTTTGACAGGTGTCAGATGGAATCTCAAATTTCTATTCCCAAGTGACTATGCATAGTTATTTCTTACTTTTTTTTCTTTCTTTGTTTCTTTGTTTCTCTCTCTCTCTCTCTCTCTCTCTCTCTCTCTCTCTCTCTCTCTCTTTCTTTCTTTCTTTTTTTCTTCTTATTGTTTATTTTATTTGTTTACATTACAAATGTTATCCCCCTTCCAAGTTTCCTTTCTGCAAGAGCTCTATGCCATCTCCCTCTCCCTGCCTCTATGAGGGTGCTCCCTCTACCCACTTACCCACTCTAACCTCATCCCTATTGCATCCCCTATGTTGAGGCATCAAGCCACCACAGAACCAGGGGCTTCCCCTCCACTGATGACAGATAAGGCAATCCTCTGTTCCATCTGCAACTAGAGCCATGGAGTCCCTCCATGTGTATTCTTTGGGGGAGTCTAGTTAGTTGATATTGTTGTTCTTCTTTGGGGTTGCAAATCCCTTCAGCTCCTTCACTCCTTCCCCTAACTCTTTCCTTGGGGTCCCCATGCTAAGTTCGATGGTTTGCTGTGAGCACCTGCATCTGTATTGGTCAGGCTCTGGCAGAACCTCTTGTGTGACTGCTATACCATGCTTCTTTCAGCAAGCACTTCTTGGCATCATCCATAGTGTCAGGGTTTGGTGTCCAGAAATGGAATGGATGACTAGGTGGGGCAGTCTCTAGTTTGACCTTTCCATCAGTCTCTGCTCCATGCAGTGTCTGTTTTTTCTTTAGACAGAAACAATTCTGGGTTAAAATTTTTAAGATGGGTGGGTGGCCACATTCCTCAACTAGAGACTGTGCCTAAGTTAATATATATATATATATATATATATATATATATATATATATATATCTCAGTTAAAAGTCTGAAAGGCTGTACAATTCTATTATCTCTTTTTAGAAATGCCTTGCTAAGATAATAACTGGAAACAAGGAAGAAAACATTTTTTTCTGACATTACTTGAAACCAGAAGTCCCAAAACTGCTTTTTAAACAATTATTTTTAAAGTTATGCATAACTGTTAGTTTGGAAGCTGCACTTTTCTTCCTAGTACATATTCATCTCATTCTATAAATGGGCCTACCAACATGAAGAATAGCTCCCAAAGACCTGTGGGTGGGAAGCTATGGCAAGGCCTTACTCTCGGCAAACACTCACCCTTGGCTCTCCTATCTACTATTCTTCTTTCTGCTTACCTTCCATGATTCACTTGTCAGTTCTCAGAACTTCAAACAAGGCCTCATGGCAACCCACCTTAGTAACCCTTCCTCCTGATCTCTAGATTTAGCCAACATCCTGCTAGATAGATGTTTATAGGATCCCTGGTAATGAAAAGGCTTTGTTAGAATAACTTAGATCCTGCAGCTGCAGCTAGCTTCCTCCACCTGTAAAGCCCTCTTTCCTTTCCTAACCTTCCTCATATCCTGTTTTTCAGTATATAGCCTGTGTGAACAATAAAAATTTTGCCAGCTTGATCAGACTTCTTGACTTGCTGTGCCTCCTTATTTTCTCATGCATCTCAGTCCTCTCCACAGGGTCTTAGGGTCGCACTTGATTGTCCAGCTGGCCTGGACACTTGCGATTGATTGATTGATTCTCAATTAACCAGAAAGATAGAGGAACTCGGCTTGTGACACTCACTGAAGTTCAGTTTCAATCACAGTATATATGTAATCTTATTGGAAGATGGGATTGAAGAAGTTTAAGAGTCAGGGGTTGTAGAGAACTGGCATAAAACTATTTTCAAACATGACAGAAATGTTGCTACTATAAAGGGACTATAATTGTATGCAAAAGATGTATGCAAAATTAAGATGTTTACATTTACATCATTAATGGGGGAAGGATATAAAAACTTCTACCCTAAGCTGAAGAGCTATTGGCAATTGACTTCTGGAGAATAGAGAATCATTTTTCTTTAAAGCTGGCTGCCAATAGTATGCTTATTTCTCAATGAATTGACAAACACTTCTGCATGTATTGAAATACACTGAAATAAAGTCAGTGAGTTTAAAATAGTCCCTAAAAATGAAAGGAAATGTGGCAGTAGTTGAACGGGTTTGAGAAGAGAAATGCATTTTTCCAAACACATTACATTTAAATGTGTGGATAGCCTACAATAAATTTAAAAATAAAATTACTTCTTTAAAAGTCAGATATTATGGGAGTGGCCAGCTGATGACTGGTCTAAGATGAGGCCCATAAAAAGAGAGAGAACACATACCCGACAGTGCATAGGTTGCCAGAATTTGGAAGCTGGATGGATCAGAGGCCTAAAGTTTAACCAAATATGACTGGCAAAATGTAAAAGAAAACAAAAAAATGAAATGATTCCTAATAATATTATTCTAGACTCCTGGATATTTAAATTTGTGCCTATCATAATTGTCATCAAGAGGCTTCCTCTAGCAGTGGGTACCACCACAGAAGCAAGCAAGGAAAACTTGTAGGAATCAGAGGGCGTGAGGATACAAAGAGAATACCACTCACAGAATCACCTAATCAGAGTTCATAGGATCTCACAGAGACAGAAGAGGTAATCATGCATCCTCCATAATTCTACACCAGGCCCTCTGCTTACATATTCTGGACTTTAGCTGAGGGTTTTGTTGGACTTTTATCAATGGGAGTGCGGTTACTTCTTACTATTTTACTTGCTCATGGGATCTTTTGATCTTACTGGGCTGCTTTGTCCAATACAGCATTGATATGAGGGTATGTGCCTAGTCTTATTGCACCTAGTTATGCAGACATTAATTGATATTTCTGGAAGGCTTGCTGTTTTTGTAAGAGAAGTGGAGAACCAGTGGATCTGTAAGAAAGTAGCGAAGGGCTGTTCGGAGAATGAAAGACTGCTGTTGTGATACATTGAATGACAGAATAATAAATAGATAGATGATGATGACAATAGATAGATAGATAGATAGATAGATGAAAAATAGAAAAACAAGGCTCAGTATATAAAACCAAACTCATAAAGAGGACCTGGATTCAGCTCCACTACCCAAATTATATATACCAAATCCTCCTATAACTCCAACTCTCAGGAATTCAATACCCTTTTCCGGCTCCTGTGCATGCCTGGTGTACAAAAATACATGCAGAGATATACATATGCATATAATATAATTAAAACTTTCAAATGTGTACATATAAATTTCAGGAGAGATGCTACTCAATATAAGCTTAATACATAGATGTCAACTACTGATTAAAGAGAAGAAAACTCATTTAAATTATTGGTTATAAATTTATTGGTATGTTTGTCCTTTTTTTATTCAGGTTTATTAATTTGACAAATGTTTTAACAACTTACATTTTTAAACATATTTTTAAAACATTCATTTGTATTTATCTAGATCATTTCATTATGGAACTATAACCTAGTCCTTCATTGTACATCAGTAAACTGTTAGGCTTTGTTTTGCTATGGCTGCTGCTTCTATATATAAGTGAAATAAGCATCTGGATAATAATACACCTTTTAACACATACCCATGTGCTATTCAGAGAAAAAAATTTATATACACACTCACACACCCAAACACAACATAGCAATGCAGCAAACAAGTAAGAGTAAGCAGAGATGAGAATACCAAGATCCCTAGAGGGATGATATAAAAAAAAGCCATTCTGTTTTTGCAATACAGGAAAAATGGTGATGGATGAAAAATGATTAATCATTCTGGATAATTATTTTGCCCATACCTTCTGCAAAGTTTGCAAAATTATGAGAAAATTATGGTGACATAAATAAATATATCCTGGAATAAGTTTTAATGATTGGCTAATGGTTTGGCTGCTTGCCATGTCTAAGACAGTCTTGATTCAATGGCATTCATTTATATTCTACTTTCAAAACTCTTTCCTTCATTTAATACAATGGAGTATTAACTTCTAAACTATTTTATAAAAAAAAATGTTTAATTTTTTCTACCAAGAACTTTCTTTTTAGATAAAATTATAAGTCTAACTTCTCTTTGTTCTTGTATATTGTTTGTCAGAAAGACTTCTGATATTCTAATCTTAGAACCTCATTTTCAAGGCAGTTCCATGAACTTTTTTATAGTTTATTTTGAAGTGCTTGAATTGTAAATGTGTGAATGCATTTCTCATATATTTACAACATATTGTTTATTCAGTCTAAAGAAAATGACATTATCAGTGTTCCATATGGACAAGTACAATATAGAATGGCTGATATCTTTGACTCGCACTGAATTATGAATAAGAAAATTAATCTAAATATAAAATAATTTTTCTAAGACCAATAATGTATATTGTTATCTATTCCGATTGAAGCCAAAGTGCTTCTTAAATCATTTGTTAGTTCAATTCATATAATGTGTGTTTTATATTATCTACACCATGCAACTCAATCAAACTAAAGTTTATTTCCAAATATTTCATAAGGGAACATGGTGAAAATTAAGTTTACTAAGAGGTTATATCTGAAAGAAGACAGTTGCAGCTTCCTAGCAAGTAGTTTGAGAATTCTGACAAAAATGCCCAAGAAGATCACTTTGGAATTTTTCAAATTTTTTATTAAAATATTGTCAGTGGCTGTATATTGACTTGTATTACTGCATTTGAACTGTAAAGTCAGAATATCCTATATTATCCCCACTACATGTTTTCTTTACTAAATCTGTTATTAGCATTCACCAGTAGCCTTAATGTAAGGATGAAATGAATTATTATGTTCACAACGATCTTTGTGTACTTCTTTTTCTAGGGTATGGGTCCAAGTTAATGTTGGTTGGTCTTCAGCAGGAAGATTTTCATACTATTCAAATATGATCTCCAACTTGTATTTGTTACTAAGTTTGGAAAGGTTAAGTTTTATCATCAGTCTCCATTTTATTGATGTCCTCAATCATTATGAGGTAATATGATCTTTTAAGTATTTGCTGTTTTTGTTATAGTAGTGGTGCTGGTGGCTAACAATTTTTACCTAGAAATAACTGCCATCAGGAAACTCACTAAAACAGAGGCATTTTTCACTAGTTTCTACTTAGTAATATCATGAGTGTCTGTCTGGTGGGTTGAGCAAAAATAACCCTGATATAATCTAGAGAATGATAATATTTGCAGGTGTGACCTTTTTAAAAAGTAAGTATGGCCCTTTAAGAGGAAGTGTATCACTGAAATTTTAAGTGTTTAAGCCATGCCAAGTGTCTTTCTCTTACTGTTGTTTGCTAATGTATATGTAGAACTCCCAGTTGCCTCTCAAACACCATGTCGGCCAGTGCGCCCCTATGCTTCTCACCAAGACTATAGTGAACTAAGCTTCTGAATGGTAGGCCATGGTCATGTCCCTTTATAGCAATAAAAACCCTAAGACAGAAGTTGGTACCAGGGATTAGACTACCACTGTTATAAACCTGACCTTGCATTTGTTTGGAGTAATGTGGATTTTAGAACTTTAAATTAGGAAAACAATCGAGTGATTTAAACTGACCATAATGGGCCATACAAGTAGAAACAGGACAAAAAGTTGTATTGAGTGTGATTTGAACTGTAGGAGTCTGTTTCAAGAGATTTCTGAAGACAAGAATATTAGTATGTGACTTATAACCATTCTTGTGATATTTTTGCAAAAAAAGAAAAAGAAAAGAAAGAAGAAGAATTTAGCTGCTTTTGAAAAAAAAAAATGCCTGAGTGTAAACTGAAGAGGTATGGATGAACAGATTTGGCAGAAGAAATTTCAACACAGCCTAAGGTTGACTGTATGCTAATATATATGTTTTATGTATATTAATAGTTAATATGTTAATAGTTCCTCTGCAACTCTGTCATGAAAAGTAGCAAGCTGAGCAAGGAAAATACAAAATGTACAGTTTTAGGAGATTTGGACCATGAGGAAGCATAAACAGATTAGAAAAAATTCTGATGTCAAAAAAAGGAGGGTGAGGAGGGTGATCTCAGAGCAAGACCACACCCAGCTAAGCTTCCAAGTTGTGAAAAGAAAATAAAGAAAAGTGAAAAGAAATTTTAAAAATTCTTAGGGGCTGGTATGGTGATGTATACCAATAACACTAGCCTTTGGAAGACAGAGGCAGAGAGACCTCTGCATTGGAGGCCAGCTTGTTCCAGGACAAGCAAGTTAGACATAAATGTAACCATTGAAAGCAGAAACCTGATAAAGATGTATTTGAAAAAGAGGGTCATGTTGTAAACTCAAAAAGAAGAACTTGGCAGAGTCAGTCATGTGTATCTTGTTTTAAAGTCAAGGATACAAAAAAGGGGATTATGGATTCTCACTCTAAAACTAAGAAAAGATGCTGAGGCCAGGAACGTGACATGGTTGTCCCTTCACGGAGGTACAGAGATTCCATTTCAAGAAACAATAAAGGTAAAGCCTTAATTTCTTAGAGAACTCAAGATATTTGAAATGCCATAACTGTGGAATACATGTGAATATCGGTCTATTTGTCTGTCTGTCTGTCTATCTATCTATCTATCTATCTATCATCTATCTATCTATCTATCTATCATCTATCTATCTATCTATCTATCTATCTATATATCTATCTATCTATATATATCATCTTTTTATCTATACACAAATACAATATTATATTGTTATATATAATAAACACATTTTCTAAGCTATAAGCAAGGACCAATTTTCCTACATAAGTGTTGCCATAGTAGTCATGGTGTCTCTTCTCATCAATAAAACCCCTAAGCTTGTCCCATTTGTTAACATATAAAGTAACTGACTGTATTCTCTGAGATAGACCATTAAATTCTATCTCCTTGAATACCGAAATTCTTGATATATTACACATAAATATATCTGTTACTAAAGGTACTTTTTCTGCCAGTGGTCAAGATCTTTTATGAAGACTCTGGTGACCCCTTCCAAAGGATATTAATACTGAGCTTAACTGCCAGAGAAAAGAAGTTCACATTGTCACCAGCAAAAGCTAATTTTTTAGAAATATCTTTTTGTCAATTCTTGATCTTAAAGCGTAAGCCATTATAGTTCTGTTCAGGAAATTTATCTATGTGCCCATGTGTTCGAGGATTTTCCCCACTTTTTTTTTCTATTAGAGTCACTGCATCTGGATTTATGTGGAGGCCCTTGATTCACATAGAGTTGAGCTTTGTACAGAGGAATAAGTATGGATCAATTTGCATTCATCTACATGATGACCTCCAGTTGAACCAGCACCATTTGTTGGAAATGTCTTTTTTCCAGTGGATGAACATAGCTTCAAAGATCAATGGACCATAGGTGTGTGGGTTCATTTCGGGGTCTTCAATTCTATTTCATTAATCTACCTACCCGTTGCTGTACCAATGCCGTACAGTCTTTTATCGCTATCGCTCTATAATACTGCTTGAGGTCAGGAATGGTGATTCTTCCAGATACTCTTTTATTGTTCAGAATAGCTTTTCTTATCCTGGTTTTTTGTTATTCCAGATAAATTTTCAAATTGCATTTTCTAATTCTATGAAGGACTGAGTCGGAATTTTGATGAGAATTGCATTGAATCTGTAGATTGCATTCAGCAAGATGTCCATTTTTATAATATTAATTCTTTCAATCCATGAGCATGAGAAAACTCTCCTTCTTCAGAGGTCTTCTTCGAATTCTATTTTCAGAGGCTTGAAATTCTTGTCAAACAGATCTTTTACTTGCTTGGTTAGAGTCACACCAAGTTATTTTATATTATTTGTGACTATTGTGTAGGGTGCTGTTTCCCTAATTTCTTTCTCAGCATGTTTATCCTTCCAATAGAGAAAGGCTACAGATTTTTTTTTTAATTACTTTTATATCCAGCCACATTGCTGAAGTTGTTTAGACAGTTTAGAAATTGTCTAGTGGAATTTTGGGGGTAACTTAAGTATACTATTATATCATCTGCAAATTGTGATATTTTGAGTTTGTCCTTTCAAATATGTATTTATTTAACCTCCTTTTGTTGATTAATTGCTCTGGCTAGGACTTTGAGTACTGTACTGAATAGGTAGGGAGAGAGTGGGCATCCTTGTCATGTCCCTGATTTTAGTGGGATTTCTTCAGCTCTTTTACCGTTTAGTTTTATCAATAGTTGGCTATTGGTTTGCTATATATTGCTTTTACTATGTTTAGGTATGGGCATTGAGTTACTTTTCTTTCCAAGACTTTTACCATGTTGCGGTGTTGAATTTTGTCAAAAGCTTTCTCAGCATCTAATGAAATAATCATGTGTTTTTCTTTTTCTTTGAGTTACTTTATATAGTGAATTGCATTGATGCATTTCTATATATTGAACAAGCCCTGCATCCCTGGAATGAAGTGTACTTGATCATGAAGTATGATTGTTTTGATGTGTTCTTGGATTCGGCTTGCAAGAATTTTTGAGTATTTTGCATTGATATTCATAAGGGAAGTTGCACTGAAGTTTTCTTTCATTGTTGGATCTCATGTGAGTTAGGTATAAGCATAATTGTGGCTTCTTAGAAAAATTGGGTAGTGTTCCTTCTTCTGTTTCTGTTTTGTAGAATAGTTTGAAGAGTGTTGGTATTAGGTCTACTTTGAAGGTCTGATAGAATTCTTTACTAAACCCATCTGGTCCTGAGCTTATTTTTGTTGGGGGACTTTTAATGGCTGCTTTTATTTCTTTCAGGGTTATGAGACATAATGGTTTTTGTGATACTGATTTAACTTTGGTTCCTGGTATATGTTTAGAAAATTGTCCATTTTGTCCAGATTTTTCAGTTTTGCTCAGTATAGGCTTCTGTAGTACAATATGATGATTTTTTTAATTTCCTTGGTTTCTTTTGTTACATCTCTCTTTTCCTTTATGATTTTGTTAATTTGAATACTATCTCTGGGTTCTCTGGATAGTCTGGCTATGAGTTTATCTATCTGGTGGTTTTCTCAAAGAACCAGGTCCTGGTTATGTTGATTCTTTTGTATGCTCTTTTTTTGTTTTTACTTGGTTGATTTTCATCCCTGAGTTTGATTATTTCCTGCTGTCTACTCCTGTTATGTGTATTTACTTCTTTTTGTTCTAGAGCTTTCAGGTGTACTGTCAAGCTGCTAGTGTATACTCTCTCCAGTTTTTTTTTGTTGTTGTTGTTGTTGTTGTTGTTGTTGTTGTTGTTTTTGTTTTGTTTTTTTGAGACACTCAGAAATATGAGTTTTCTTCTTAGCACTGCTTTCATTGTGTTCTATAAGTTTGGGTATGTTGTGCCCTCATTTTCATTAAATTCTAAAAATCTAACTTCTTTATTTTTTCCTTGACAAAGTTATCATTGAATAGAGCATTGTTCAGCTTCTATGTACATGTGAGCTTTCTGGGGTTTTTTGTTTTTATTGAAGACCAACAATAGACTTTGATGATCTCATAGGATGGATGCATGGGATTATTTCAATCTTGTTGCATCTGTTGAGACCTGTTTTGTGAACAATTATATGGTCACTTTTGGAAAGAGTACCATAAGGTGCTGAGAAGAAAGTACATTCTTTTGAATGGAATATCTATAGATATCTGTTAAATCCATTTGGTTCATAACTTCTGTTAGTTTCACTGTGTCTATGTTTAGTTCCTTTTTCCATGATCAATCTATGGATGAGAATGGAGTGTTAAAGTCTCCCACTGTTGCTGTGTAAGGGGCAGTGTGTGCTTTGAGCTTTAGTAATTTTTTTTTTATGAATGTGAATGCCCTTGAATTTGGAGCATAGATCTCAGAATTGAGAATTTATCTTGGTAGACTTTTTCTTTGATGAGTATGAAGTGTACTTCTTTATCTTTTTTGACAAATTTGGACCTCATAAAATTACAAAGATTTGTAAGACAAAGGACACTGTCAATAGGACAAAACAGCGACCAACAAATTTGAGAAATATCTTTATCTGTCCTATATCCAATAGAGGGCAAATATCCAATAAATAAAAATAACTCAAGAGATAGACTCCAGAGGATGAAATAACATATTTAAAAATGGTGTGAGGAATTGAACAAAGAATTCTCAACTGAGGAATATCAAATGACCGAGAATCACCTAAAGAAATCTTCAACATCCTTAGTCATAAGGGAAATGCAAATCAAAACAATCCTGAGGTTCTACCTCACACCAGTCAGAATGGCTAAGACCAAAAACTCAGGTGACAGCAGATACTAACAAGGATGTGGAAAAAGAGGCACACTCTTCCATCATTGATGAGATTGTAAGCTGGTACAATCACTCTGAAAATCAGTCTGGTGTTTCCTAGGAAAATTGGACATAATATTACCTAACGATCTAACTACTGAGCATATATCCAAAAGATGCTCTGACATATAACAAGGATACATGCACAAATATGTTCATAGCAGCCTTGTATATAATACCAGAAGCTGTAAATAAGCCAGATGTCCCTCAATAAAGGAATGGATATATAAAATGTGGTACATTTACACAATGAAGTACTACTTAGCTGTTAAGAACAATTACTTCATAAAATTCTTAGTCAAATAGATGGAACTAGAAAATATCACCCTGAGTGAGATAACCTAACCATCAAAGAACACACGTGGTATATACTCACTGATAAGTAAATATTAGTTCAAAAACTCGGAATGCTCAAGATACTATTCACAGACCACATGAAGCTCAAGAAGAAGGAAGACCAACGTGTGGATGTTTCAGTCTTTCTTTGTAGCAGAAACAAAACACTCATGGGAGGAAATGTGGAGACAAAATGTGGAGAAGAGACTGAAGGAAAGGCCATCCAGAGACTGCCCCACCTGGAGATCCATCCCATATACAATCACCAAACCCAGAAACTACTGCAGATGCCAAGAAGTGCTTGTTGAAAGGAGCCTGATATAGCTGTCACCTAAGAGGCTCTGCCAGAGCCTGATAAATATAGAGGCAAATGCTCTCAGCCAATCATTGTACTGAGCACGGGGTCTGCAATAGAGAAATGAATGAGGGAGCTGAAGGGGTTTGGATCTCCATAAGAAGAACAGCAATATCAACCAACCAGGTCCCCCAGAGCTTCCAGGGACTAAACCACCATCAAAGAGCACATATGGAGTGATCTCCAATGGAAAGAGGGGCCTTTGGTCCTGTGAAGGCTTGTTGCCCCAGTGAAGGGTAATGCCAGTGAGGGGAGGCGAGAGTGGATGCGGCAACACCCTCATAGAAGCAAAGAAGGAGGGGGTGAGATACAGGGGTTCTGGAGGAGAAACCAAGAAAAGAAATAACATTTGAAATATAAATAATGAAAATATCCAGTAAAAGAAAGGAAAGAAAACCAAAAGCAATGTAAGCATGTATCCTTTAACAATTTCACAAACATTTTGAAAATTATTTCTAATAGATGTTGATTTGAATGAGAGTAGTCCTCATAGACTTGTATATTTTGAATGCCTTCTGGTGTTTGTGAAGATTTGAGAGGAGATGTTTTCTAACTCATGTCATTCCTAGTTTCTCTCTCTCTCTCTCTCTCTCTCTCCCCTCCCCACCCTCCATCCCTCCCTCCCTCAGCCTCATGCTTATGGATTCAAATGTAAGCACTCAGCTACTGATCTAACACTAAACCTGCCTGCCTGATTCCGTGCTCTGTACCATCAGAGTACAAGCACTCAATGATCAATTTCTTGTATAGAAAAGAAAGAAAGAAAGAAAGAAAGAAAGAAAGAAAGAAAGAAAGAAAGAAAGAAAATTTTGTTTTAATGTCAGTTGCAAAAAACACTCTTGGTGATGTATTGTTAAAAAATTTATTCAAGATATTCTTTCTCTGCCAGAGACTTGTCTGGTCTTAAATGTTAGATATCACATCAAAAATAGAGTCTGAAAATGTGAGGGAAGAAAAAATTGACAGTAAGCAAAGTAAAACCTGTTTGAGGATAATAAAGTCCTCAGTTGCTGTTTTCAATCTGAAAGAAGCTTTAGATATATGCCAACCTGAGGTAAGATACAGGTCTAACTGACATAAGTGACTTACTTGCACATCAAAAAGTCAATGAGCGTGGGAAGCCCTTTATTGAAGAGTGGATGAAGCTTTAAGTAAAACAGCTTCTTTCAAAGGAACACAAGTGCTAAGGATGCTCCTAGCTCTATGCCATTATAAGACAATACTGAGCTAGGCAGTGGTGGCGCATGCCTTTAATCCCAGCAATTGGGAGGCAGAGGCAGGCAGATTTCTGAGTTCAAGGCCAGACTGGTCTACAGAGTGATTTCCAGGACAACCAGGGCTATACAAAGAAACCCTGTCTCTAAAACAAGCAAACAAACAAAAAACAAACAAAAAAAAAACAAAAAACCAACCAACCAAACAAACAAACAAAAATCAACATTCTGACAGGGTAGAGAAAAGTTCTAAAATTATGAAAGAGATTTCTAACCACAGTTCTAAAGTAGCCAATCTGTCATGCTTTCAAACCTGATAAATGCATTAACAATGTTTAAAAAAAAAAAGAAAGAAATAACATAAAACATTACCTCGTGATGTATATACAATTTGCTTTGGTTATAATGTAGAGATGATCACTATTATCTTAGTAAGAGTTATTGCACAGCTAAAGTTTGAATGTCTGTAACTCCTTATGTGTTACCTTAGATTTTCTATCTTCTTTTCTATTTTTTTTTTAATTTTCTTGAAAGTGGCTGGCTGTGTTCTACATTCTTAGAATTTCTAAATCACTGTCATATTTTCAAATAGTGAAAGTAAGCTTTTTTTTCTTCCTACTTAAATTTTGGCAACTTCTATAGTTTTAGGTTTTATCTTTGAAATTACAGATAAATTAAATGAGGATTTATTTAATGAGCAAGTCTTGAGTAAAACGATGACTTTAAACCATATTTTTTTATTTCATGTTTCTTATAGTGTTTACCTTCAATATTTGTAATCATTCTAATGTTTCTATCTCAAGCTTCTCAATTTATATATTTTATAGCAGTTTCAATGAACCAAGTATTTGTTTCACAGTTTATATTTCTTCTTTCTGCTTTAATCTCTTGTCCTCATAATATACTCCAGTGTTATTTCAGTTTCTAGGTGCAATTTATATGATCCTTCGGTGATGTTTTTCAAGAAATTGTTAGTATGTCAGTTTCTGTGTGCTCTCTGTGGACACTATCATTTTCCTCAATAAAGCTGTTAACAGGTCCTTTCTCCCTGAGCTGTAGCTTTCAGAAACTATAACAGGCTTTGAAGTTGCTTGTTGGATTTACTTTGATATGATTCTGAAAAACTGCAGAGACCAAAATCAACCCCTGGTGTTTTCATATATGTTTGATGTCTTTTCAAGTCTAATTTTGTTTCCAATATAGAGAAATTTACAACTGCATTTCTATCAATTTCTATTTCTCTGAGTTACTGCCTTCCAACCTCTTACCTTAATCACTTGCATCATTAAAATATTCATATAGAATTCTGTAGACTATAAGATATAGATATGCTTGTGATAGAACAAAAAATTTAATAGAATATATTTTGGATCTGTAATATTTCATGATTTAATTGGAATTTATATCAATTTTATTGAAGCAAAGTAAAGTACATTTTCCAGTATGAAGAGAAACATTAAGGTGCCTGATTAGTAAGTTTTACTTTGTGGAATATAATTGACAATTATTAATAGTGAGATTCCACAAATAGATGTATTTCAATACTCTTAGTTAAGAGTTCTATTGTTTTGAAGAGACATTGTGACTATGACAACTTTAATTTAAAAAAACACATTTCACTGGTGGCTGAGATACAGTTTAGATATAGACATTCATTGTCATCACATTAGAGTCCCATGGTGACATGAAGGCAAATATGGTAATGGGAAAGTATCTGAGAGATCTATAGACTGATTAAGGGCAACAGAAAGAAAGAGTGACACTGGACTTGTCTTGAACATCTGAAATCTCTAAACCTGATCCCAGTGACACATTTTCTCCAATAAGGCTACATAACCTAATTGTCCCACTTCCTAGGAGCCTATCAGACTCTAGTCAAACCACCAGAAATACCAATCATAAAAATTCTTTCCCTTTCAATTTTGTGTCTATCTCTTAACAACTAAACCATAGTAATTATTCACTGTAACTTTTACCTAACAGTGTATTAAGATTCACTGTAATTATTACATGGTACAGAGAAAGAAGTAAAGAGAATCAGAGTAAGCACAAAGGATTTCAGAGAAAGTAGAAATGAGCAAGACTTTCAAAACTAGTGCAGTCACCTAGTGTACCTATGAAGTAAATCTATTATTAATCAGAAGATTACTCTAAATTTCATGGTTCCTTTGGGCAGACACCTCATGCCCAATCACAGGCATGTCTGCCATAAAATAAGATAGGCTATCTGTACATAGACCTTCCCAATCTTCTAACATTCAACAGACCTAGTCCTCAGTCATCCTTTCCTACCTATTGTGGTTTGAATAATCTTCGCCCATGAGAAGGTGCACTATTAATAGGTTTGACCTTTTTTGAATAGCTATGGCCTTGCTGGAGGAAGTGTGTCACTGTGCAGGCAGATTTTGAGATCTCCTAATGGTTTAAGCCCAGTACAGATAAGTCTTCCTTGTTGCCTTTGGATCAAGATCCTCTACCACAATTGTAAGCGTCCATGTTTCCTACCATGATGATAATAAAATACACTCAACCTCAGAACCTATAAGCCAGCCCCAACTAAATGGTGTCCTTCATAAAAGTTGCCTTGGTCATGGTATCTCTTCCTACCTCATGGTTGTGTCCCAGACTCCAGCTCCAACAGAGAACACCTACTAAAACACAGGCCACATCTGTCAGAAGACAAGGTAGGGCATCTACTTTCTAATCTTCTAGACTCTATAGCTTCCAAAAAACCTAATCTTCAGTTGTTCTGTCACTGACTTTCTCTATGTCACAGCACCTATTTCAGGGATACAACTGCTATTTAATCATAAGTCACTGATCCTAGAATATCAAAAAGCCCTGCGTCTCTCTTACTATCCACACTATATGAGTATGCCCCCCGCCACTATCCCCAATTTCACCACCCATAGAAATTGAGCAGTGACTTCCTCCTAGACCAGAAACCATACCAGCCACCAGAAGACCAGGCTCCTGTCTAGGGACCTCTTCTGTTCCCTCTCTCCTCCCAGATTCTATCTCCAAATCCCCATCCCTAACTTGTAGCAGTAAGTTGTCAAAACCACACTAGTCTCAAGCTTGGTACATGAGTGCTTCTCACCACTCACCTAAGAGCTCTGGATTCATGAATGACAGACACACACTGAGGGTTTACTTTTAATATTTTCAACAACCGGGCCCTTTCATACCTCTACAACTAACACACAACCCTCCTACATTCTGGAGTTTATTCTTTCTAAATCTATATTTTACCTTTGCTACTCTAGTTTCTTCTGTGCAGCCCTTCCCTGGGGTTGCTCTCCCTAAATAATTACATTTCAGAAGTCTAACTTTCCTGTTCCTTCACAGCATGGTCCATCCTATGTTCCTCTCATGACAGACTCCCTTATTCCCTTTCCTGAATTTCTTGCTTGAATATCATAACAGTCCAGCCTTTGTCTCCCTGCCCAGTCATTGACTTATGAGAACTTTATTTCCCAATCAAAACAAGTTTGGGCCAGGGACCAGCAGACATTCAAATTACCATGTAATTTTGGAATCCATTAAATCAAATCTCCAACACTAACTCACTACTATCCCAGACCTAAAATTGGGTAGAAACTGCTTGCTAGACTAGAGGGCATCATGCTGCCCATACACCCCGGACATCCTTCATTCTTTGTTGCTGCCTCCAAAATTTATTTCCAATTCTGCTTCTCCCACTTATTGTTATATTCCAATTTTTAACTCAGGCTGAGACTCCTCACTGGATCAGCAGCCACACGTGCTAACAACACTCAAGGTATGCCGCTGGCCATGGGACTTCCTCCATTCTATTGGTACCCCCTTGACACTATGCCCAAACCCCTCTCCCCACCTCTTCACCATGTCCTTGTCCTTACCTTGAGCAGAGACATCGTGTTCTACAACAGATCGTGCAGGTCAACAGAAGACTAGACCCAAACTTAAGTAGAGATTTCCTGCTTAAAGCCACAGAGGCAAGAAAAACAGAGAAAACAGAGACCAAGTAACAGAACACCCATTCAACAAAGAAAAAAACCCTAGACATTGCACCTACTCCTATAATCACTCCAAACCCAGATGTCTAGAGGCCAGCATATAAACATAATCCACAATAGCCAAGTCAACATTCTAGGAACAGTGTCAAGATATCCAACTAGAACAAGGCCTGAATATTCCAAGACAATGGAGCCACAAGAAAGATATCTTAAAGCAAACTTCCTGACAATGATAGAGGTGCTGAAACAGGAAATGAATAAATCCCTTAGAGAAAAGGCATAGAAAAATTGGAGGAGATGAAAAAGTTTCTTAAAGAAAGAAAAAAAAAAAAAAAAACCACCACACAAACAAACAAAAACAGATGCGGGAAAGTAATAAAACTGCTAAAACCTGAAAATTGAATAGATGCACAAAGAAATCAAAAAATGATGGAATTCTGGGAAAAAAAATCCTAGGCTATTAAGCAGGAAGATTTCATCCATCAAATACATGAAATGGAGGAAATATTTACAAGTGTTGAAGATAAAGTAGAAGAAATTGATATATTGGTCAAAAAAACTATTAAATCTAAAAAAATTCTGGCACAAAAGAGCCAAGGAAATCAGAGACACTATGAAATGACAACAATTAAGAAGAAATAGGAATAGAAGAAAGAGAAGAATTGCAACTTAGAGTCTGAGAAAATATTTTTAACAAAATCACAGGCAAAAATTTTTCTAACCTAAAGCAGTAGAAATCTATGAAAATAAAAGAAGCATATAGAACATTAAACAAATGGAACCACAAAGCAGTGTCTTTGCCAGATAATATTCAAGACAATAAACTCACAGAACAAAGAAATCCAAAGAATATGTCATACTTTAAAAGCCTATGTTTCACAAAATAGAAAAAAAATGTAAAAGAAAAAGATTACTTTTTTTCAATAGATGCTACTTACCAAAGTTAAACTGAGATGAGATCAAACAACTTAAGTAGACCTATAAATCCTAAGTAAATAAAAGCATTCAAAAATGGCTATTTTTTAAACAGAAGCTAAAAACCTACATATTTATTTACCTAATCTATAAAAATAAAATATGATACATGAAAGTTTTTCACCATATGTAATCCTCAGTAAATATTATTCTGTATAAAAAGCAAACAAAAATTCTCACAATTTAAAACAGTACAGTTCCAAATGCTTCTAGCACCAAATAATACCAAACTTTCAATTAAAAATTAGTGTCAAATTTCTTCACAAAATAGAAAAAGAAGTAATTTTGTCAAATTCATTTTGTGACTCCAGAGTTTCTCTGATATCTAAAACTCACAGATTCAGTTTTTAAAAAATGGTCTCAGAGAGACCAATTTTTTTACATAAATACTTTTGATCAAGTAGTCAAGTAGATTTTGTCACAAGTTTGGACCAACATGTGAAAATCTGTCAAGGTCATCAAATATATAAGCAAACTGAAAGAAGAAAAAAAGCACATGAGGAAAAAAATGATACTGACAAAATCCAACTCTCCTGCATGATAAAAGTCTTGGACAGATAAAAGTGACATACTTAAAATTAATAAAGGTAAAATACAGGAAAACTACAGCCAGTTTAACTGGCTCAAAGCAATTCCACTAAAATGTAAAATTATGTATTTAATATATCACTTGCACATCCAGCTAGGAGATCAAGGTGATACATATTGGAATGGAAGTAATTAAAGTATCATTATTTGTAGATAATATGATAATATGCATAAGCAATCCTGAAAATTCTACCAAGGAACTTCTACAGATGGAAAAACAAAAACAAACAAACAAAAACTTTAACAATGTATCTGGACAAAGAATTAAAATCATTCTTATATACAAATGAAAACAGGAAGTAGAAAAGAAAGCAGGGAAATACTGATCTTCATAATAGCCACAATCAATACAACCTATCTTGGGGTAATCCCAATCAAGCAAGTGATAGACTGCTGTGATTAAAAACTTCAAGTCTTTGAAAAATAAAATTGAAGATATCAGAAGATGCATGGATTTCCCATGCTCATTATCAGTAGAATTAACATAGTAAAGCTTACCATTGTATCAAAATCAATCTACAGCTACAAAGTAATCCCCATCAAAATCCAAACAAAATTCTTTAGACTTTGAAATTACAATACTCAATTTTACCAGAAAAAATCATGAAACCCAGGATATCTAACATAATTCTATACAATAAAAGAACATCACATGTATTACCATCTCAGATTTCCAGTTCAACTACAAAGTTTTAATAATCAAACCAGATGTAAATGTACATATCTATAAACATCTGTTTTTTCAAATAATGAAGGTAAAATCATGCAATGGAAAAAAAAGCATTTTTCAACAAATAATGCTGGTCAGTCTAAATGTCTGTATGTAGAAAAATACAAACACATTTATATCTATGACTCTGCATAAAAGTCAAGTCTATGTGGATCAAAAGCCAGAAAATAAAACCAGATACACTGAACCTGATATAAGAGAAAGTGGGGAGTAGCCTTAAACACATTGGCACAAGAGACAACTTCCTAAATTCAATATTTTTAGCTTTGGTATTAAGATTAACAATTAAGAAATGAGGTAACTTATGAAATTGAAAATCTTCTGTAAGGCAGAAACAACTTCAATAAGACAAAAAAGCAGTGTTCAAAATTCAAAATGGTTTTCACCAACTTCACATCTGATAGATGGCAAATACCCAAGACATATATATATATATATATATATATATATATATATATATATATATATATCCTTCAAGGAAATATTTCTGAAAAAAAAATAACTATATAATCAGATTTTTTAAATGATGTCCAGATTCAGAGAAGTTTTATTAGAAGAAGAACTACAAATGGCTGCAAACATTTAAATAAATGTTTAATACCCTTATCCATCAGGAAAAATTGAAATTGAAACTATTTTGGAATTTTTGTCTTTCACTGACATAATGGCTAAGGTTAGTAATACTTGTAACACCTCAAGCTGGTGAGGATGCAAAGCAAGTAGAACATTCTTTCATTAGTGATGAGTGCAAGTTGTACTGCCGCTGTGACAATCAATATAGTGGTTCCTCAGAAAATTGACAGTTGATCTATAAGACCCAGCTATATCTCTCTTGGGCATATGCCAAAAAGACTCTTCATCCTACCACATGAACATTTCCTCAAGTAGCTTTATTAATAATAGTCAAAAAGTGGAAACAATTTAGATGTCTCTCAACTGAGGAATGAATTAAAAAGTGCTATGTTTATAGAGTGGAGTGTTACTAAACTGTTAAAAAAAATTGCAGCATGAAATTTGGAGACAAATTGATTGAACTAGAAATAAATTTTACTGAAGCAACACAGACCCAAAAAGATGGTTTATAACTAAATTATAAGTGAATCTTACCTGTTAAGTAAAGGATATCATGCTACAATCCACAGAGCAGAGAGGCTAAATAGCAAGGCGGGCTCTAGTGAAGATGCATAGATCTCCCCGTTAAGGGGAAATAGAAAAGATTTTGTAGATTGCCTGGGACCAAGTCATAATAGGAACAGAAAGGATCAGGTGGAATAAACAGGAATGGAAGAACAGAGTACAAGGCTAGAGCGTTAGAATTGGGGAACATTTGGGGAAAATGTGCAAATCTAGTGTAGTAAAAACTTCTTGGAATCTGTGAGGGTGAGCCTAGAGAAACTCCCAGGAATGGAGAATTTGGGGCCTGAATTGGCTATCTTCTGTTGCCAAACAAGGTTTCCAGTGATTGTACTAGAACATTTACTCAGTTACAAAATCTTCTGCCTACAACGTGTTCTCCCTGCAAGATGTACTGGAGAAATAGTGGCTCCAAATTTATAAGAATGGCCAGTCAGTGAATGGTCTAACTTGAGTACTATGCCATGAGAGGAAGCCCATGCTTGGCAAGGAGAGTGCAAGCAGCCCCTTTTATAGTGGGCCAGCCCTACCTGGCTGTTGCCAGGTAACTGTGGGGGTGGAGTTTAGACAGAATACTAACACTACCTGATATTCATATAGAACAAGACAGTTCAATTAGTGAATAGAATTAAAGAACCCAAAGTAAACCCACACACCTACGGACACTTGATTTTTGACAAAGAAGCTAAAAACATATAGTAGAAAAAAATTCTTCAATAAATCATGCTGGTATAACTGATAGTTTGTATGTAGAAGAATGAAAATAGAACAATATCACTCTGCACAAAGCTCAAGTCCAAATGAATCAAGGACTTCAAGATAAAACAAGATACACTGAATCTAATAGAAGAGACCATGCGAAAGACCCTCAAACTCATTGACACAGTGGGAAATTTCCTGAACAGAACACCACTTGCTCAGACTTTAAGATCAACAATTGATAAGTGGGATCTTATGAAGCTGAAAAGCTTTGTTAAGGCAAGAGATAACATCAATAGGACAAATCAGCTACCCACAGATAGGAAAAAAAATCTTCACTAACCCTACATTTGACAGACGGGCTAATATTCAAAATATATAAAGAACTCAAGAACTTAACCTCCAAAGCACCAAAAACTCAATTAAAAAATCCTGTACAGCGTACAGAGCTTTACAGAGAACTCTCAACAGAAGAATATTAAATAGCCAAGAGGCACTTAAAAAAAACAAAACACATACTGGGTAGAATGTGGAGAAAAAGGAACACTGCTCTATTACTAATGGGATAGCAAACTGGAAAAACCACTCTGGCAATAAGTCTGGCAGGTTGTAAGAAAATTGAAAATAGTTTTAACTGAAGACCTAGCTATACCATTCTCAAGAATATACCCTCAATTCTCAAAAAAAAAAAAAAGAGAATACACCCAAAAAATGCCACACTGTACCATAAGGACATGCTCCACCATAGTCATAGTGGTCTTCTTTGTAATAGTCAGAAAATGACAACCCAGATTTTCTTTAACTGAAGAATGGATACAGAAAATGTGGTCCATGTTCATAATGGAATACAATTCAACTATTAAAAATAAGGATGTCTTAGTTAAGGTTTTACTTATGTGAACAGACACTGTGAACAAGAAAAATCTTATAAAGGACAACATTTAGTTGGGGTTGGCTTACTGATTCAGAGGTGTGGAGAGCTTCTGGTGTGGCATATAGAAGTTGGCAAGTACTTGTCAAATGGAGGAGGAAGTAGAATCAGATTTGCACTTGGGCTAATAGAAGGATCAAGGTAAACACAGCCAAGAATGTGTGACTTCCCTTTTGTCTTGGTAATTCTGATGAGCCCCCAGACCCAGTGACTCAGGACTGTATTGTTTTGTTTGAATACTACATGATGTGATCTCTTTGTTTTTCCACCTTGTTTAATCACTTTGTCTTTCATCTAAGAACTGACCCCATTCTCTGCAAGTACCTAAAATGGTATAAATGTGAAAAATTAAAGCCACTTTAGCCTCAGCACTGGCTGGAGTCTTGTTATATGGTTGTCTAATTGTCTTTTTCTTTTCAATCCTAACTCCTTCCCTTGAGATCCTGTTGATTGACTGAGCTGGCTTGGTCACAGAAGTGGGAACATGGCAACCTTGAGGCAGGCATGGTACAGAATGAGCTAATAATTCTACATCTTCCTCTGAAGGCTACTAGCAGAGTATTGGCTTCCAGTAAGCTAGGATGAGGGTCTTAAGCCCAAACCCACATTGACACACCTACTGCAACCATGCCAAGCTTTTAAATCACGCCTCTCCCTGGACTGAGAATATATAAACTTTAACATTCACTCTCTAGCTTCTCATAGGCTTCTTAAAACATATGAGTCTATGCAGGCCATACCTAAACATAGCATAATATAAAATGTATTTAGTCCAACTTCCAAAGTCCCCATAGTCTAAAGTATTCTCAACAAGTCTATTCTCAGATTTATCCAATCACTTACCTGTATCCTGAAAGCAAGACAGAAAACCAGCTGGGCAAACTTGAAATTTTGCATCTCCATCTCTGATGTCAAAGCAGTCTTTAGATCTTTGACTTCTTTTTCATCTTATTTTACTGCAACAAACTTCTTCTCTTGTGCTGCTTCCACTCCTGGTTAGCAGCTTTCCTTGGCAGATATCACACAGCTCTGGCATCTTGAACATCTTGGGGTCTCCAAGGAAACTTCAATATTATAACTTTTTGTTTCAATGTCTGGAATCCACATATAATCTTCTGGGCTTCTCCAAAGGGCCTTGTATGGCTCTGTCCTCTGTAGCACTTTAAGCTCATGATGATCCACTCTGAAGTGTTTTTAAAAAGATAAAGAGATAAAGACAGTATATTCTGTTCATGTGTGGAGAGGTATGGGAAAGGGGATGTCTCAGCGGGCCCATGTAGAGAAATCTCTTCCCGTGAGGGACCAGTCACCCACCAGTATAATATAGAATAGAGTTTATTGAGGGCATGGGGAAGGGAGCCAGGAGGGTAGTAGAGGCAGAGAGAGAGAGAGAGAGAGAGAGAGAGAGAGAGAGAGAGAGAGAGAGACAGAGAGAGAGAGAGAGAGAGAGAGAGAGAGAGAGAGAGAGAGAGAGAAGTAGAGAAGCAGAGAAGAAGAGGAAGAAGCGAAGTAGAGGCTGGCCATGACCACGTAGAGAGAGAGGAAGAAAAGGGTGAGGGGACAGAGAGGCAAGAGAGTAAGAGGGTAAGAGTAAGAAGGGGGGGGCAAGAAGCCCCTTTTATAGTGGACCAGGACTATCTGGCTTTTTCCAGATAACTGTGGGGAGGAGCAAATCTGGCTGTTGCCAGGTAACTGTGGAGGTGGAGTTTAGACTGAATACTAACACATTCCATTACCATTACTGTTTTTGGTGATTATCCCATGGTACTGGCATCTCCAATACACTGGGCTCTTCCATTGCAATTAGGCTTCACCAATAGCTTCTTACAGGATCATTTAATGGTGCCAAGTCTCAACTCCTTTATATTACCTCTTCAGTCCTGGGCCATCAACAACAACTGAGGCTCACTTTCACCAATGGCCTTCCATGGCTTCTCACAGTGCTGAGCCTCAAATGCTCCTCATCACCCCTCATGCCTTCAAAACAAGTACCACCTGCTTGACTCTTACACATTACAAGAACTGCTGCAGCACAAGGTACAACCATGGCTATCTCTGGAATACAGCTTCTTTGTGCTCTCAGAACACACTTCCCAAGTTTCGCCTCAGGGATGCTGGTCTCTTCTTAATCACTGCTAATTTCTTAGCTCTGGCAAAGCAGAATCAGTTATGCTAGTAGTCACTTCTATTTCTTACTCTAAATCCAGAACTGCATGGCTAGAGCTGCTGAGTTCTTCTGCTTGTTGAGGCTGGTTAAAAACAATCCCATTTTTCTATTAGTATCTTTTTGTTTTCCAACCCTGTCTCTGCCTAAACTTGGCTTTCCTGGAACTGGCCTTGTAGATTGACCTTCAACTCCTATCTCATAAACACTGGGATTAAAGGTGTAGTATACCTAGCCAGGCTTTGTATTTTCTTCACCTAGAACCTGCTCTAAGCTGGCCTTGAACTCTGAAATCTCCTTGTCTTTGTCTTTGCCTCCTAGGATTAAATACTTGTACTATGCATAGACCTAATTATAGCTAGGTGGGATCTTGTCCCAAGGATACAACTCCTTTAATTCAATTTAATATCCTTGAACACAGGGTTCAGTTCCATTTTATTTCCTGGTGCCTCATTAATTCTTGAACGATATATTTAATATTTTTTCTTCCTCAGCTTGCTATGCTTATTTAAAAAGCCCTTCATGAGACTTAACCTGAGAACAAAGTGTATGATTGGCATTTCTGAGATTTTTTTTTTTTTGTCAGTGAAATTAATCTGAGTCTCTTCACAATAGCTTCAGGCAGAATCTTTAGACAAGAACAAAAAGTAGCCACATTCTTCACCAAAATACTATAAAAACATTCTCAAGGTCACATATTAAAGTTCTTCACTAAAAACCTCTTAGGCCAGTCTGCACAGTTCAAATAATACTCAGCAACAAAGTCTTCTATATGCCTACTAGGATAGCCCATTAAGCCCAATTTAAAGCATTCCACTGCTTTTCAAATCCAAAGTCCCAAAATCCACATTTCTACAAACAAAAGCATGGTCAGGCCTATCATTGCAACACCCCACTTCTGGTACAAACTTCTGTCTTAGAGATTTAATGCTGTGAACAGACACCATGATCAAGACAAGTCTCATAAATATTTAATTGGAGCTGGCTTACAGGTCCAGAGGTTCCGTCCATTATCATCAAGACAGATACAGGGCAGCATCTAGGCAAGCACAGTACAGAAGGAGATTAGAGTTCTACATATTCATCTGAAGGCTAGTAGCAGAATACTGACTTACACTCTGCTAGCATGAGAGTCTTAAAGCACACACACACACCCACAGTGACATACCTATTTCAACAGGGCCATGTTTTCCAGTAATGCCACTCCCTTGACCCAGCATATGTAAACCTTAACAGAAGAAATCCTCTTTCTCCAAATTCTATTAAGCATTTGCTGTCACCTGTGTTTTTGATCTTAGCTATTTTGATTGATATGAGGTAGAATCTCAGTGTCTTTTGATTTGCATTTTCCTAATGACTAAGGATGTTAAACATTTGAGAGTCCTCAGATGAGAATTCTTTGTTTAGCTTGTAACACATTTTTAAATAGGGTTATTTGGTTCTCAGAAGTCTAACTTCTTGAATTCTTTATATATTTTGGATATTAGACCTCTATTGGAGATAGAATTGTTAGAGATCTTTTCCCAATCTGTGGGTTGCCAATTTTGTCCTATTGACAGTGTACTTTGCCTTACAGAAGCTGATAAAACCACTTTGAACATCAATCTGGAGGTTCCTCAGTAAATTGGAAAGAGTGCTACCTGAAGACCCAGCTATACCACTCCTGGGCATATATACTCCTGGGCATATACCCAAAAGATGCTCCAACATGTAACAAAGATACATGTTCCTCTATGTTTATTGCAGTCTTATTTATAATAGCCAGAAGCTAGAAACAACCCAGATGTCCCTCAACAGAAGTATGGATACAGAAAATGTGGTACATTTACACAATGGAGTACTACTCAGTTATGAAAACAATGAATTCATGAAATTCACAGGCAATTGGAACCAGAAAATATCATCTTGAGTGAGGAAACACATACACAAAAGAACACACATGGTACATACCCACTGCTAAGTGAATACTAGCCCCAAAGCTCAAAATACCCAAGATACAACCCATTACCAATCATAAGGAGCTTAAGAAGAAGAAAGACCAAAGTGTCCATGCTTAACTCCTACATACAAGGAAAACAAAATAATCACAGGAGGTAGAGGGAGGAAAAGACCTGGGATGGAGAAAAGAGGTCAGGGAAATAAAAGGGGGTAAGATCAGGTACTGAAAGGGACAGGAGAGAAGTACAGAGGGTCAGGAAATTGAATTGAATAAAATAGCAGTGGAGAATGAGAAACTGGGTGTCGTCACTAGCAAGTTCTTGATGTCAAGAAAGTGAGAGGCTTCCAGGACCCAATGGGGATGACTTTAGTGGAAATATGCAACAAAGGGAAGACAGAACATGTAGAGACCACTTTCAGTAGGTAGGCATAGCCCCCAATTGTGTGAGGGGGTCACCCACCCACCTCAAACTTTTTAACCCTGAAATGTTCCTGTCCAAAGGGTATGTAGGGACAAAGAGAAAAAAATGGAACAGAGCCTGAAGAAAAGGCCATCCAGTTGAAGAAGCTGAGCTAGGCTACCACCGGCCTCAGCACTTCCCCTGAAGCCTAGCTGCTGATGGTTGCTGCATCACTTCCTCCTCAGCCCCCCACCCACACAGAAGCACCCCATTTCCTCTCTGCCAACTGACTCTCCCAAAAGACTCAGCTGCAGCTGACACCAAAGGCCTACAAATCCCCATTCCAATAGCATTCCTATACTGGGAAAGACAGTATCATCCTGAGAACAGATAAACAAATGCAGCCTCAGTCTCCATGCTGAAGCTGGCACTCTCTCTGATGGATGGCCAAGTACTCTCCAACACAGGTGGCTTATGGCCTTGGGAAAAGCAGAAACCATACATCCTTAGAGAGAAATCATGCCAATTAAGCATTCCCAGGCAGCTGTGACTGCCTTGTAAAAAGATTATAGCTTCCCTTATCTGCCGCTTCCCTCCCCCCATGTAACCTGCTTGTATATATTCCCTACACTCCTAGACACGGGGCCTGCAACATTGCTTTGTGAAATTTTCGGTCCAAATCTGGGTTTGAAAAAAGAATTTTTAAGTTTCTCTACAGTGGATATGTCAATTCTCTGAGATCTCTCAAAGATCCTAAGATCCTAAGACCTGGGCACAACACAGTGACAACCCTACCTAGGGATCTATCCCAACTACAGTCACCAAACCCTGACAGTATTGCAGTTGCCAAGAAGTATTTGCTGATGGCAATTTGGTATGGCTATTTCCTGAGAGGTTCTACCAGCACCTGATCAAGACAGATATAAACACTCACAGCCTATCATCGTACTAAGCCCAGGGACCTCAATGAATTAGCTAAGGAAAGCCTGAAGGAGCTGAAGAAGCTATTGCAACCACATAGGAAGAACAATATCAACTAACTGGACCATCGAGATCTTCCAGAGACTAAACCATCAACCAAAGAGTATACATGGAGGAATTTATGGCTTCAGATACATATGTAGCAGAGAATGGCCTTATCTGACATAAATAGGAGGGAGGCTCTTGGTCCTATGTAGGTTTGATGCCCTAGTATAGGAGGATACTAGAGCAGTAAGGCAGGAGTGGGTGGAGAAGCACACTCATAGAGGCAAAGGGAAGGGGGGAGGTTTAAAATGTAAACAAAGAAAGTGATTAATAAAAAAATAAATAAAATAAGATAGAAACTTTAAAAAAAAGGAGGAATCATAAATTTTTCAGGAAAATAGAACTAGAAATTATCATCCTCATTGAGGTAATGTAGACCCAAAAGGACATATTTTATATGTATTTCCTAATTTGTGGATATTAGCCAAAAAGTACAGAATACCTAGGACATAACCTACAGACCATATGAAGTCTATAAAAAGTAGGAAACCTCTAGTGAGGATGTTTCAGATTCACTTAGAAGAACAAAGAAAATAATCACAGGAGGCAGAGGAGGGTGGCACCTGGGTGGGAGAGGTGAGGGTAGGAGAAAATGGGAACAAGATAGAGTATGGGGGACATAGAAAAGCCCTGAAATCCCAGCAAATGAATGGAGATAAGCAGCATTGGGAGCTAGAGTGGGAGAAGGGACCCTCTAGAAAATATCAGAGGCCCGGGATTGAGGGACTCTAAAGATTCAGTGGGGGTTACTTTAATCAAAATACCTAACATTGATGAGAGGGAAATCAAAGAGCCCACCTCCAGTAAATAGATAGGGCCTCAAGGAAAGAGACAAAGTTATAAACTCACAGTCAAAATTTCTGACTCAGAACTGTTTCTGTCTAAAAGAACTGCAAGGACACAACAATAGAGAAGAAACAAAAGAAAAGGCTGTCCAATGACCGTCCCAACTCGGAATCTACCATCTTATTGGGGGAACAGGGGGCCATCAAGGCCTGACACTACTACTGATGCTTTGATGTGCTTATGATGGGAGCCTAGCATGACCAGACCTTCCTATAAAAGGCCCTACCAGCAAATGACTGAGACAGATGCTGATACTTATGCTCAACCATTGAACTGAAGTTGGGGACTCCTATGGTTGAATTAGGGGAAGGATTGAAGAAGATGAAGGGGAGAGCAACTCCATAGAAATACCAGCAGTCTCAACTTAGACCCAGGGAGCTCTCAGAGACTGAGCCACCAACCAGGAGCATGCATGGGCCAGTCTGAGGCTACTGTCACAACTATTGTAGAGATCTGCCTGTTTGGGCCTTTGTGGGAGATGAGCCTAATCCTGGGTAGACTTGAGACCTAATGGAGGGAGAAGTCCTGGTGAGAAAGACCACACACTAGGAGGAAAATGGGAGGTGGAGTGTAATGAGGAACTGTAGGAGGGAGTACGATGTGGGGTAACTATGGAAATGTAAATAAATAAAATAATAAAAATTGAAAAAAGTTAAATTCTGTTGCATATATTATAAATGATTGGAAAATTAGTGTCATACGAATAAAATTAGTAAATATTTTGAAATAGTTCATGTAACAAATTAGAAGTGTGTGTTCTTACATTAGAATTTATAATCATGTATCATAGAAAGAATGGCTATGACTTGACCCTGTGAGAAATGTCTAGTTTCCTTCCTCAAAATATTTTACCCTATTTTCACTTTTTCCTAGTATTTAGATTTCTATTTAACTAAGCACATGACATGAACACCAAAAGGAGTATTTTTGATCGGTGGCAAAATTGATCCTCTTCTAAAAAGCGCATCCAGTAATTACAAAACAAGTAGTTTATTTTTATACTCCAGCACTTATCATTAGTGTGTCAAACATTTAATCAAGAATTAATCAATTAGTTGATAAACAAAGCTCTCAAAAATGCTTCATAAAATGTGTCTGCTTTTTTCATTGCTAAAGGATTCCTAAGTTTTAACCATGTTATGTGTGCTAGAAAAATGATCTTCTTTTAAAATAAAGATTGTGTTTGTGTGTGTGTCTGTCCACCTAAGTGCACCTGCTTGAAGGGCCAGAAGATGGAGTTCAGATGCTTCATATTTCCAAGTTTTTATGACCTGAAACTAAAAATTAGAGCAAGGATACATAAATATCAACAGGAACAATATATTGAAGAAGAAGATGGCACTCCTAGGAAGTGGGTTAAAGAACTGGGACAAAGCTGGCCTTTGAAAGACCTGCGATGACATTCTTTTGATTCACAGATGTTATGTATCTATAGCATGCTTGCTCTGTATTGGCATTTATAGGACTGATGCTGATGGGTGTCAATCATTCTGAAAAACATGCTTTCATATTAGTCTGTATGCATCTTTCTCTATTCCTTAGTTTCAACATTTTAAGCAGGATAAGCATGAAATGATGTCTGATATGAAATATATTTGGATTCTGTCAAAAAGAGGAGGAGAAGAAATCAAAAAAAGAAAGCAGTAAAAACATTGAAGGCACATATCTGTGTATTTAATGTAGGGAGCAACAAGTAATTTCAGCAACTTACAACATTTATTTTTTGTCATACTCTTCTTATAACTTTGCATGTAAACGATAGTTTATAATATCTATGACAAATATGCTATATTTTTTTTCAGAAAATATAGCATATAAGAAACTAAAACACAAAAGTAATAATATGATCAGGGGAAATTAATCCAGAAATATGCATAGAATTTTCTTGCTTTTTTCTTGCTTAATTTATTTTTTTCCTTGACAACAGTTAGAACATTTTGGATTGGAAAAAATGGAAAAAAAATAATAAACAGAAAAAAGTAATTCTTAAATATCAAAGTAGCACACCATTCATTAAGATGTTTTGTAAATCGTGGGATTTTTCAGTTTCATGTTAAATACCTTTTATGTTCTATGTGCTTGTATTGAGAGTTTCTCTCAGTTCTTAGCTTCTCAAAGATATTCAGTTAAAAATCAGACAGCTTAAGTTGGTATTTATTTATTGAAGTAAAGAATACAATCTAAAGGAAATATGAGTGGTATGACCTAAAGAGAGGGAAAAATAGCATTGTGTATATGACAAAATATTTATGAATATTTTTAGGTAGGTGGTTTATTCATGTGGTATGGTGGCCATATTTCTCTCCAAATCACAGTGGACTGGAACTTTATATTAGAATATTATATGAAGGATCATTTAGAAAAGTCAAATATGTAAAGATTTTTTGAATGTAGACTATTTAATAGTGAGCATGTGCAAAAACATCCTGGTGCCTGGTTTTTGATGAAATGGGAAAAATTGTTCTGCAGCTGCAATACCATTTAACCACAGTGGGATAGAACTTGACGGAACAAAGAACTCAAGACACAGCTATAGTTTTCTTGTTTATATATCACTTTTTTTTCAGTAGATTGCTCAAGGTCCATGATTGATTGAATTGTTGTTTCTTTTTATATCAGTGTTGAAATTTTTGTCATGAAAACTGTAACCACCATTCTAACATATTGGCAAATTTTGCAGTTAGAACACTAAGCAGACTGTGTAGAACTTTTTGCTCTTAGCTATACCATTCATTCATACTTTCTAGCTATGGATATTTTTTCCAAAAAAATATTCAAATTTTATATTTTAATTATATTGAAACTGAACAATATAAATATGTTTCTTTGTTAGAGTGGAACATACTATTCTAATCAAAAGAAATTAATACAGAGATATGATGTTGTTTTGCTTTAATTATATCTAAAATTTCCTTGTCTGAATGGATCAAAACTATTCTTATCAATAAAGTAATAAGAGGTACAATTTTCTTCATTGTGTGTTCTCCAAATTCATGAGGTGTTTCAAGCTAAAACTTTTTTTGAGTAGAGATTAGGACACAGCATAGACTGATTTCCTGTATTATATATGGATTAGAGAATTACATAGCTTGGCTTTCTTTCACCTTTAGATGCTGTCATCATGAAGAGACACAACACTAGGGGCATCATATAGGATGAGAAAGTCACAGGATCAACAATTTGGACTTGTCTGATTCCAGAATAAATAAAATGAATTTTCCTTTTTCTATCAATTATAAGTCTCAGATATTTTGTCGTAATACCAAAAATACATTGTGACCATTACTATGGTGACAAATTGCATTAATTATCATCAGAAATGCAGAAATGTATCATAAATTAATTATCATCAGAAATATAATGTAAATTATATTTACATAATAAATATAATCACTTTATTATGTGCTTTATTATGTAAACCAGCTCATGTGATCATGTAAAGTTAAAAAAAAAGCCACAAAATACCACTTTTAACCAGAAATTTTCCAGTGGGTTCCCATACTGGACTCCCAGAACAGAGCACTGTGAATGAATGATAAGAAAAATAATAGATTATTAGACTTCATATACATAAGTTACTTGTCTTTATTGAAAAATGACCCGATAACATAAAAATATTATGCCAATAGATATGTATATATTCATTTATATTCTTGCAGATACAAATACATGATTTGGACATTTCATACCTAGCTAGTTGCACAGTTTGTGATTCTGAGCAAGCATTCTGAGGGAAAGCCTTTCAGGAAGAGCTGGGTCACTTGAGGCAGAGCCTTGAACTCTGTTTCCCTACAGAGCTTCTTATACATGCTGTTTCCTGAGTGTGGATATAAGTAACCATACTGTTCCTGCCACCATGTCTTCCTTGTCAACTACTCTATCTTCACTTCCTCAAAGGAACTTTAAGCCAAGGTAAATCTTTTCTCTCTGTTCTGTTTGGGATCTTTGCCACAGTTACAGGAAAGTAGTTAAGATATGTGCATATGAGCATGTATGTATCATGTCTTTCTGAACCAGAACCAAATGTGAAACTCTCTTCCCCAGATGACAATAAGTTTCCAAATCTTCTACATTTGATGACAAAACTGAATATGATGCATGACTAGTTCACTATCAATGACCTTCGAATATGCCATCCTAGGAAGACTATTGATACAGGAATCTTTATTCCCCCAGATAAACCCCTTGTTAATAAATGAGCCTACAGTCTTTCATTTGTGAAGGTCAAGTTTCACTCACAAGGAAAACAAGCCAGATTCCATGTAAAGATGCAGTGAAACTTTTCTACAGTTGGTATAATTAAATCAGCTGCAGTTTTCTTGTGTAACCATATACAAAGTGTTTCTAGGCAAGGAATTAGCTTATGTTCTCGATAAAGACAAATATAATAAATACAGTAAATTGCATAAGTTATCTACTTTATGCATCTATTGTGGTTTTTTCTTTATCCCTTTCATTAAAAGTATAAAAGCAATGCCAAAATAAGCATATCTAAACAGGCCTGAGTTCTAGGTTAAGCAAAGGCTCCAGTTTATGACTTAGATCAAAAGATTGTAACTTGCTCAGCCCTTGAAGTGATTATATTCTTCTTGTCAGGACAAGTCAAGGTATCTTATTTAATGGCAGCACTCCAGTAACTTGAGCAGATCTTATCTGGACAAACAAGAGGTCATTTATATATCAGTATGAATTCATTTATTCATGCCTACTGCCTGTGGTATAATTCTAAAGACATTATTCCTATCTTCTATGGAACTTGGATGTCTTTTCATCTTGTCTGCCGTTGAAGAGATACAAACCAAGTCTATATTTTTGTAGTAATGCTCCACATGAAACAGTATGATATTCTTACTTTTCATATCTTAAGGATATTATGAAGAAGTCAGGCAAGTATGAATGGTTAGTTTATCTTAATGCTATTACTATTTCCTTAATAAACTATGACTAAATTCCCATTTTCCTTCCTCTCTTGCAGATCTTTTTGTTCTTGAATACTTTAGTTTCAATCTCCCTGGGTTATTATATTATAAATCCTTTAGTATGGTTTGTTTTTAGGCTGTATAAAAAAATTCTGAAAAATCAGAATTGATTCAAAGCCAATCATACTGAAGAGCTTTCCCCCACTTGTCTTGCTGCTTACACTGCAAGAGAGTAAAGACTGTAGAATTCTAATAATGTGGCACTGATGGGAATATAGTAAGGCAGGTATACTATTTTGTTGTTGCATAACTGGTGTGTGTGTGTTTCTATTATGAATACATAAAAAATTCTAGAATGTGCTGGGGGGGTGGTAGCACGCACTTTTAATCATAGAACTCAGTGAGGCAGATGCCAGTGGATCTATCAATTTGAGGTCAAAGTGGTATACAGAGTGAGTTTTAGGATACCCAGGGTAATACATTAAAAAAAAAAAAAAACCTGTCTTAAAAGTAGAATAAAATAAAATTTTCAGAACCTTATTTTTTTTATATGATGGTGCATGTCTCTAATACTAGCCAGATGGAGGACTCAACAAGTGGATAGTGAGCATGTGGACAGTCAGGGCTATGTAAAATATTTCACTGCAGCCCCAGATATATTAAAAGAAAATAAAAGCACAAAGTACATTTTAAATTTCAGTTTGTTTTATGAATAGCATTTGACTTAAAATAGTATTATCTATTGATATATTCTTTGTAAGTTGAATATTAAAGTTAAGGCCACTTTCAGAGGACATTTAGTTGTTCATTGTATAATCACATGGCTTACTGGGACCTGAAACCCACTTTTGCTTTGCAGAGTCACAAGAATATTCTGCATATAGCATAGCACCAAATCCAGTAAAAGATAACCATTTTAAAATGCAGAGTATAGTTCAAACTAAAAGCATATCTCAGGCCACAAAGCTTTTATGTTTAAACAGTCTTAAGTCAAAGGACATCTTTAATATATTTTTATATACTACAAAATGGTGTTTCATCCTTTTTCTTGTAGAATTTAAATAGCATTATGTTAGATTTAGAGAAAATATATTGAGTTGTCAGAGGAGCATGAGGTAAAAATAAAACCTCCCAAGGTCGATGAGAGACAAGTATACATTTTGTAGTTACTCAACACTGACAGTTTTAGAACATGTACAAGTTATGAATGAATAAAGTGTGGCCTAGAACCTGCAATAATTTTTGTGAAGTGCATACAAGTATGTCTCTTTCTATAATAGGTATTGAATTTACAAACACAATTAAGGAGAACGACTTGGCTCATACATCAGTTAGACCTGGTCTTTACTAAAAACTTCCATTAGTGACAAAAGGAAGAAATAAGAGCAAGCTTTACTAACACTGGTAGATTTCTTCAATGTGAATCTTGACAGCAGTAAAATTTCTGTTGAATACACCTACCTCATAGTTTTAAAATATACTGTATAGATACAGTACATAGGTAATGTTTGTGTTTTCAGTAAAGAAAAGAAAAAAAAAAACCCTAAATACTAGTTAAGAGGGAAAATATATAAAAACTAAAATAAAATATAGTAGTATTTTGGAACATAAGGAATTTCTTTTAGAATGATTTTGTCTTCTTTTATTTTTGATGCAGGATTACATGTAGCCCATAATATTTATTGAACCCTTTGATTCCCATTTTACTTAAGGATGGCATTCAACCTCTGCTATCTCTGTGCCCATTTTTACCCTACCTGCTATATGTTATGATATATATATATATATATATATATATATATATATATATATATGCAAAGAATGCTACTTAAGAGGAAATTTTTATAATTATCAAAATTTTGACAATATTCTGTTTTCATTATACAAAAGCTTTTAATAATATTTTCTCTGGATGCTTCATTAAAAGTGAACGTATTGTGTGTTTCCTCTAATACAGCTTTTATTCTCATGCTTATAAGGTATATATTCAAGCAATGATACACACATTATGCAAATTTACCAAAAAAAAATATTTTCCTTTTAAGATCTGCCCTCTTCTGAAACACAGAACATTGCTAATTTGGCACTGGATGTTAGCAATGTTCTACTAATTTGGCACTCAGAAAGTTCTGAAATGTTAACACTGCTTTTCATCACTTACTTATTTTCTGTCTTTCAAACATACACAATAATACACACACACACACACACACACACACACACACACACACACACACATACACACACAATCCCCACCACATTCCTATTGAAGAAAGTACAATTATTAAAAGCAGCTGCTGACATATTAGACTAGCTTCCAAAAATTTCATTATTCACCCTTAAGAGTTCAAGAACATGGTAGATGAACTATCCATAAAGCTGGGTAGCACAGCATTCCCATTCTTGGGTTGAAAGTAAATATCTAAAAATCTTCCCTAACTGCTTCAGATCATGAAATTCTATAATGACCCTCCCTGTGCCTGCTTCATTTTTACTTTTCTGCATTGCAGTTTTTACTACAATCAAATTGCACTATAAATATGATATGAAATCATAGCTACAAAACTTTACTATTTCATAAGAAAACAGAATTACAACATTCAGCAATACCATTGTTTTGACTTTGCCCAACAGAGACAAAATCATTATAGCTGAAAGATATCTTAAATGCTTATTGCATTCATATTCATAAAAGGCAAAAGTATGCAAGTAACATAATTATCTACCAGTAGAGATGGTAAAAAACAGAATCACACACAAACAAACATACACACCCGCACATGCGTACACACACACACACACACACACACACACACTTGAAAAATATTCAGCTCAAGGAGTAATGAATCTTTGTCACTTGTCATAACTCTGGTGGAATTTAAGATCATTATAGTAAAGGAAATGTTCCAGTCACTACAATACTGCAGTTATGTAAAATCTAACATGGAACACAAAAAATGACCTGATAAAAGTTGAAACCAAACATTAATTCTCTAGACCGTATAAACTACGTGAGTGAGAAAGTTCATGTGCCGCTGGTGCATGAACCAAGAAGGTGATGAAGTTTCATAAATGTTCTGATGTTGTTACTAACTGCAGATATTTGAAAGAGAATGGTATCCATAAGATAGTAGTTTTGAATGCTTTGTCACCAGAGAGTGGCACTATATGAAAGGACTAGGAGGTATAACCCTTTTGGAGTTAGTGTGCATTTGTTAGAGGAAGTGTGTTAACGTCCCCAAAACTAACTTCGCTCCCTCTTTTTGATGCCTAAGGGTCAGGGTGTAGAATTTTCTACATGTTGCTATGCTTCCATGCATAAAAATGATGAACTAATCTTCAGAAACTTTAAGCAGTACTCAAAACTTCCCTTTATAAGAGCTATCTTGATCATTGTATGACTTCCCAGTAATGTTGCATGAGGCCAGCCATATGTCAAGGGTGTCATTTCCTGGAGGCTCAGAAAAACCATTATGTGAAACTGTGAGGGTGAAGCCTGGATTTCTTGGGAATCACAAGTTGTTAAAGATTCCACAGTTTATCCTAAGGACTCTTGATATCAGGGTATGGAATGGGCTCAAGAGAAAGAAGTGTATTACAGTCAATAAGGAAGAAAAGAGGTAGAGAGCTGAAAAGTAATTTGACATTAAACACCAAACATGGAGTCAAAGATTTGAAATTTGTCATACTGCTTATAATTCCTCCTTTGGTCTAGTATTTTCTCACTATGCTTCCTTTCATTCCATTTGGAATGGAAATAAATATTCTTTGTTATTTTGTGTTGAAAGTATTTTATCTTCTTTTTAATTTTGATTTACAGGGATTACATTAAGTGGTTGACTTGAGAATCAGAAGAGATTTTGATGTTTGTATATTTTAAGACTGTGATAGACTATAAAGACTTTTGTTATAAATGAATTTTTCATTAGTTTATGTTTATAAGCTATGAGGTCCTGAAAGACCCCCTCAAGGGGAACCTCACCCAAGTCCGGACCTGCACACCCCAAGGACACATGAGAGACCTTCTTGATGCAATTGCAGAGGAGGTTTAATGACGAGGGCCCTCGGGCCAGAACATATCTCACACAGGAGATAGAGGTTCCGACCCCAAACCCAGGAAACTTGGGATATTTATGGGTAAGAGTTGGGGAGAGCAGGAAAATTTGGCGCGGTTACATATGATTGGATATTTCAAACATCAGCAACTTGCAGAACTGGCTACGTGTGAGCTGGCAGGATGACTAGATACTTTTGACCATGAAACCTAGGACCTCCCAGAAAGGGAGGGAGAGAGAAGTAAACACCAGATAGCCCATTACTCACTCCGGCTTGTTTGGACTTGTCTGAGCATGCCCTTGCATGCCTTTATTTTTGGTTACCCTGCCCCTGCAGGTATTATGCCCCTGCAGGTATTATTATGACTATATTTAACAAATTGTTGGTGGTCTTTGTTGACAATGAGTTTTTTGTTATTGTTTCAATGCTGCTGAAGAGCCCCATACTCGGGAGACCCTTCCTCAAGCCTCCGGATTGCGACCACCCAAAAATCACAAGAAACCATACCTGGATGCAATCAGCAGAGGTTTATTAGGGGAGGAGCCGGCGGTCAAAAACGACATGCTCTTTAGCTCCAAGAGCAGGGTTTTTGGCCACGTGTGGTGGGATAAAGGGTCTTTTATAGCATGGGGTGGGGGGAGGAAGGCATTTTCGCGCGCTTACACATGATTGGTTGTTTTACAAATTTTGAACATAGCACTGGGAAGACCAAGGGAGGGGTAACCAAGAACAGTGGAACATTTCAGAGAATCTAGCCCAAACGATCTAGAGTCACTTTTTCCAGCTATAGGGCTATGGCCCCACCTAGGTGATAACATCTTTATCTGTAGTCAGGAATGCCTTCCTGCCTTGGGTGAGGCTTGGGGAATGTAATCCAGCAAGTGTCCTTCACCTGGAATGTGAAGGCCTGAAATCTTATTTTCAGTCCCGAGTTCTGTAAGGCGGAAAAATCTACACATATTTCATAAAATGGCCTTTATAATTTTTCACTCTACACTGCTTTCAAATTTTATTTTCACAGTCCAGGGTTTGTAATGTGAATATGTGAAAGAGAATGAATGTCCTCAATAAAGTAATAGCTGTGAAAACTTAGACATCAAGGTGTGTCACTATTTGAAAAGATTAAGAGGTCTGGTATTTGTGACATAGATGTGATCTTACTATGAGGACAATGGACTAAACTTATGAACTGTAAGCCATCCTCAACTAAATGCTTTATTTATAAAAGTTTGTTTGTGTCATGTTTTTTCACCACTCAGGAATGACTTCAAGTGAGGAAACTCTTTGTGTTGGCTGTATTCTATTAGAAATGAACATTTTTGAAAATAATTGATCTCATTGCCAATCCTTGTGTTGTGTTTCTATGCAGAAAAAAAAAAAAAAAAAAAAAAAAAAAAAAAAAAAAAAAAAAAAAAACCTGCTAGAGGCCTATTTAAGTCAGTTTTACACTTATCCACAAGTGTCTTTCCATCTGTCTCCCAAATCTGGTCAAGATGATCCCAGGATCTCTGAAAGGGATTAGATATGAAGGAAAAGGGGAATAACCATATGACAACAGGAGAGAGAGCTAAAAAAATAACCTTTGTGTTGGAGGTCTCCTTCAGATACTTCAACACCTCTTTACTATGTGCAGGAATAAGCATACTGAATGGGGTTGAGAACTTCTGGGTCATGCAGAAGAGTTGGTAATGACTCCTCCTCACCTTCCACCTAGAGGAATCTTGTTTTTTTCTTTGTGCCCTTCCCCCACAGCCTTGAGCAGGCCTGCAATCTCTTTACCACAATAGACCAAACAACAGTAGGACCTGGGAGGCATTGCATTGCCCGCCTTGGCACCCTGGAGTCTGCTACAGGAGCTAGAAGAATGGACTGCCTGCTGAGCTTGCCTTGACACCTTGGGCTGCTATCCCCTTACCCAGGCTGGAAAAGAGACTTGGGGGGGGGGGTGGCTTCCCCTTTATATGTGAAAGCAAAATATTAAACTTCAGGCCCTGTTCAGAATACTGTTGTCTTGGCCTCATGCTTCTCTCGCCCTCCATTCCCCTTTCATTCCCAGCCTTCCTCTCAGGTGAACCCAGTTCCTGTAGCTGCTGGCGGCTACATTTCTTTATTACATTTTTGGAACTAATTTTTGTTCATTTCCGTTTTCATTTCTTTAAAATGTCCACCAGTATACAGATGGCTCTAATAAAGAGGTCTCTTGCACATTCACTCTCAACCAACTAGAGATATCCCAAACACTAAGGAGAAGTTTGTCATTATCCATGACATTTTTTTGCCTCCTTCTGTGGGGCTGTGGTACATGCCTGGGACATTCCCTTAGTTGCTGTGAAATGTCCCTTCCAGAGATCATTATGTATCTGAAAGAATTGCATTTTCTAGAGACATAAGATTTCACAATGGGATAAGGGACACACACCCTCCAAAAAACAGGAGTCAAGCACCATATTCCATGGATTCAAAATCCTGAATGTGCTCTCAAATTGTTGAAAAGAAATATTTTTAGATTGACATAAAGAAAACATGAACAACATTAATGAGCAAGTCAATGTTTTCTTCTAAGAATGATCATAAACCAAACAATGCAATCAAGTACATTTTAATATGAAGTTCATTTAGAATTTATGCTAACACAGATGATGATTGTCTCATTTCATTGGTCTGTACTCTGCTGCATAATCTGATACGATTGCATAATTTATAATCAATCAAAAGGCAAGGTTGTGCTAGAAACTCAAGTATTTATCAAGCAAGCATGCACACAAGCATATCACCAAAGGACATTTATGGAATATTGTTCCTTGATGGTCTATTCACCTTTGATTTAAAGCAAGACAAACAAATAAAAAAATACACAACTCAAAAACAGAGGACAAAAAAAAAAATGTATTTTTCGTACCAGCTACCACATTTCTCTTTACTCTGATAAGTATGATTCTACTAGCAAGCCCTACTGATCTATGCTTTTGCATTTGGCCACTTTTCTTGTCCAAAGTTCCTAAGTCATCTGCATCTTGCCAAATATAACATGGTCATACTGTTTAAAGCTACAGCCAACTTTGTATACCAAATCATGTATTACATGATTTACTTTTGCTGTGAAAAAGCATCATGATCCAAAGCAATTTGTATAAGGAGGAATTAATTTTGATTCATAGTTGCTGAGAGAACTTTAAAATGGTGAGAGAGACATGGAAGCATGTAGAGAGAGCAGAAGTGGAAAGATGACAATTTCAATCAAACACGGTGTAAGGCTTCCTATGCTTTATATGCTGTAGGTATATCACCCCCAGTGATGTACCTACTCCAGCAAAAAAGTACTTCTCTGGGCTCTATAGATTTCCTTCCCAACAACACAGTGACCAAGAGTGCAAATACCCGTACAAGAAAACAATTCTAAATGTGTCAGTGACAATTCTTTAAACCTGAAACACTGGAAGCTCTATATGAAAACCTAAGAAATACCATTAGAGACACTTGAGTAAATATTAACTTTCAGAACAGAACAAAACATCAATAGAACCAGAATTAACCCAAAGTATCAACAGATGGCTTTACATAAAATTAAAGGTTTTTTTTTTTTTTTTTTTTTTTTTTTTTTTTTTTTTTTTTTTGCAAAGCAAACAATCAGTATGGCACAAAGACAGATAGGTCAAAAAATGAGGGTAAATCTTTATCAGCTAAACTTAAGACAAGGTGTTAATATCCAGAATATAAAAAAAAAAAATGCAGAAAGTAAACTCTGAAACAAATAAACAAACAAAACCAAAATACAAAACAAAATAAAAACTGTTCATTTTCAAATGAGCTAGTACAATCAATACACACTTTTCAAAAGAAGAAGCACAAGACTTTTCAGCAAGGTCCTGCCTGGGCTATAGTCTTGAGAGGTGAGTTGTTTGTGCTTCCCTGAAACTCCTTGTCTACTTCTAGGCTTACTCTTTGGTCCTGAGGATCCGTGCACAACCCTTAAAGCATCCTGCTCCCACCTGAAAATCTTCAGGGGCCCCAAGACTAACCAATTTGAATTCCTGCTTCACCAATTTCTTCTTAGTATGGTGTTCCTAAGACACAGCCTGCAGATGTGAATTGCTTAAGGTCTCCAAAATCTATTGTCTAGCTCTGGGCTGGCTCCTCAGTTTCAAGGAGCCTTACAGGACCTAAAGAGGATCCTGATTCTCTGAAGAGACTTACAGAGACTTCTTGAAACATTGCCCTAAAATTCCCTAGCCAGAGAGGCCTTCCTCAGCATAGCCATCAAATTCAGGTACCCTGACCTTCATTGTCTAGCCCCCAGCTACCCACAGCACCCAGAGAAGTACTGCTGTCATCAGAGTTAACCAACTAACACAAGGGAAAAATCAATGCTGAAAAGACATGGTAAGAACAGAACCAACAAGATCTAGGGAAATATGGTACTAACAGAGCCCAGCTATCCTGCTAAAGCAAATGGTGCATATCTTAATGAAAATGAAGCATGAGATGAGTCTCTTAAATGTAATCTTATAAAGGTGATGTAGACTTTTAAAGACAAAATGAATAAATCCCCTTAAGAAATACAGGAAAATACACCCAAAGAGGTAGATGGATTAAAAGAAGTGGTAACAAAAATAAAGAAAGAAAGAAAAATTCAAACATGTGACAGATATGAATGAAACTGTCCAAGATCTGAAATGGAAAATAAAAGCAATAAAACAAAAACTGAGGTTATCCTGAAGATAGAATGTAGGGGTGGTTGCGATGCTGTCCTGTTCCCCAATTGGTTCTTGATCTGTTAGTAAAGAAACCATCAGCCAATTGCTGGCTGGAAAGAGGAGGGGGGACTCCCTGGTCCCTGGAGAAAAACAGACTCAATGGAGTGTGGGAAGCCACGGCAAGGCCTTACTCCTGGCAAACACTCACCCTTGGCTCTCCTATCTACTATTCTTCTTTCTGCTTACCTTCCATGATTCACTTGTCAGTTCTCAGAACTTCAAACAAGGCCTCATAGCAACCCACCTTAGTAACCCTTCCTCCTGATCTTTAGATTTAGCCAACATCCTGCTAGATAGATGTTTTTAGAATCCCTGGTAATGAAAAGGCTTTGTAAGAATAACTTAGATAGATCCTGCAGCTGCAGCTAGCTTCCTCCACCTGCATAGCCCTCTTTCCTTTCCTACCCCTCCCCATATGCTGTTTTCAGAGTATATAACCTGTGTGAACAATAAAAATTTTGCTATCTTGATCAGACTTCTTGACTTGCTGTGCCTCCTTATTTTCCTGTGCATCTAAGGATCCCACTTGATTGTCCAGCTGTATTGGACAATTGAGGAGAGGAGACTTTGATATGCTTTGGGGAGAGAAAAGCCAAGCAGCCTTGAAAAGTCTCAGAAGGAGCAGTGGCCTATGACCACTCCTATAGTCAGGTGGTCAGGAGATAAAGTTTAGGGCAGGTTGAGGTATCAAGCTAAGATTATTGATAAGCATACATTTTTTTTTCAGGTGGGAGATAATTAGCACCCAGCAACTGTGCCAAGAAGGCAAGTTGAAAATGAGCAACGTGTCTGTGTGTGTGTGAGTGTGTCTGTTATCTATGGATTAAAGGGAAGCTCGGTAGGGGCAGGTATTGCAGCCCATTCCTGGATTATAGACAGGGTAGTGCAAATTATACACATCAATGGAAAACCTAAGAAGGAGAACAGGGACTACAGACATAAGCATCACCAGCAGAAAATAGGAAATGAAAGAGTGAATCTCAAGCATAGACGATACTACTGAAGAAATACTTACATCACTGAAAGGAAATGCAAAGTCTAAAACGTTTATGACCCAAAACATCTGAAAATTTGCAACACTATGAAAAGACCAAACTTAAGAATAATAAGAATAGAAAAAGAAGATTCCCTGTTCAAAGGCACAGTAAATATCTTCAACAAAATCATACAAGAAAGTTTCCCTAAGGAAAGAGATGCCTGTAAATGTATAAGAAGCTTACAGAACACAAAACAGATTGGATGAAAATGAAATCCCTGTGCCACATAATAATCAAAACATTAAATATGCAGAACAAGAAAAATAATTTAAAGGTTGCTAAGTAAAAAGTCCAAATAACATTCAAAGGCAGACCTATCAGAATACCATTAGATCTTTCTACTGAAAATACAAAAGTTAACAGTGCCTGGGAAGATGTCTTGCAGGCCATAAGAGACCACAGGTGTCAGCTCTGACTACTATACTCAGAAAACTGTTCAATCATCATGAATGGAGAAACCAAGATATTTCATGAAAAAACAAATTTAAGCAATATCTTTCCACTTTAAAGATGCTAGTAAAAGGAAAACTGTAACCCAATGAGGCTAACTAGACTCAAGAAAACATAGTAATGAATACTTTCATGCAATTAAAGCAAATAGATGAGAAACATACAGATACATGCACACACATACACTCCACCACCACCACCATCAAAATAATAGGAATTAACAATCATGAATATATCTTTACATCAATGGACTCAATTCCCCAGTAAAAACACAAGGGCTAGTAGAATTGATGCATAAACAGAATTCATCATTCTGTTGTATACAAGAAACACATGCCAACAACAAAGATAGATATTATCTCAGAATATGTTGGGGTCCACACTAGCCCCACGTTGGGGTAGCCAAAAAATGTCGCAGCCCAAGCAAAATGTTGAGGCCCATGCTGACCCACGTTTGGGCGGCCACTGTATCCTGGCCCAAGCTGCTGCTCCGAACCGCGGGTCGTGGTTTAGCAAGAGCGAGAGTGAGGATGGACTCGAAGAATGCAGACCAGACAGAGTGTAATTCAATCCTGTTTATTCTTCAGTCTAAGTCCTAAGTCTTGAGTTCCTAATGCCTAGTCCCTAGCTCCTAGTCCCTCCAAGTTCCAAGTGCTAAGTGCCTAATGCCTACTACCTAGTTCTTCCGACTTCTCTCCCAAGTGCCTGCTACCTGTCTTCTCTCTGCTGTGTCTGGTTCTCTGTTCTGTTCTGTCTCTGCCTTTTATATGTCTCACTTCTAAACCATGCCTTTTGGTCACACCTTTAATCATGCCCTTAGGTCTTGTCTCTAAATCTTATCTCTAAATTGCACTCTTAAGTCACACACCTTTAATCTCACACACCTTTAATCTCATGCACCTTTAATCTCAAGGTATCTAAACCAAGAATATTGAGTGTGCTCTGCTGTTGTAGGCTATTGTAATCCAAGTCACATGTCAGGGTATATGGTTCAAGATGGCTGCAAAGCTGATAGCCGCTTTCTGCTAAAAGTCGGCCCCCAACAAGAATAAAGGGCTCGAAAAAACTACTGCAAGCAAATGAAACCAAGAAACAAGCTGGACTAGCCATTTTAATATCTAATAAAATAGACTTTAAAATGAAAAAAATCAAAGGAGACAGGAAAAGCACTTCATACTATTCACAGGAAATTTCAGCAAGAAGACATATTAATTCTGAAGAACTATAACCCCAAACGCAAGGGCACACACACTGGTCAAAAAAGTATATTGTAAATGACATGTCAAATCCCATAAAAAAAGTTGGAGACATCAATAAACCATTTTACTAGTAGAACATTCATTGAGACAGAAACTAAACAGAAATAATTAAAATAACAGAGGTTATCATTCAAATGGATCTAATAGATATCTATAGAACCTTTCACTTAAACAAAAGAGAATATGTCTTCTTTTGAGCACCTCAGAGAACCTTCTCCAAAATTGACCATATAACCAGTCATCAAACAAGCCTCAACAGATAGAAGATTGAATTAACCCTTTGCATCTTATCAGATAACCATGAATTTCAACAACAGCAGAAACAAGAATAAACATACAAATTAATGAAAAATAAACAACCTTCTACTCAATGATCACTGGACCAGAAAAGAAATAGAAAAAAATGATGTTCTAGAATTCAATGAAAATAAACACATAACATACTGAAACATGTGGGAGACTATGAAAGCAGTGTTAAATGGAAAGTTCATAGGACTAAGTAACCTTATAATGAATTGAAGAATTCTCAAACTAATAAACTAAAAGTACACTTGAAGCCTCAAGAAAATAATAGAAGAAACACCCCCCAGATGAGTAGATAGCAGGAAATAATCAATCTCATACCTAAAATCAATCAACTAGAAACAAAGAGAACAAAAAAAGAATCAATGAAATCATAAGCTGGTTCTTAGAGACAATCAACAAAATAAAAATACCCTTAACTAAACTAAAGGATACTGTCATGCACTAATTAACAAAATCAGAAATAAAATGGGGGAAATACAACTGACAATGAGGAAATTCAAAGAATCATTAGGTTTTATTTCAAAAGCCTGTACACCACAAAATTGAAAAATTTTAAATGAAATGGGTGCTTTTCTAAATTATAAAAGCTAAATCAAGATCTGTTAAACTACATAAATATCCCTATAACCCCTAAGCAAAAAGAATCATGCATTAAAAGTCTCCCAAACAGAAAAAGCCTGGGGCCAGATGAATTTAGAGCAGAATTCTACCAGACTTTCAAAAAAAGTTAATGTCAATCCTCCTCACACTATTAAATAAAAAAGAAACTGAAGAAATATTGCCAAATTCATTCTATAAGGCCACAGTCACCCTGATACCTACACCCACAAAGACTCAGCAAAGAAAGAGAATTTCAGGCCAACTTCTCTTATGAACATTGACACAAAAGTATTCAATAAAGTACTTGAAATCCAAATTCAAAATTATATCAAAGATGTCATCGTCCATGATCAAGTAGCCTTCATTCCGGGATGCAGTGGTGGTCCAATATATGAAAATCCATCCATGTAATCCACCATATAAACAAACTGAAAGAAAGAAAAAAAACATGATCATCTCATTAGATACTAAAAAACCCTTTTACAAACTCCAACTGCCTTTAATGTTAAAAATCTTAGAGAGAAGCAGAATACCAGTCACATACCTAAACAGGATAAAAGGAATATACAACAAGACAACATCCAACATCAAATTAAATGGAGAGAAGCTTCAAGTGATCCAACTAACATCAGGAAAAACACAAGGCTGCCAACTTTATTCCTATCTCCTGAATACAATACTTGAAATTCTTGCCAGATCAATAAGACAACTAAAGTAGATCAAGCAGATAAAATTTGGAAATGAAGTCAATGTATAGCTATTCACAGATGGTATGATAGTATTATAAATGCAAAAATTCTATGAATTCTTATAGCTGATAAACAACTCCAGCAAAGTACTTGGATACAAAATTAACTCAAAGAAATCAATGATATTCCTCTATATAAGCAATAAACATACTCAGGAAGAATATAAGGAAACAAAATCCTTCATAACAGTAAAAATATTATAAGCTTTTTGTGGTAATTCTAACCATGCAAGGAAAAGACCTGTATGACAAGAACTTTAAATCCATGAAGAAATAAAATGAGGAAGATATCAGAAGATGAACAGATCTCCCTTGATCATGTAACAGTAGGATTAACAAAGAGAAAATGACCATCTTACCAAAAGCAATGTACACATTCAATGCAATTCCTATCAAAACTTCATCATAATTCTTCACGGATCTTGAATGGAAAATTCTCAGTTTTATCTGGGAAAACAAAAACTCAGAATAACAAAAACAATCTTGAGAACAAACACAAGGTGGGAGGGAGGAAGAAACCTGGGACAGAAAGAGGACTGGGGAGGGAGGCAAAGAAGAACATGATCTGGTATTGGGTAGGGGAAAAGGACTAAAGCCCTGAAGGCCAGCAGAAAGAATGGAAACAGGAAACCTCTGGAGATAGGAGGTTGGAGGGACCCTCCAGAATGTACTAAAGACCTGGGATGTGAGAGAATCTCAGAATTCAAAGGGAGGAACCTGAGATGAAATGCCCTACAGTGGGTAGAGAGAACTTGTAGAGCTTACATCCAACAGAAAGACAGGGTATCAAGTGAGGGCATCCCACAGACAAAATTTTTTTTTTTTTTTTTTTTTGTATGAAAGAACTGAAGGGATGGAAATGGAGAGAAGCCTGAGGAAGAGATGATTCCGTGACATGCCCAAAGTGGGATCCAGCTTAAGCAGAGACCCCACGGTCTGACACTATTACTGCAGCCATGGAGCACTCACAAAAAGGGACCTATCATGACTGCCCTCCAAAAGACCCAACAAGCAGGTAAAAGAGTCAAATGCTGATATTTGCACCCAACCAACGGACAGATATTGCTGACCACTGTTGAATTAGGGAGAAGCTAAAAAAAATCTGAGAAGGAGGGCAACCCTGTATGAGGACCAGCTGTCTTAATTAACCTGGATCCTGGAGATCTCTGAGACACTGGACCAACAACCAGGCAGTGTACACTAGCTGATATGAGGCTCCCAATACACATACAGCAAAGGACTGCCAGTCTGAGTTGAGTCGGAGAAGATACACCTATCCCTCAAGAGACTAGAAGCTCCAGGGAGTTTAGAGGTCTCCTGGAGTGAGGGGTGGGGGTGGGGATATCCTTGTGGAGACAAGGGGATGTAGAAGATGTAGAAGGTGGACCTGAAGGGGAATAAAATCTAGAATGTACAAAAAAAGGAGAGATTTAAAATAAAGAAGAAGAAGAAGAAATAAAAATGTCTAAAAAAATCTACATTAAAACAAAAGAAAAAATAAATAAAAATTTCTACAGAAATCACTATCAATGACTTCAAGCTGAACTCCGGAGCAATAGTAGTAACAGCTATATGGTATTCTTATAGAAACAGAAAGACTGGTCAAGAGAATCTAATCAAAGTCCCTGAAATAAACCTCACTCCCTACCTATTCAATACAGTTCTTGAAGTTCTAGCCAGTGCAAGGAGACAGCAAAAGGAGGTCAAAGGGATACAAATAGGAAAGGAAGAAGTCAATATATCACTATTTGCAGATGATATAACAGCATACTTAAGTGACCCCCAAAATTCCATCAGAGAACTCCTAAACCTGATAAACAACTTCAGCAAAGTGCTGGATATAAAATTAACTCAGACAAATCAGTAGCCTTCCTCTACTCAAAGGATAAACAAGGTGAGAAAAATTAGAAAAATGATACCCTTCACAATTGTCACAAATAATATAAACTACCTTGATGTTACTCTAATCAAGCAAATGAAAGATATGTATTGTAAGAACTTCAAGTCTCTGAAAAAAGAAATCAAAGAAGATCTCAGATGGAAAGATCTCCCATGCTCGTGGATTGGCAGGATTAATATAGTAAAAATGGCCCATCTTGTCGAAAGCAATCCCCATCAAATTTCCAACCCAATTCTTCAAAGAGTTAGAAAGAACAATTCTCAAATTCATTTAGAATAACAGAAATGGATAGGGAAAAGTATTTTCAACAATAAAATAACTCATGGGAGAATTGTTATCCCTGACCTAAAAATGCATACCAGAGGAATAGTGATAAAAACTGTATGGTATTAGTACAGAGAAAGGCAGGAAGATAAACAGAATAGAATTTAAGATCCTGAAATGAACCCACACACCTATGGTCACTTGATATTTGTAAAGGAGCTAAAACCATCCAGTAGAAAAAAAGAGAGCATTTTCATCAAGTAATATTGGTTGCCTTGGAAGGTCAGCATGTAGAAGAATGCAAATCAATCCATTCTTATCTCCTTTTACAAAGCTCAAGTTCAAGTGAATCAAGGACATCCACATAAAACCAGATACACTGAAACTAATAAAAGACAAAGTGGTAAAGAGCCTCAAACACATTGGCACAGGGGAAATGTTTCTGAACACCAAAGGCTTATGTTCTAAGATCAAGAATTGACAAATGGGACCTCATAAAATTTCAAAGCTTGTATAATGCAAAGAACACTGTCAACAGGACAAACATCAACCAAGAGATTGGGAAAAGATCTTTACCAACCCTAAATCTGATAGAGGGTTAATATCCAAATATACAAAGAACTCAAGAAGTTAGACTCCAGAGAATCAAATAACCCTATTAAAAATAGGAAACAGTGCTAAACAAAGAATTCTCAACTGAGGAATATCAGATGGCCAAGAAGCACCTAAAGAAATGTTTGACATCCTTAGTCATCAGGGAAATGCAAATCAAAACGACCCTGAGATTCTCCCTCACACCAGTCAGAATGGCTAAGTTCAAAAACTCAGGTGACAGCAGATGCTGGCGAGGATGTGGAGAAAGAGGAACACTCCTCCATTGTTGGTGGAATTGTAAACTGGTACAACTACTCTGCAAACCAGTCTGGTGGTTCCTCAGAAAATTTGGACATTGCATTACCTGAGGACCCAGCTATACCACTCCTGGGCATATACTCAAAAGATCTAGAAGTACATGCATGTAATTTATTCACTTATAAGTGAATATTAGCCATAAAATACAGGATAACCATGCTACTAGTCAACAAACTAAAGAAGCCAAATAACAAGGAGGGCCCAAAAGTGGATAGACGAATCTTTCTAAGAAGGGAAAGCAAAATAGATGTGGAAGATTGATGCAAGGACAGAATTGAATGGGAGAGGGGATGAGGACAGGAGTGGACCAAGTGGGTAATAAGAAGCAAAGCCAGGGAGAGACAAGGCAAATCAGAGGGGGATGGTATGGTATGAATAATCTGTAAGCCATTTCAGAAACCTGGGATGGACAGAGTCTCCAGGGTGTATATAGATCTGGAAGTGGCTACTTTCTCAAGACAGGCCGGATTGCTGATGGAGGTGTAAGAACAGTAATCCACCTACTAAACCTTCTACTCAAAATGTGTCCTACCTACAACAAAGACCTGAGATAGAGGCATAATCAACCAATGACTGCCTCAAATTGCTACCCATCCCATAGGAAAGAATGAATACCTGACACTCTTAATGGTACTACTATGTTATCCTTGTAGACAGAAAACTAGTATAGCTGTCCTGTAAGAGGCTGCATCCAGCAGCCAATAGAAAGAGATGCAGAGACCCACAGCCAGACTTTAGTTGCACCATGGGGAATCTTATGAAAGATTTGGGAGAAGGAATGTGGGAGTCAAAGACATCATGGACTCCATAGGAAGACAAACAGAGTCAACTAATTTACACCCATGTGGGCTGTCAGAGCCTAAATTGCCAACCAAAGAGTAAGAACAGGCTGGACCTAGTCCCCCTGTACCTATGTAGCACATGAGCAGCTTGGACCTCATGCAGTTGTCCCAACAACTGGAGCTGGGATGGTCCTTGAGTATGTTGCCTACTTGCCTGTGGATTTTTCCCCCTAATTGGTCAACCTTGTTTGTCTGCAGTGATGTGTAGAGATGTGGAGTGTTGTGTGGGGTCAGGTGGTAGTGGGGTGGGTAGTTTGGGTGTCTAAAACTCAGAGGAGGGCTCTCCTTATGTAAAGGAGAAGGGGATGGTGAACTAGGGGAAGGAGCTCCTTGAGAGGGTATTGGAAGGACAGAAGGGCTAATATTGGGATGTAAAGTGAATAACTAAATTTATTTTAAAGAGGAGAAACAATAAATTTTTGAAAAAAATGTTTAAGATCCTTAGCCCACATAGAAATGTTAATTAAAACCACCTTCAGCAACCACTGAGAATGGCTGTCATCAAGAATTCTAATGACATTTTGAAGCAATGTGAAGAAAAGAAAGCTTTGTTAAAATGCTGGTACAAATATAAATTAACATAACCATTATAGAGATCGGATTTGAAGATTCTCAAAAACAAACAAAAATAAATAAATAAAATGAACATATACCAACTGCTTCTTTTGTGATCACATACACAGCTAACACTATATTCAATCACAAAATTATTTATATCCCATCATGTACTTACTTACATTTACCATATCAAGGAAGTGGGACAAACCTATTTGTCAACTAAAAAATGGATAAAGAAAATCTTGTACATATATAAAATAAAACACTATTCAGCTTTTAAAAATCAAGTAAAATTTGCAAAATAATTAGAATTTATAATTTGTAATACTCAATTTACCTAATTTCACACAAAAATATTTTTCGCTCATACCTTGCCTGTAAGAAACACAATTTTATGTACTTTTCTAGTAGTCATACTTCAGGCAATATTTTGCAAGTTTTTAAAAATCAAGTTTAAATCAAATCCTATGCCCAAATATATTTTTAAGGAATTTGAAAATTTTATGTTGTTTGTTTATTCTTTTAAAACATTTATAGCTACATATGTAAACTTACACACTGGTGTTTTTCAACTACTGTCAATATTAACAAATAAACAATATTATTGAAGCTGCAATAGTACAAACACTCTTATCTCACAGCCAAATTAAAGAGTTTGGAAGCCAGTGTCTATGTCCTTCATGCAATAGAGCCAATGGTTTTCAAGTCAGAGGCATAGCATTATCTCCAGAAACATTTTCTGAGTGGTAAAGTCCTCAATAATCCATCAAGCAACAGAAGTAACTTAATCACCATTGTCAAAATCTAAGATCTAATGGTAATTTTCACTTCTTCTTTTTTTTTTTTTTTTTACAAAGTATCTGTTTAATTTTCAAAAACAATAGTAGAAATTGAATACAAGCCTTTTTGTTAGTTAAATATGAGTTCTCCCCTACCTTATGTGTTACCATGTAAGCGTAGACCATCTTGTGACACTAGGGTCTGTGCACCATTTACCCACACTGATAATTACTGAAGAAGATTGAATTTCAATTTTTGAAACTTTTGATAATGAGAATGATTTAGAAACAGCATAAGCCACAAGTTTTGGTGAAGGTAAGGATAACATGTGAAAGAGCCATTTCCATCCCACGCACCTACCCTTTGTTTGTACCTCTGTGGAGGTTCAGTAAATCCTGTGTACACCTAGGGCCAACTATAGAGAAAGTACATTCAGGTTTACAACACTAAACATGCAAAAATATGTTAGAAGCACCAAAGAGCATCACTTCTGTTCACTACACTATGAAATAATAAATGAGTGTTGTTTAAAGCTGCCAAGTTTGTGGCAATTTGTCATGTAGCAGTAGAGACCAAATTCAAATAATTATCTATCAAATGCCTAGGAATAAATGATACCACGTGTATAGCAGGAACGCTGGGGCCACCTCTCTGGAAATGCTGGGGGTTGAGCAGCCTAATTGAGGACTGCCTGAGAGATCAAGGATTGTTACTGTTGACTATGTCAGCCAATTGGGAACTACTGTATAGAAAAGATGCTGTCTTGGGACAAATGGGGCACAAGTGGAGGGTATTAAAGGAGATTACAACAGTGTTCAGAGAGCTTTCTGTGGCATTCTCACCTGCTACTGAAGCTTGTGTCACTGACTTTGTGCCACCTCACCTCCAACACACAAGGGCAGGTAAGGTCAAGCAGCAAGTAGTCCAGGGCACAGGCAACTTTAAATGCACAACATGGAGCTAACATTGACATTTTTGACTCAGGGCATAAAAAATAGTCCACCCATTTTTCAGCTATGTGTGGCTGAAGCCATACAAAGAGTCTTCAGGAATGTACTTGTCGTCCTTTGCATGGATGATATTATGTGTGCACACCCTAGCCTTACCGATCTTGAAAGAATCTCCTCTCAATTGTTACCTAAGTTACAAAAACTCAACTTGAAAGTTGCTTATCTTCTAAATAGATTCAGAGAATTCCCTCACATGCCTTGCTGGGGTTTTCTATTCCTGACAAGATTAAGTCTCTGGCATTCTCCATTGTGGCAAAAGAAGCCTACTCCCTCGTGGAACTACTTCAATAGTATGGAACTGTTAACTGGCTCAAACCTTTCCTGTCTATTCCATACCTGTAGATGAGACACCTCTTTTCTCTCTTGGAGGGCCCTAGTACCTCCTCTACCAGGCTTAAACTAACATCTGAGGCTAGCAATCTACTACAGAAAGTTATGGTGCTCTTTTCTGTACTAACTCTGTTAAGGCATAATTCAAGGTAATAATTTCCTGGCCATAATTTTGTGGTCCCTTGAGGGGGTCCTAGAAGTGTTATGGTAGAATGGGCACCTCGTGTGGTTGCACAAGGCCCACTCTGATTTATTTAAGGTTACCTCAAAGTTTGACATTGCCTTCAGCCATGACATCAATGTTAGAGGCTTACCAAAGAGAACTTATAATAGAGAACCAGACAGAATAATTCTACCATTCTCCTTAAAATATTCTCAATCATTATGGACAGATTCCATCAGCTTTCAAGAAATGGTAGTGGGGTTCACAAGCTCTTTAGATAATTACAGGCCACCACTGCTTTGTTCCAGCTCCTAATTCCATTACCCAGACTATAGTAACCTTAGGGATGTACATGTAATGGTGGATACTTGCTCTGCCTCTGTATACTCTGTGGCCATGACAGGTAAAAGGCCTCTCATTATATTAAGGCCTGAAATCATCAATGCTGATAGTGGGAATGCCTTGGGCACTCAAGATTGACAATGGCCTTGCCTTTGAATCTCAACAGGTCAGAGGCTTTCTGTCCTCATGGAGGATCAGTCACTCCTTCGGAATACCCTGTAATCCTAAAGATCAAACAATCATAGAAAGACCAACTTGCTCCTTGAAGGGAGCACTTGCTCAGGTCACTTCCCCAGAATCCAAAAGAGATTCACACCTAGCCTTGGTGGAGGTCCTATTCCATGTGAACTTTCTCTCTTTTGATGAGAAAGTGCTGAGCCCCACTTACAAATATTGGACATTTTTGGTGAGGGACACTGCTCTCCCATTGGTTGTAAAGAGGGGACCCAATAATCTCTTAATGACAGCCACTCATACAGCTTCTGACAAGGAGACGTGTTTATGCCTACCCTGTTCTTTTCTCTTCTAGTGTGAGTTTGGGTTTGCACTTCATGGACTTGGTCACTACTACAAGATGATTACAAGGCACCTGGCCCACAGAGTAAATTCTTTGCTTTACCACCAATGTGTCCTCCATCAGACCTTGAATCCAACTACACAATATGACCACAGAGGACTTTCATGGTAATCTAACTTATGGCACCATGTTAGACATGGAACTTCATGTCCCCTTACTGATTACAAATCCCCACAGGATTCACCCAAGCATATCATGTCCACCCCTGCTTCACCCCTGCCCAACGATCCCTCAAATGACCACTTTCCTGGGACTTCCTTTCCCTTGGGAGTACTGCCAGCCTGAACTATATATAAAATTTGCTGAGGATTACTCTCTATTATTGTCTAACCTCTCACTTGATATGTGCAAAGTACATAACACTACTCAACAACAGTTGGCTCAATATCTTAAAGGTACCCAGTCAGACAAGTTCCTTAACTATTATGGGCTGTTAAGGGAGAACATAGCCAACCTCAATGTACCCCGGGTATCTGTGCTCTCCCTACATGCCGTATTCTTGGGAAAAGTGTGGAACAATATTAAGATGCTGTTTGACCCTTTGTGGATAGTAGATAGTTATGTATGCTATGATGGGAGCAGCTGTCATACTAGTAATTATTTAAAGTGTCTCACACAGTCAGTATATCTCTAGGCAACATTCCTTAAACAAGCCAACCTGCAAAGGTAACTCTGTAGTAGAAACTAATTGAGGGGGCTGGTGAGATGGCTCAGTGGTTAAGAGCACTGACTGCTTTTCCAGAGGTCATGAGTTCAAATCCCAGCAACCACATGGTGGCTCACAACCATCCATAATGAGATCTGATGCCCTCATATGGGTGTCTGAAGACAGCTACAGTGTACTTACATAAAATAAATAAATAAATTCTTAAAAAAAAAAAAAAAAAAAGAAACTAATTGAGGACTGCCCAAGAGAGCAAGAATTGTTGTTCAGACAGTGCCAGCCAATTGGGAACTGCTGTTAAGAAGAGATGCTTTCTTGGGGCCAATGGGACATGGGTGGAAGGTATTTCAGGAGCTTACAGTAGTGTTCAGATGTTCAGTGTTCAGTGTGGTGTTTCTCACCTGTTCCTGGAGCCTGTGTAGTTGACTGTATGCCACTATACCTCCAACTCCAAAGAGCAGGTAGGGTCAGACAAGGAGGAGTCCAGGGCACAGGCAACATAATATGTATTATTTTCTCTAAAATAAATTTTTAAGTACATAATAATTTTATTTAATAGAATAAATATAAAGGTAGAATATGTGAAGACTCAATACCATACATATTTTCTCTTAAAGAGTACACATGTATACATAAGTGTGGACACATACATGCACATATATACACACACATGTATGTATAAAACTTGTATACACATACACATATTTATATCTCAAATAAAATGTTAAATTTCCAGATGTTTTACTTAGATTAATTTATTTATTTAGTTGGTTTGTTAATTAACATTATAGTTATTTGTGGCTTAATTTAATATTTTTAATAATTTATGTAAACATTTAATAATTGAAGTACACATAATTGCAGATAATCTGATTCAAGGATTCTTTTCTAAGAATCCTTGAAATATCCACAAAATCTCTTTTATGGGAATGTTTACTGGAATTTTATTTACAGTTACTTCAAAATGTAACACAAGCAAGATTTCATCAACTGGAAAATGAAAACAACAAATTTTGCCACATGCCAAATGGAATTTTATTCAGCAAGGAAAAATAAGAAAACAATGAAACAATTAAACAGACTCTGTGGACAGAAGGGCTATTAGGAGCTTTTTGAGTAAAAGCATAGTTGATCTTCAAATTATATATGTAATATCTGTATGTTTAGCTTTGTAGAATACAGTTTTTTTAACCAAATATAGAAGTCTCAAGTATTAAAAACCTTGGGGATTAAAAATAGTGCATATATGACAAAAGCTCAAATTATAAATACATAAAGTAATTATACAGAAAAAATAAGAATCTCATTGGAGAATAATGAGAAGTAAGTAGAAGAAAATTTTGACAAATAAGTGTGTAAGCTTTTCCTTTTGATGTTATATAATGCTCAGAAAATAACCAGTAAGATCATAAATCATAAACAATGCATTGTTTGAAAAAGGCTTCAGGCTACCTTGGAAAGTGCATATGTATTCTAAATTTATCAGATTATGTATGAGAAACATAGGCAGAGTTTTTAGTTTATAACCTTCATTTCAGACAAAGCTATCAAAATATGTAAAACAGGACTTTAATACTCTAAAGACAGCATTATATACTAAGACTGTAAAGATTGTAGCAGAAACATAGAATACGCTAAGTCCTGTTTTTCTGTGACTATGATTTTGAGCTATTTGTTCCTAGAGGAGATTTCCTAAGAAAGGAAACTGAAAGAAGAGATTTACTTTGGCTTCTACTTTGGCTTCTGAATTATTAGTGCATTTTCACAGGATTTTATGGTTGTTAGGTTTGGGGTAAGGCAGGATATCATGTTATAAAGCTTATTGTTGAGTATTTCTGCTTATGTCAGGTAGCCAGGAAAGAAAGAATGAGATGAAAGTCCATTAAGGGTCTTGGAACAAAATATGTCCACAAAGATGTACTTATAATAACCTTTTACTTTCAAATAAATCCTACCTTTCATCATCTATCATTTCCAATAGCCCACCTAATTATAAACAAATGAGTTGTTTAAAAACATATTACATCAAATTAAATATCTTCTCCAATAGCCCAAAATCTGATCGATCCTTTGACCCATAAGCATTTGGGGATCTCTGTTGGGGGTCGACTTTTAACAGAAAGCAGCTATCAGCTTTGCAGCCATCTTGAGCCATATACCCTGACATGAGACTTGGATTACAATAGCCTACAACAGCTGAGCACACTCCGAAAATCTTGGTTTAGATACCTTGAGATTAAAGGTGTGTGAGATTAAAGGTGTGTGAGATTAAAGGTGTGTGACTTAAGAGTATGACTTAGAAGTATATAGATCAGAGTTAGAGACAAGACCTAAGGGCATGATTAAAGGTGTAACTTAGAGGCGTGGCTTAGAAGTGAGACATATAAAAGGCAGAGACAGAACAGATCAGAAACCAGACTATAGAAGACAGAACCAGACATTAGACAGAGTAATGAGAATCAGAGGGAGAATCAGACAGGAGACACTTAGAGGAAGAGAGACTGAAGAATAAACGGGATTGAATCACACCCTGTCTGGTCTCCACTCTTTGAGTCTGCCCTAACCCTCACTCTTGCTGAACCCTGACCCGCAGACCAGAGCAGCAGCTTGGGCCGGGATACAGTGGCCGCCCAAACGTGGGTCGGCCTGGGCCTCAACATTTTGCCTGGGCTGCAACATTTATTTTGACCGCCCCAACGTGGGGCTAGTGTGGACCCCAACAGATCTCTATCCAACTCTCAAGTGAATCAGAGCATTTGTGGGGTTGCCATTGGGTTACATTAATAAATTACATGGATGAAAATGGAAAGAGTTGAATATAGATAAAACTACCAGGATATAAATAATATTGTAGATAATAATTAACAATACAGATTCTGAAGCTACTGAAGTAACTGTTTTCATTGGCTAAAAGCTCCACGAGCAGAAATATACTACAGATTATAACATTTCAAAGCAGTATAAATGTCTTGTCTTTGACTTTCAAGTCCTTATAAAATTACCTTCCTGGTCCAAAATTGATCCTGTTACCATTATTTTTTAAGATCAATATATAGCTTATTATTATATTTATGATAAAAACATTTTGTCTCTCATGACCTCCTAATTTAGTTCTACTAATGTCTTGCAACATTTTACTATACTTAATTATGATTTTAGAAATGGGTGTGTCTATGAAGGAAGAAGCAATTTCCATGTTTATGTGGAAAAGTGGAGAAACAAAGTTGAAAAACACTTTGAAGGTGAGTTGTTGGAGTATCAAACACTGAGGAGAAAAAACCAAAAGAATGGGGCTATTTTGGGGTGCTTACAGAATGTTAGGAATTATGAGGCACATTCCTTTATTTCCTGCTGCCTTCCATTGATAATTTAAAGTTGTGTAAAAATAGAGCTGGCAATGAAAGAAATAACTATGAACAAAATAAAATAAAAATGAAGTAGCAATATAAAATGAGTATAGAAATATACAAAAGAGGAATATACCAAGATATGAAAAATTGCTTTTCTATAGAATGCATTGAATGAAAACAAAAGAGTGACTTGTTGAATTATACTACTGTCATTCCCTATAAGGAGAAAATGAAATGGTTCTACAACAGATCATAGACAATCTTTGAGCTTAGACATAATCTATTTCTATTCTGTCAGGTTAAACAATGTCATAAACATTAAATGGAGTAGGAAATTACAAGAATATATATTGAATACTCATTCAGCAGTAGCTGAGGGCAAATGTTGGGCATATAAAATGAATACAGATTTTTTGATTTACACAGATATTTCTGTTCAAGGAGATGCAATGTAGATGAAGAGTTCCACATTTAGACTGCAGGGGATAAAACTACAGGACACTAGCATTTAGGTATACATTCAATCATTGTTCTCTATGATATCTATTACTTATAAAGCACTGCAAAATATATTATTATGATAATAAATATATAACACAGAAACAGCTCTTTCATTCACTGTGTTTCTAAACTCATAGTGTCCAGTAGACAGTGATTACTAGGGTATTGGAGATAATATGACACGTGGATTTTAAGTGGATATTTGTCCAAAAGTTCAGAATACCCACGGTACAATTCCCAGACCATATGAAGCTCAAAAAGAAGGAAGACCAAAGTGTGGATGCTTCAGTGCTTCTTAGAAGGGAGAACAAAATACTCACAGGAGGAAATAGAAAAAGTATGGAGCATAGACTGAAGGAAAGGCCATCCAGAGACTGCCCCACCTGGGGATCCATCTCATATACAGTCGCCAAACCCTGATGCTATTGTGGATGCCAGGAAGGGGTGGGTGACAAGAGCCTGATATATGTCTGCTGAGAGGTTTTTCCAGAGTCTGAAAAATACAGAGGCAGATGCTGGCAGTCAACTATTGGACTGAGTGTGGGGTCACTGATAGAGGAGTTGGAGAAGGGACTGAAGAAGCTGAGGGGGTTTGAAGATCCATGGGGGGAGTAACAGTGTTAAGTGGTGGTCCAGTCACCAGGAGCCAATCCCCCTGGAGCTCCTAGTGACTGGACCACCAAGCAAAGAGTACACATGGAGGGAACCATGGTTCTGACCGCATATGGGGCAAAGGATGGCCTTGTTGGACATAAGTGGGAGGGAGGAGTGGCCCTGGGGCCCGAAGGGGTTCGATGCCCCAGTGTAGGAGAATTCCAGGGTAGGAAGGCAGGAGTATGTGGGTGGTTGGGGGAGTATTCTCATAGAGGCAGGGTTAGTGGAGATGAGATGATGGAATAAGGGGTTCTGGAGGGGAGACATGAAAAGAGGATAACGTTTAAAATGTAAATAAAGAAAATATCCAATAAGAATAAGAATAAGAATAAAGAATAAAGTAGGAACATTGTCGGGCTCCCAATAAGATAAATGTAAATCTGTCAAGGTATTGAACTTATAGAAAAAAAGCAGAGAAAAGTCTTGGGAACAAGATAGTACATCTGTACACTGGAAAGAGAATATCCAGCCATGTCAAAGCAGTGAGGTCTTCAATATGTGTTCTCCTTTGAGAGATAAGTAATGTTATCACAGTTTTGACTAAACTAGAATTCTTATATGACTGATACAAAATAAGGTACAATAATTATATCATCCACATACTTGTCCTAGATGTTTGGATATCATTTCTAACAACCATATCTCTCGCTAATACTCCTAAAAGTACTGTTGGGCACAGATATCAGTTAAAAGATAAGTACAAGTCTAAAGAACTGTCACTGATTCCAGATACTCACCAAAGCTGTGGTTTAGAACATTTGTTCTTTACTCAGTAATACTATCTTAGGAAAATATGGAACATTTGGGGTTAGAGGTATTTTTATTGAAGATGGTAGTTTAAGTCATATCTGTGAGGGTTGTAATATCTACTTCCTTATCTTTCTTCTCCGGATCCTTCAAAATACAAAAAACAATGCACCAATTTTCCAGTATCTCAAACAAAGCTTTACAAATGACATGCTGGTCTTTATATAATTAAATATTAGTAATTTATGATGCATTAATGAATATATTTAATTTTTGTTTATTTTCTATCTCATATGTTTATCAGTATTTAGTTTATACCTTATTCATTTAAATAGAATTATATTACTTTCTACAACTTCTTTCTCTCTCCAGATCTTTTGGGTAGACTCCTCTGAAGTTTGTTTATGTCTTTCTCTAATTCTTACATTTTTAGTCTCTTTATCTTTGATTATCATTAGTGACTTATGTGTATACATGCACAAATATCTATATCTATTTATGTGCACACATAAGTATGCATATTAGACTTCAACTAGACATCAGTTTTCAGAATTTGAAAGAAAATAATATTAAGTAAATATTTTGAGAAGACAAACATTATCTTGTATCCAAAATTATTTTTAATAGTTTCATAGAGACTATTGAAAACCTTAGGAATCATCAAGGAAGATGTACTTTATTCAAATTCCATTTGCCATTTGGACAGTATGATGCAGGGGCAGGAAAAAAAGAATACTGAACAACATTAGGACATGATGTCTGATTCTCAAAGGTAGTTTTGATTAGTTTCAAATGTACAATATTACCATATTTGTGGTCTGGGAATACCACAGTAGGATTTTTATTCAAAACACTGAAAGGAAAAATATGGCCAAAGTTTAATAAAAGAAAGAACTCAATATCAGTGTTATGCTAATGAGAAAACTGTAAACATATTTAAATCTTCCCATCTACATAGTTTTGATCTCTCCCTCTCCTTACTATCAAATAGTCTAGGAAACAATGTTTTATTTACTTTTTCTTTTAAAAGCTCTAGAAAACTATTGAAACAAAGGAAGAAAATACATATACGGACACAGAGGCAGCTTATTGGATGTCAAATATTTAGGTATACACAATACTTCATGATTCATTGAAAACACATTTCATACATTTTAATTCTGGTTTTTAAAATGCAGGATTTACAGCATCAACGAAACAATATATCTGTAATATTGTATGTAAGTATATTTTATGAAAATCTTGATAAAAGTGGTATCACTTTGTTTTTGTGTTTCAGCTTTCATTTATGAACATGTTTTCAAAAACTATAGTTTTCACAAGCAGAAGGTGATGAATTCAGAACCTAGAGGCAGTTTGTTGGTATTTTTATTTCACTGGCATTTACAAAGTAAGGAAATATAGAAAAATACAATTGTGCTGAATGAGATAAATCAAGAGAGAGTCAATCATTCTTATTTTACCTTGGCATCAACTCTTTCCTTTTTTTTAATTCAAGATTTACACAGAGTAAAACTAACATAATATTTGCCGACTGTCATTGAAAAGAATGTAACCCAATTCAGAAAATTATTTTTCTCATATTTATTGGAAAAAACTTCTCATTTGAGAAAGGCAATGTTTCCCTTTATCATTCTTATAGAAGATAAAGGATTAGGAAAGACATAAAAGATTAGGAAGCATCTTACACATCATTCATGACAGGAACACACTAGGAGATACTGTAGTTTATGATGATAGGAACTTATGTAAACAAGGCTCAATTAATTTGACCACAGGATATGAGTCAGAGACAATATATTAATAATGTGAGGAGGAAAAAATTCTGCTTTTAGAAAGATATAAGCATTACAGAGTATCCAATTTTCATAAGTGTAAATTGTTCAATTGCATTAAATATATATTTTCTGCATTACTATCATGGTTACTTAAACACATCAAATATCAGATAGATATCAGTAAAGTATATTTTGCTTTTATGAAACTAAAAGAAATATGTATTGGGGTTTTGATTCAATGTCCTTGTACTGAATGTTTTTGTATCACCTTGGTACAAGCTAGAGATATCAGAAAGAAAGAAGCCTCAGATGAAGAAATGTCTTTATGGATTCCAGATGTAAAGAATTTTCTAAATCAGTGTCAATAGGGGAGGCCCCAGGCTATTGTAGGAGGAGCATTCCTTGGTTTGCTGGTCCTGTCTTTGTTTTGCCAGTCCCTGGTTCTTTATGAAAGCATGCTCAGCAAGCCAGGGGTAACAAGTCAGTGGGCAGCAGCCCCTCAATGGCCTCTACCTCAGCTCCTGCCTCCCACACCCTCCTTTGTTTGATTTCTTGCCCATTTTCTTCAATGATACACAGTGTTGTGGAAGTGCAAATTTGATAACTCCCCCACCCCTTACTTGCTTTTTGGTTGTGGTGTTTCATCCCTGCAACTGAAAACTTAAGTAAAAATGTCCTGTTATGTGATTTAGCAGAATAGTTTATTGAGTGCAGTGAATATCACACAAGAGCCATAAAAGCAAGTATATAGAAAGCATTATCCTGGATGCAATTCAGCAACTCTAGCACATGGGATATCCCTGAAGGATGAACTTTAAGGTCTTGTTATATTTAAACACCTTTGTAAAATGATCTTGGTTTGTAGTTACAGAGAGCTCATTTACATTTTAATGTGGACAGCACCATTTTGGATGCCGTTGGGCCCTGTTCAGAGAAGTTCAAGGACATTTTCTCATGAGTCTCTTGACATATTATAAGCTAGGTTTGTGGTGAATGTAGCAGCACATAAATAAAGGCACTGTGGCTATATCCTTAAACGTAAATGTGAGGAGCCCATGGATCTTATTGCTGTATTGTAATATCCATGTCTCTGAAAAAGGCAACAGAGAATGAACATGAATACAGATTGAATTCAAACACAATTGCTCTGAAAGTAAACTGGCAAAGACGGCTTATTTTATGCTAGAATTCTTTTGCTTTTCTTCTACTTAGAACTATTTTATTATTTAAGAAAATTAAAAAAAAAATAAATGTACAAGCAAGACCTCTATATTTAATGGTATGGTCTAGAATAAATTGTCCTCCCCAGAAACTGTGGAGAATAGTTTGAATATGTTGCTGAATTTCCTAGTGGAAGTAACAAATATTATGTACAGTTCACACACTCATCTTATTGTTGAAATTTTAATTTTTTATGCTGTACATAGAAAAGCTAATAAACATTTAAATTAACTCAATAAATGTGCATAAATATTGGACTTCAAATTAAAATTTAGAAAAAATAATGTCTACTGACTAAATCATTCATAATGGGTACACATTTTAAGAAAACTATTATCTACACTAGGTAATATATACTATTTCATATTGTAAATCAATTTTCAACTAAATAGAATGTCCTTGGACTATTTTCTTTAAGATTTAATTTTAATTCTACATCAAGATTCTAGGATTAAAACATTTTTGCTTAATGGGCAAATTTTACATTCAACAAAACTACATTATATATCCATATATTATGACTTAAGTATGCCACTTTCATATGTAATTAAAACAATTAGGATAAAACAGTTTTTAGAAAATTATATGTGTTAATCAATTAAATAATTCCTAGTTTTATGTAACATCTTTATATTTCAAGTTGTTATCTGTGTATATACATAAAAATTAATTTATATGTAAATTGTGTTTTGAATAATTTCACTAAGGCGACATATAATTATTTTATTTCTTCTTTCAGAGTATGACATTCATCTTTTTCACCTATTTTCTTTTTATTTTATATTGCTGATGTAAATGCCCGTGTATATCTATAAAATTTGTTTTTGGAAAATTGACAATACATACTGTGTCACTCTATCCACTTTATGAATGTCTCTTTTTGAACACTTTAAATTATGTTAATATTGTGTGTGTGCATGTGTGTATGTGCATGTGTGCATGTGTGTGTGCATGTGTACATGTGTGTGTATGTGCATGTGTGTGTATGTGCATGTGTGCATGTGTGTGTATGTGCATGTGTGCATGTGTGTGTGCATGTGTACATGTGTGTGTATGTGCATGTGTGTGTATGTGCATGTGTGCATGTGTGTGTATGTGCATGTGTGCATGTGTGTGTATGTGCATGTGTGCATGTGTGTGTATGTGCATGTGTGCATGTGTGTGTATGTGCATGTGTGCATGTGTGTGTATGTGCATGTGTGCATGTGTGTGTGCATGTGTACATGTGTGTGTATGTGCATGTGTGTGTATGTGCGTGTGTGTGTGTGTGTGTGTGTGTGTGTGTGTGTGTGTGCGCGCGCACTACATGTCTGGTTCTCATAGATGCCTGAAAGGGGTGTCAGATTCCCTGGTACTGGAATTCTAGACAGCTCTAAACAAAAATATTGGTACTGAGACCAATCTCAAGCTTCAGGGAGAACTCTTTTAAGAACTGAATTATCTTTCCAGACACAAAATTTTTGTTTTCTTTTAACAGTAATATATCAGTTTGAAAATTTCATCATTCTATAACAACATTACATTTGAGGATAAAAATACAAACTGTGAAATATCCATGATATTCCACCAGGTCTGCATTCCATGTAAATTTGGATTCAATTGTGTTTAGAATTTTATTACCCTTAACTTTGTTTAAAATTTCAAAAATTGTGGTAGAGAACGCTTGGTAGGCAAGGATGTTGCTGCCATGATTGACATTCTGAATTCAGTTTCCAAGTTTCACATGTTAAAAGAACCAATTCTTCCAAGTAGCCTTCAGAACTCTACATATGACTTTTACTAGATGACAGTACAACTACATACACACATATGCATAAGCACACATGTATGCCCAATAGCAATAATAACATGAAATATACATGTTTTTTTTAAACTTAGAACCCGAATTTGAAATCATTTTCAGACTTACAATTTACCCCAGGCTGCTTCCTGTAAACATGTGAGACTATGTACAATGACTATGGCAATATTTGAAAGCCTGACAGTGTAATTTAATGTCTCAGGTAAAGGCTTCAAACATGAACAAAGGGGAAGTCAGTGGCTGCTCATGCACATTTTTATTTTTGCTTTGACAAGAAAAAATGCAAAGTTTATTTAGACTCTTAGCATCCACTAGTGGGAATGGAGAGAACCCACTTTGAGGATTCTTCCTCAGCGTGTCTGGTGACACCTACTGTTTCAGTTCCCTACCCCATTATTTGCCCCACCTGACATTATACTGCAGAAATACTCGGCAATCTGCTTCTATATGTAAAATGCAAGTGATAAACAAGATGGATAACAGTACAGAAGTTTTCACAGGACCCCTATCCATTTACACTTTAGTCTCATAAAAGTGTTCATTTTTAATATATAGAGTATTTTATTTAATAATTAAATTTTTGTGAGGTATAATTTGGTCATAATCTTTTCTTTCCCCTTATTCTTTTTGGATCCTCCTCAAAGGAAAAAATGTAAAAAACCCAAATGTAAATAAATAAATAAATAAATAAAGCCATCAAACAATAACAAAAAAGAATCAAATAAAAAACAAACAAACAAACAAACAAAAAAACCATGAAGCCCAGTTGGTACTGATCAACTACACCTCATCTTTTTGTGTAGTTAATGTACCAATTGTCACAGAATTTGAGAAAAATTATCGCTTCCTCAGAAGGTATCATCTACAAATAGCTTTTTGTTTACTGATGGGACTTTGTACTCACTTCCTATCATATATGTTGGAAAAATATTTGGGGGTTTCTACTCTACCTTAGGAAACTTAGTTACCAAATAAAATACATAAATTCTTTAAAATTATAATTCTTATAGCAATAGAATTGGGCATATATCAACCCTCTATGCTATTTTGTTTACTTTCCTGCCAATCAACCAAAAGTATCATGTGACATGTTCCTCATGGACCTGTCCTTCTCCAACATGCTGGCTTTCATGGCCACGCTTCATGATCCGACCACTCCATGATGCTTCCATCTTTATTATTTATTTATGAACTAAATAATCTGAGGTAGGGCAGAAACCCCAAAATAATGTTTTTGTTTGTTTGTTTGTTTTTTTGATTTGTAACAACTTCATGCTAACATTTAGACTGCATGTGTTGTGCATTATGTAACAGTTTTTGTTTGGGGAGACAACAGAAGGCGGCTATCATCCTTTCAGCCATCTTGAGCCATATACCCTGACTAGAGCCTTGATTACATCAGCCTACAACAGCTGAGCACACTCTGATAACATCTTGCTTTAGATACCCAGGATCTTCCCTTGGGTGTGTGAGACTTAAACCTGTGATTTAGAGCCAAGACTTAAGAGTGTGACTTAGAGATCAGATTTAGAGACAAGGCCTAAGGGCATGACTTAAATGCGTGAATTAGAGGTGTGGCTTAGAAGTGAGACATGTAAAAGGTGAGAGTCAGACAGAAGAAAAACAGTTTATTAGGCACTCACAGTACAACTTGGAACTAGGAATTAGGTTAGACAGTACAACTTAGAGTACAACTTAGAGTTACTTATTAAGCATAAGGTAGAAGATACTTGGACTAGAGAACTCAGAAGAAGAATTATTAGACATTAGGCACTTAGTACTTGGAGAAAGAACTTGGAACTTGGAGGCACTAGGGACTAGGAACTAGGGACTTTGAAGTCAAGACTAGGGACTTGGAGAGAAGAAGAGAGACTGAAGAATAAATGTTATTGAATCACACTCTGTCTAGTCTCCATTCCTCGAGTCAGTCCTCACTCTCTATCTTGCTGAACCCAGACCCATGGACCTGAGCAGCTTGGGGCAGTGCAGGCTCTAACAATTTAGCCCCTAAGGCTTTTGGCAGTGCAAGTTCCAACACTGACAGAGTGGTCCGTGACATTTTGGCCCCCAAACATGGGGTAGCTCGGGCCGCAACATTTTTGAGTGTTTTAAGGTGCACAAAACCTATTTTTTTTTCTGGAAAATGCTTTTTCATTGTAGTCATCCATCATATCTAGCTCTTATAACCTTTCTTCTGCTTTGTATAGAAGTCTGAGTCTTTAGGGGAGCAGTTTCATTAAAGCATTCTATTTATGGCTGAGTGTTCACTTACTGTCTCCACATTGTCTGACTGTGGGTCTCTATATTTATTACCACTTACTGAAAAAAAGTTTCTGTGATGAGGATTGAAGGATGAACTAACTACAGGTATAGCAGAATGCTGTTAGGAGTCAATATGTTACCGTTGTTATTAAATGATAGTTACAGGTTTTTCCTAGGGCCCATAACCTATTTAGTCTCAGGTTATTGGCCTCATTAACAGTGTCAATCAGGAATTATGTCTCATGGAGTGGGCCTTAAATACATTCAAAATGTGGTTGGTTACTCCCAAACATTTGTAGCCACTATTGAACCAGTGATTGCTATAAGTAGGTGACTGTTGTGCATAACAAAATTTATAGGTTGATGTAACTAATGATGACTTTTCTACTTTGGTAGCACTTTTAGTACCTTCTAGCACTATGAATGTCAGTCAATAGTGGTGAAGCTAGTTGAACACCAGATTTATTTCCCCATGTTTAATGCTGTATTTTCAACTATGAAATCTTTGGCACTAAGATGCTATTGTGAAATTGTAACCAATAGCATTACCAATAGCCTGTAATGTGTGAGGAAATTAATGTGATCTATCTTAGTCATTCTATTGGTTTGATAAAATTCCATTACCAGAAGCAACTTTGTGTCATGTTGGGAACTTTAGGCATAAAGTTTCATCACAGTATATCCCAGAGGATAGTAAGACTGGATCCTAAAAGCATAACCTAATGCAAATATCATGAAGACATATTCCATATTGACTCACTTATCATGACTTCTTTAGCCCTCACTCTTATACCATTCAATCCAACTTTCTAGGTATGCCAACATTTATAATAAACTAGGCCTTCTCACATCAATAAACAAAATATACCACTGGATTGCCTACCACCCAGTATGTTGTGAGTTATTTTCCCAGGTGATCTTTCTTCTTTCCAAATGATTCTATCTAGGTCCAGTTAGTATAAAAATAATCAGTAGAACACTTTGACTAACACCTCAATAAGATTTAACTCATTTGTAATATTTAGTGTTTTATTTGGTGTGATATGTTGTTTACTTGGAGTATTATCTCTCATAATGTATGACCACATCATTTAAATACCTTTTATATGTTTTAGGAAGCTTCTACAATGCTAAGTTCCAATATTACTTTTCAAAAGGCCTTTGGTGTAAGCTATGCTTCCCCACATCGCTCCTCTAACCAGGACTCTGATTCCTCTTCTGCTTTTAAAGTTTTTTATTCTAAGTTATTCCTTTCTTCTTTCTATAGACTTGTATTTTAAATTCCCTTACTCATAAGACACTCCTCCAAATTTTTTCCACAGACATTACCTAATATTTATGATTATAGTAAATAAAAATGCATATCTAAACATTAAAAGCTAGCATCCACTTACAAAACAAAGCCTGCATCATTTGTCTCTCTTAATTTGATTTACTTCATTAATAAAGATAATTTCTACCTCCAGCATTTAACTGAAATTTTTATAATTTCTTTTTCTTCAGTGCTGAATAATATTCAGTTGTGTAAGATGATCTTGTCTTTATTGTTCGTTTATCAATAGACGGACATCTATGTTGTTTCTAATTTCTGGCCATTATGAATATAACAACAATGAACACACATAAGGATATTTTTCTGTACTAACACTTCTGGATCTTGAGATAGAGTCTTGAGTCTTCTGGATCTTGAGTTAGATCTAGTCTCATTTTCTTAATATATATTAATTAAAATATAATAGTATCACATACTCTCTTCTTTTTCTTCCTTCTACACCCTCAGATGTCTTTTTCCTCCAACACCTTATTTGTCACTACTCTCAAATTAATAGCCTTTTTCATTTATACATATTTATGCATGTATATATGTACTCAAAAAGGCTACTAATTTATATAATACATATGAATACATATGCAAAATATATAAAATCAATACACTGAATCTAGTTTGGGTTGTGTATAAGTATATGGTTGCAGAAATCAATATTTTTTTATTTGTTAGCAATTAGAGCCATCCCTTCCATTGAAGAAGCTAATTTTTCATGATTCAGCAATCATTATTGCCTGTGGTTCTTTTTGTAGAGTTTGAACACCTTGACATGTTCCTTTTCATGTTAAAATGCTCATTGATACTATTAATATCTCATTCTTGTTTATGTGCACACTCTTATTTCACAGAAGGCCTTCTTATATTCTGAATTTTACAATCTTTCTAGTCCTTCATTGGCAATGTTACCTGAGCCAATGTTTCAGTTGTTCTCATCTAGCTATACCTATAAGGAATATGTTGTCCATGACCTATTTATCCTTACATTGATTCCAGTTGCTGATTTGTATTCCAGTTGCTGGTCTACATGTGATATAAATGACATTTTCTTTCATCAGGGGAAATGGTTAAATTTATCTTTGGCTATAAGGGTAATATTTACAATGTGCTTAGGAAGTACTATCTTCCAACCAAATGGTGGTAGTGTATACCCTGAGACTGTCATAAACTTATATTCCCTGGAATGCTTTCTAATTTTTCTAAAATTTCTAAAACCAGAAATTATCTTTTTTCTAATGTGTGAATCTTAAGAGAAATTAGACAGTTATCGACTACCACCAACATATAAGTGTTGTTTATTTAAAATATGTCCTCAAGTGTCTTTGAATTCCCTGGGATTCTATTGTAAAGTTTTAATTTTAAACTCTGTTTTCATCCTCTCTCTCTTTCTTGGAGATCAGCAAAAATGTAATTCAAAAATTCCACCAAGACCATATTATAATTCTAAACAACTTTGCAGCAAATTCACAAAGACACAATTTTATAAAAAGAACACCACTAAAGTTAAAATCAGTCATTTATCCTAGAACAGTTATAGTGTGTTATTTCCAGAACCCACTCTTGACAATAAACAGGTCATATAGCCAAAAATTAACAAAAAGTATCTAGTTAAATAAGATAATAAATAAAAGGGACTTAACAGATATCTACAACTTTTCTTTCAACAGAACATTCTTTTTTTTTTAAATTAAATATATATTAGGACATAAAGTAAGTCAAAGTGGAAATATCTAGTTTTGTTAAAAACTCACTTGTGTCATGTCATGTTTTCCTAAAAGCTGTCTTGTCAGAGGGAATGTGATGTTTTGCTGAAAGCAGACAAATGAGAGTCTGCATGATGTTTAGAAAGACTATAATGGAAGGCTCAGAAACAGTGGAATGACAGGTTTACATTTTTATACCATGTAATACCTTACTAGTTGACTCTGGACTTTGTTGTTCTTCATTGATCTTCACAAAAAAATTCTGTGGTATTGTGACTAATTCTGGGCATTTTTCTTATACATAATATAGTAAAGGTGGAGGTAAATGTTTAAAAAGACTAACTGCTTAGTGAAGGGAGTGAGATTAGTATGGGTTTTCTCCTTTCTTAAGCAGCAAGGGCAAGATAACTTTGGTAGCTGGAATCTTTGCCAGCCCCAATTAACATTGTATGTTAGAATAAAGTAAGTGAAGTATGGTAGTTGAATGTCAGTCTTCCCTGAGAGGCTGTACCCCTCTGCTCTTTCAGAAAATGAAAGTCTGGCATCTCGGTGATCTTGTCTCTTTACTGCGGCACCTTTGAGTAACATCAATCAAGAATTATTGACAAAAAATGTGTTGACATGAAACCTATGCTGGTTTTTAGATGGAAGCATAGTTATGGTTATGTATGTACAAGGAATGAAAAAAATATGGACACGAACAAAATTTATAAGGATTAGATCTGACCATAGAAAACCTCATATCAGCTGAAACATAAATGTTTTCCCAAAGGAAAAAACCCTGATGATTCACTCTCACAAACTGTCTCAGTTACAGATTTTTCCAAAATAGGCATGAAAATCAATTTCAAACGGGTTAAATCAAAAGACCAATCACCCAGAGGCTGGACAACACAGAGAGTAGACAGACAACACAGAGACTGAACAACATAGAGACTAAACAAAAACAACAGAGACTTGACAGAAACAGATACAGCTAGTTTCAGGGATTTGACCAATATTCCACTTTTCAGAGTATACCCCAAAGATATGTTTGTTTCAAAACAAAATAATTTTAAAAACATGGCTCCTCTATTTACCAAAAGGTAAGATTGATATTTTTGGTCTTTGGATGTGTTATGTTTCTTTGCATCTAGAGAGGTTGATTGTTATTCATTATGGTCAAGGTGGAAATAAAATAAAATTTAAATCAGTTTCCTCTATATAATAATGGGCATTACCCTATGAAGTGAGGTTGAAGGAAATAATAATAATAAATAAAATACTAGACATAAATATTTTAGTTTGAATAGATTAATATATCTTGATAAAACTTTAAGGTTGTTTTGCTTGATTACCCATTTCTGATAAAATTTTAAGGTTGTTTTGTTTATCATATCTTTATATAAATTTTACTTTGACTATTATTTGATATGATATACTTAAAAACTTATTTAAAGTATGATATAAAGTTCAAGTTTTCTGGCTCCCATAAATAATTCTATTATGTATAGGTTGTTAAGTTTAGAGAAAAAACAGAAAGGTAAATATGAAGTGGAAATTTCTGCATCATTTAACAACTCAGTTGTATTACATGATGTTTTTCTGGAAGTTATCTTTGGAGAGGGCATGTGATGTTTTGCTGAAAACATACACTTGAGAGGACATGTAAGATTTAGAAAGAATATAAATGTATTCTCCATAAACAGTGAGAGAATTTTCTTGCTTTGTGACACTCTGCAAAGCTTCACTGCTCTTCATTGGTCTTCACTAGTCTTTGTTGGTCTTCAATTAGTAGAAAGACAAAACAACTTTTCATGGTATTTTAGATGATTCTGGCTACTTTTGCTTCCCTGTGATAATTCAGTTGAGGCTTGCTCTTTCTGCTGGAATGTGCCACTCCTCCTGATTCATTTTTGGTGGTTTTGCTTGTGATATGGACTGCTGGTATTCTGACAATGAATAGTGGAATTGCCTCAAGGAACTATTTCTAAACAGGATCATGAAATTCTTTTTCTATTAACCTTCATTTTCTTCTACCTCTGTTTGCTGGATCAGAATAGATGTTGAAGCACTTAAGAAATCCAAATAACATAGGTATTGAGAAAAAAAAAAAAACTAAGCCTACAACATATCTTACCCAATATAGAAAAATGAAATAGCATCCTTCCTCCTACTATATGATCATTTGGTATTAAAGCTGAATATTGACAGGAATAAAATTTCAAATATCTATGAAATAATAAAATGTAAACAACACACTATTAAATAAAAATTGAATCAAGATAGAAATCAAGAAGTAAATTTCATGTTTTTGGTACTGATTGATAATGAAACATAACATACCCCAATCTATAGGACACAATGAAGGTGATTCTAACAGACAAATATACAATATCAAATGTCAGGAGACAACATAGGACAAGCTAATAACTAGAAGGCAATTTTTCTGAGATGGATCACCATAGATTTTTTTTAAACCATGACAAATTTTCTCCAATAGAAAAAGTCTAGGAAGAAATTATTTTAGGAAAGATTCCTGCTATTAATATGGTTGTCCTGCCACTGATATGGATGTCAGGAAGTACATGCTGACAAAAGCCTGATATAGCTGTCTCCTTAGATGTCTGCCAGAGTCTGAAATATTCAGAGGCAGATGCTCACAACTAACCACTGTAAATCAAGGAGTTCCCAATGGAGAAGTTAGAGAGAAGACTGAAGGAGCTGAAAGGGTTTGTGGCCCCATGAGGAGAGCAACAATACCAACCAACCAGAGCTCCCCATGGTCTACAACCAATAGCCTGGGAGCACATAGGGAGGGACCCATGACTCCATCTGCATATGTAGGGGAGGATGGCCTTGTTGGGCACAGGTGGGAGAGGAGATCCTTGGTCCCATGAAGTCTGAACACCAAGTGGAGGGGGGGGGGAATTCTAGGGTGGGGAGGTGGGGGGGTAGGTAGGGACACATCCTCATGGAAGCAGGAAGAAGAGGGATGGGATAGGAGGTTCCTGGGTGGTGGGGGGTATGGGGAAAGGGGATAAAATCTGAAATGTAAATATAACATCCAATAAAAAAAGAAAGAAAAAAGAAAGAAAAAATGATTGTCCTGTTATCATTAAATATATAACAATCACTAGGTATTAGTCCACTCTTTCAAGCACATCTCTGCATAACAAAGAAGATGTACTGTCTTGTAGTGATGCTATATAGACAAATAGATGACTTCTTAATTCTTGAAAATGATCCTATAACAATTCCTAAAATTATATTAATATTTATTATGATCTTTTATATTGGAAATGCTATTATTTTCTCTCTGATCATAAAAATTGCAATGAAAATTTTGGCTGTCTCCAATTGCTTCTTAGATAGTAAGTGGACATTCTACTATTCAGAGCACATTCCAAAAGGTTGTAAAATCATTAACCAAAGGTCATAAAAGGGAACTAATGATTTATTATAAGTTCTAGGACAGAGGATAAAATATTGACTGGGCTTATCTATACAAAACTTCACTAATAACTTAGGTATAATTTTTAACTCTCCATGAACCTGTAGAGTTGTCACAGGTGATGAATGTTTAACCAGATAAATATTCCTAATGGATATGCATGTGCATTCTCTGTTGTAAACTTCTTATTTGATATATAATTGCAATTTATGTGTAAACTTGTAATGAACATTTTCTCATGTAATAATGTATTCTGAAAGATTTGTAAATGCTGAAGACAAAAAGAAGATAGCATTATTCACTCCTTTTCTCAATTTTCTTTGTAAGTCTCCTTTTTTCATTTTCTCAGCATTATTCTCCTTATGCCCCTCTTACCACACCTTGTCCTTCCTTTTAACATTGTACTTATCCCCCTTTTCCTAGATCCATTATCTCTTTTTTTCATACATGCCCCTTTTCCCCTTTTTCTTAGAGAGCTTTCATAGGAATCTTTTTTTACAACTTAGAAATAAATGCTAAAATCAACTTTCAAAGTGTCTCTTTCTCTTCCTTCAACTTCAACTAGCAGGCAGAAAGTTAGCTGCTCACTTCCTGCAGAGATAGAAGAAAAGTTACTTTACTTAATCTCCTGCTGTTTTAGGATGAACTACTAAAGAGTTTCTTGCAGCAGGGGAATTCAGTTCAGTCAGCTACTCAAGCAAAATGACTTAGAATTGAGATAGGAAAGTGTTTTGTTATTATACAACTCTAAATTTCTCCTAAGTCTTACACCCACCATTATCCTTCCCCCTCCACTACCTCAAGAGGAACAAAACAAGAAAGAAGATACCTGCATTAAAAAAACCTGGATGTTGCTAATCATCTGCCATTTATTATTTTAAAAAAACAGCAACAATGTATTGATAATTCCACTAAATGAAATAATTTAAAATTTTTTTTCATTTTTTTTTTTTTTTTGCTTTGATTTGTTTTCTCCCTCAGTCTTGCAATTATTAGAACATGACCTGCATGGGACTCGGCACCCAAATCTATTTTCAGAATGGAAATTATTTTTAATTATTTTTCCTCTGTAGGTTAGCTATAATGTTTACTTATAAATTAATGACAATACTGATTTGACATCCCTTTAATGTATACTATGCTGAGGATTCTACATATAAAAAATAGGACGTTGGATAAATTTTAAATGCTTCACTACATTTTTCAAGCAAAATTAACAAATATTTTCTTACAATTTAAACTATAAAAATTTGCAGGTGCAGAGTTTGACTTATGCTGTTAATTTATACTATTTCCATACTATTATATACAATATATATATTATATATATACTATACAGCTTTCAATCTTGTTTGAAAAAGTTGATGAGTTGGTCATTTTTTGATTTTTAGATTGCCTGTGAAAATATAATAATTCTTTATTTTTATGAATTATAAAAAGGTATATTGGTAAGCATTAAGTAATGTAAAAGTGATTGAATATAATTTTTATACCAACATGTGGCAAAGGTTGAGAGTTACCAGTTTAACTGGAAATCTTAAACTATGGTTTTCAATACTATGTACAGAAATATAAATGATTTTTATTCATCAATCTGTCTTGATGACAATCAATGCAGTTTCCTATGGCTAATATTTCTATACAAAGCAGAACAGGCTATATGTATACTTGAGAGAATGGATAAATGCACCCATGCTATTAATATCATGTCACCATTAAATTAATTAATTCTAATCCATAAATTGATAATATATGAAATCTCCAGATATTTATGAAGTACATGGTTTATTATGAATCATATGGTACTGTTACTTTTCAACTTTATATAGGAAATGATAATAATGAATAGAGAAAAGAGGAATAGATAGATAGATAGATAGATAGATAGATAGATAGATAGATATCCAGATAAGTGAATCTTTCATGTTTTAGTTCTTTTATGTGTATGCAGTATTAGAGGTCAAATATAAGGACTCAGTCTCAGTAAACACTCTATATTGAGCTATGATTGAGCTATGTTCCTAATTCCCAAATATGTCTTTAGATTCATCTTTAGTTTCTGAGTCACTTACTAAATGAGTCCATTCATATAAATTGCGTTACATAATGGCAATTTCATCGGAGTTAAAATAACATGACTATACACGTATTTGTATCCTAGACCCATATTCTATCCTCAATATTCTGCTCATATATTTATACATGTATGTACTTTTTTATGTACCAGTGCTTTGAATTCCTAAGGGCATCTTCCATCCTTATTAAGGGTATGTATATGTATGAATAAAGAAATACATGTTTACATCATTTGACAAATGGTTTTGACTATATTGGCACTAGAGACAACATCCTTGATTTCAGCTCCACATAACATTTCTGATATCATAATATTCTCTTTATTTTTACTACTTAGAGGCTCATTAAATATTTATGTGATAATTGTAACTTCTTTAGTATGTATATAGGCTTATTATGCCTAGGAAGCATTTTGAGATAATATAGCCATATGTTAAATGCATTAAAATATATTATTAAATGTAACTATCCAAATCCATACATTAGTATGCCATAATTATTTAGCATAAACAATCACATTCTTCATTTCAGAGTATTCATTTATGATCAGTTGACTAATACTGGTTATATTTATTAATGAGATTACTAATATTGCTTTAGGTTAATTTATTCCTCACATTATTTTTCCTTTTATTTAAATTAGGTTCTTTTCTCATATAATGTATCTTGTATCTCATATAATGTATCATATAATGACAAAATATAACAAAATAATATATAGTTAAAATAAATTAGTGAAGGACATCACATTTGCAGAAGGAAAACAAACAAACAACACAAGAATCAAGATACCCATTTGTACACACTCAGAAGTCCAATTAAAAACACTAAATTAGAAGTCAACAATATGTATATAAAGGACATGGTGCCAACCCATACAAGCCCTGTGCATGCTCCTTCAGTCCCTGTAAGTTCATATTAGGTTTACTCAGTTGATTTAGAAGACCTTGTTCTCTTGGTGTTCTCCATGCCTTTGTCTATGACTTTGTCTCTGTCTCTCTGTCTCTAACTCTGTCTCTCACTCTCTGTCTTTCTGTGTGTGTGTGTGTGTGTATCTGTCTCCCTCTATATCACTCTGTGTTTCTCTCTGTCTCTGCCTCTCTGTTTCTCTCTCTCTGTTTCTCTCTCTCTCTCCCTCCCTCCCTCCCTCCCTCCCTCCTTCCCAATAGTGTTTTCTGATCTTTGAGAGGAGGAATATGATGGAGATGTCCCATGTAGAGCTGAATGCTCTAAAGTGTCCTGCTTTTGTGGCTATGGGTCTTCATGATTGTTCCCATCTGCTGCAGGAAGAAACTTCTCTGAGAATGACAGAAAAAGAAACTGATCTCTGAGTTTAGCAGAAAATCATTAGGAGCTATTGTATCACTACTATAATTTTTAATATGAGTAGTATTTGATTTTACCTTAGGTCTCTGGGATATCTAGTCTGTGCTTCTTGGTGACCCAAGTACTGTGGGGTATAGGTTCCATTTCATGTAGTAGGCCTTAAATCAATTCAACATTCTTGGTTACCCCTACAAACTTTGTGCCTTCTGCCCTAGCATATTTTGTAATCAAGACCTTGTAGAGTTGATGCTTACATTTCTCTTCTGGTAGCATTCAGAAAGTAACTTCCTGTAGAAAAAAAAAAGTAGAATATAAAGGTAAAGATTTGTGTAGGCATCAGCTCCATGTGTCCATGTTCAATGAGCTATGTGGGTATCATCTTCAGCAGTGGGACTTACTGACAGTTGAGGTTACGTCTCTATTATTCAAGACATCATTAGATTTCCTTCATATATTTTAGGATTTTTTAATAAACTAGGTTTTCACGCCAACCCTTAAATGTCCCTTAGTTCTAGTTTTCTCTCTCCATATTTTCTCCTATGCTACTTCTCTGCTTCCCTTCCCTACTTTATCCTCCCATTCTAGTTTTCCTCCTAAAGCCCACCCATTAAACTTATCCTATTTTCCTCTCCCAGAAAGATCTATATGCCCCCCTCATTCTTTCTTTTATACCTAATCTCTCTGCATTTGCAAATTGTGTCAATTTTAAAATTGTTTCTAGATTTCTTCTTTCTCTTTTGTATTTTTTATTTTTACCAGCTAACTACCAAGCTAAATTCATCATTAAATGTATAACATGAATATAAATATTCATGATTTTAGTGTAAGAAATTTTAAATTAAATCTGGATGTAGACATATTTATTTAAAATGTGTAATATAATTAGAATGTAATTGTGTGTGTATATATACACATATACATATATGTGTGTGTGTGTGTGTGTCCATGGAAGAAGCACAGGAATAATGTGTACATTTTCAAAGTTTTTTTTTTTCTTTTCTAAAATCATTAGGTAATTGATAAACACCAAATATTGTGACACATATTTTGATTGTTAGTATTGCCATGATTACAATAGCTAATAGCTAAACAGTGTGTTCAGTTGTTCATAAAAGTAAAGTATATTTGTATCACAGTTATAAGATTAAAATGTAAATAGGGACATTTACTTTTAAGGAAGTTTTGTTGATGACAAAATGTATTGCCTTCTGTGACATCTGGTTCTAAAACTATATTGTGCTTTACAGAGTTTAGTTTTTGTTTTTTAAAATAAAATCTATTTAAACAACAAAAAAATACAATCTGATACTTAAAATAAGAACAGGAAATTGATATTTATTGATTAAATTCACTCTGTTATATTCTTGTGTATTTTACCATATTCATTGTTACTTTTTAATGCATCATGTTCTTTATGCACTCCTGTTTTTGTTATTATATCTATCATAAAATAAATAAATAAAACAACACCAACAAAAAACCTGATCCTTGACTCATTTTGGCTATGTTAGGAAGAATTTCATGTGATAATTCAAACTTAATTCAGAATTATTGATATTTTAATTTAGTTAGCAATTACCAGAGTGCAAATAACAAGAGTGCTTACTTAGAAATTCTCATTTATGCATATGATTTAATAATTTATGCAAATTACTTTGCTGTTCTTCTTGATAAAATGTTATCACCCATTCTACAAATGACTGAGGTATAGTACTGGTCGTTTGTTTATTTTTTAGAATAGTTCATGACATTTTATATCTGGTTCTCTCAGTTATTTATATGTTAATTCAAGAATTTTTTTAAAAAGTCTCAAATGATTGTGACATTTTGTATAAAAGATATTTCTAACAGGCAGACAACAATAACAGCTAAAGTATCATGGTTGGTATGCTATACAGGGACTATCAAACTTATTGTTCAAGTTTGTTGAGGTATGATTTGCAAATTTTTTGTCTATAGCCTTAAAATTCATCATCAAATGAACTCATGTACTTATTAAAAATAAAATATTATTGTAAGATCCAGGAAAGAATTTTATACTATATTTAAAATATTGTGATTATTACAAGTTCTATGGCTTGAGATAGGATTTACTTTATATTATTAATACTAAGTCAATCTTTGGGAGAAACTTTATAGATTTATGTCTTATTTCATAATTATTTTCCAGTTTAATTACTGGACTTATAAATGAATAGCATTACAAAAGCAAATGTTTGGTAAGATAATTTCAGCACACTAATGTTGTAGTATATATTTAAAAAGTGGCCTCAGGTCAAGCTGACTATCTAGGCTGCAGCAGCTCTGCCTAACTCAACCACATGGACATGAGGCCACGTGTGCACTGCAGCTAGAAACGGCCAGCCAGAAACACAAGCCCTGCCACCCATGAGACCCCAGCATGGGAGATAGCTCTGCCAATCTTTCACACTATCTCTGCAAGGCTGGGCATTGCCCAGACCATCCCACCAACCACACTGGCTAGGTACAGATGAGACTATAATTCTTAGATTATCCAAAGGCTTTGTATATTTAGTAATCATCAATAACAAGATGTCCATACAATCAGAAGTGTGACCTAATACCCAAACTAGATATACCAACTGCCTTTGACTGGCAGAGAAACATGAATATCTGCCTCCATGTCTGCCTCTCTCTTCTCTTATTCTCCTAGCTCCTCCTCTCCCTCTTTCTCTTCCTCTCCTTCCTCCTCTTTCTCTCTTTACTCCTCCCACCTTAGCTCCTCCTACACAATAAAGACAAAAATTAAATATTAAAATAACTTCAGTTAGGGAAATGTGATTATCCAGACTTACTCAAATTTAAAATGTCCAGTAGTCTTAGTAATTTTAACTTAATATTTATTTGAAAACTTCTCTATAGTCATTTTAATTCTAAATTTGACACAACATATTCTCTCATGAGTCTAATAACTCAGAGAGGCTTTCAATTTAAATCATGATCTTACCAATCACTTATTTATAATCTAACAAATGTTATTGTCTTAAAACTAATGAAAAGTACATATAATAACATGAGATACTTTTTAAAAATTTTTTAATATTATATAGCTCTGATATTCTTATGTTAGTATGCAATGGAGGATTCCATGCAAATACATAAACACTGTTAATATTTATTGTATATTTATCTACATCCAGGATCTAAAAATGGAAATAGAAACAATAAAGCAATCACAAAGGGAGACTACCGTGGAGATAGAAAACCTAAGAAAGAGATCAGGAGTATTAGATGCAAGCATCACCCATGAAATCAAGACAAAAGAGAGAATCTCAGGTGTAAAAGATGCCATAGAAAGCATTGACACAGGAGCCAAAGAAAATGCATAAAACAAAAAGCTCATAACCCAAAATATCCAGAAAATCTAGGATACCATGAAAAGAAGAACCCTAAGGATTATAGGTATAGAAGAGAGTGAAGATTCCCAACTTACTGGGCCAGTAATTATCTACAACAATGTTATAGAAGAAAATTTACTAAGGTAAAGAAAGAGATGAGGACTGCCATTCTTCTGCCAACTCTTCCCACACCTTATTCAGACCTGTATATCCTGAGTCATATAGATAAGTATCTCCTCCCCCACCCAGCTTCTAGACTCTCTGAGCCCCTGGGCCAAGCCAACATACCATGAGCAGCCAGCTAAAGCAGGGGGATCTCCATTCCTCTGGCACTTCTCCTCCCACCTACATCAGACCTGAAACTCCTGAACCATACAAGATACCTTCTCCTGTATAATAAAAGAACCTGTAGAGGTATTATCATTCCAGATTTCAGGCTGTTCTACAGAGAACTTATAATAAAAACTACATGGTATTGACATAAAAATAGATGGATTTATAAGTAGAATTGAAGCAAAGACTCCAATAAACTCCCACACCTGTAGACACTTCATATTTGACAAAGAATCCAAAACTAAAATAGAAAAATGAAAGTTTCCTCAACACATGGAGCTGGTCTAAGTGGATGTCTGCATACAGAAGAATGCAAATAGACCCATATCTATCACCTTGCACAAAGCTAAAGTCTAAATGGATCAAATACCTCAACAGAAAACTGCACACATTAAGTCTAATAGAATAGAAAATGCAGAACTGCTTTAAACACATTGGCACAGGAGACAAATTCAGGAACATAACACGGATAGGTCAGATGCTAAGAACAGCAATTAATAAATGGTCCCTCATGAAACTGAAAAGTTTTGCAAAACTAAGGGTAGAATTAGTAGGAAAATCAGCAGCCTACAGAATAGGAAAAGTTCATCATCAATGCTACTTCAGACAGAGGATATATATATATATATATATATATATATATATATATATATATCACCTCGAGATATTAGACAACAGTAAACCAAATAACCCAAATAGTAAATGAGATACAGAGCTAAACAAAGAATCCTCCATAGAGAGGTCTGTACACTGGCTTAGAAATAAACAATGAATATTCAACTATATTTTTCATCATGAAAATGCAAGTTTAAAAAAAAAAACAGAGATTATTAGATCTGAACTCTGTCAGGCAAGTGATAGAGCAAGATAGTTAGGATTTGGAACAAAGAGTAGTCCTCCATTGCTTGTATGACTGTAATCCTGTAAAACCTCTTTGGAAATCAATTTGGTATTTTCTCAGAAATTTGCATTTAGTTCTACCCCAAGATGGAGCTATACCAATCCTGAGCATCTGTCCAAAAATGCTCCACGATCTCACAAGGACATATATTCCTCTCAGTTCATAGCAGCTTTATTCATAATAGCCAGAAACTAGAAATAAGTCAGATGTCCCTTAATGAAAGACTGGATAAAAAAAAATGTGTTATCTCTACATAATGCAGTGCTATACAGCTATTAAAATGAAGCACATCATGACATTTGCAGGCAAATGGATGGAACTAGAAAATGTCATCCTTGTGAAGTAACGGGATATGGAAAGATTAGCATGGTTTGTACTCATTTAAGGAGGCTCCAAGTCAGAATACATGAATCTTACTCAGAAGTAGAACCAAAACACTCATCAGAACGGAAGAAGAGTGGGATCTGGATGAGACAGTGGGGGTGGAGTTTCATGGTGATGGGGATCAGGGGTGTGGTGGGGGCAAGAGAGGGCTGGGAGTAAGAGTAGAAACTGATGGGAGTCATCTCTAGGACTAGTTGGAAACCTGGGCCCAGGGAAATTCCAGAGAGGTGACCCTAGCTGAGATTCTTACCAAGTGGAATATGGAAACTAAAGTGGCCTCCTCCTGTAGCCAGTCACTTCTATGGAGGGAGAGGAATGTAAACCCACCTATAAAACCTCCAACCCAAACTTTGTCCTGCCTACAAGATACACAGGGAAAAGGATAAAACACAAACTGAAAAGGAAAGTCTAACCAATGACAATTCCAACTTAAAACCAATTCCATGGGAAAGAGACAGTTCCTGACACTATAATGATACTCTTCTATCTTGTAGACAGAGACTTAGTATAACTGTATCCATAGAGGATTCTTCCATAAATATATGGAAACAGATGCAAAGGCCCACAGTTGAACATCAGGCAGAACTCACTGAGTCATATGGAAGAGTAGGGGATAGAATTGAGAAAACTGGAGTGGTCAAAAACATCACAAGAAGACCTATAGTGTCAAATAACCTGGCCCCATGAGGGCACACAGAGACTAAAACAGCAACCAAAAAGTATTCAGAAACTGGATCTAGGCACCCTATGCATTTGTAGCAAATGAGCGCTGGGATCTTCATGTGAGTCCCTAGCAAACAGACATGGGGCTATCTCTAACTCAGCTGCCTGCCATTAAAACTCCCTCCTTTAACAGGACTGTGGTTTTGGGCCTCAATGGGAGAGAATTTGCTTAGTCTTCTTGGGAATGGGTGCCCCAGAGTAAAATTGCACACAAAATGGCTTCCCGTTCCCTGAGAGAAGCGATGTTGTGTAATAGGGGAGAGATTTTTAAGGGTGGAACTGGGAAGAGAGGTAAGAGTGGGGCAGTGAGCAGGATGTAAAGTGAATAAAAGAATTAATGAGAAATAAAGAAAAATGTCAATGCAGAACATAACCATGATGTCATGTGATTGTCTTTGATATGAAACATGTCAACATGCAAATATCCCAAATCAATAAACAATATAAAATGAAATATTTTGCTTGAGAAATTGTTACTAAATCTAATTCTTTCTACTTGGCACAGAGTAACTTTACTGGTGGATTAATTCACGATTTAATTAAACAGCAAATAATCAGAGGACATCTGCCCAAACTTCTTCTCTTCAGATATTACTGAGAATAGAAAATGTGTTGTATGATCAGTTTGGCATTTACACTCTTTTAAATTCTGTGTATCACAGTCAACTCACACATCTGTTATAATATAAGCAGTCATGTTTGAGCTGCTGTTGTTGCTGTTCATGAAAGCTAAAATTACATTTATTCCTGGCAGAACATGACTAACATCTCCCACAGATATTTAAATTTCATATCATTAGCATAAGTCCAGTTGTATAAAAACCCCAGAGAACATGAATGAAGAGTTGAGGCTTAGAATTCACAAAAAAAATTCTTTTTTGAGAAGCTTCTGCATATATAAAATCTTCTAAAGACCATTGAATATTTTCTTGACAATGAGCAATTTAAGTCAGAGCAAGTTAACCCTTATTGAAAACAAAAGAGAAATATGTAAATATGTGTTGCTGTTGTGTCTGTGCCTAAATATACAAGGAATAAATATACAGTGAATACAGTGAGTAAGTGGTAGCATGTATCAAGTAAAGTTAAAATAAGCAAGAATATATTTAATGAACTATATCCGAATAGAAAAATATTTGTTAATTTATTTTATTTTAGGTGTGTGTGTGTGTGTGTGCATGCATATACATGTGAGCATGTATATTTGCTAGTGATCATTGCTGTATAGAAATGCTATAATCAAGGCAAGTCATGTAAAAACAAACATTTAACTAGGGCTGATTTACAGTTTCAGAAGTTCAGTCAATTATCACCATGCCAGAAAGCATGCCACCAAGTAGGCAAACATTGTGGTGGAGAAATCAAGAGTTCCACATCTTGATCTTAAGGTAACTAGGAGAAGACTGACTTCCACAGGCAGTCAGTAAGAGTCTTTCCAAGCTTAATCCACAAAAATATACTTCCTAGAAAAGACTGAACTTCCCATGGGCCAGCCATATAAAAACAACCACTGTGTGTGTGTATGTGTGTGTATACATGTGTGTATATTTTCATACATGTGCATATGTGTTTGTATGTGTGTATGTGAAATACCAATACTGTCTTTTCCTCTCCTAATTTTCATATTTAATCTTTACATGTAGTAGACATTAATGTTAATCTCATAACTATAACAAAGTAAATTAACTTATTTACTGTTAAGATAGGTAAGTTAATTTCCCCCACATATTATTCAGAGATGATATATAGAAAAAAAATCAATCTTTATTATTTATTCACACTGTTAAGAATTTATTCATTCTTCTGTGGAACTTTGTGCTAAAGACAAAAGTCATGAATAATAAATATGGATACCTGTGAGCCTTGACCTTATGATCTGGACAAGAAATAAAGCAAATAAAATAAACATAATTAAATTTATGAAACTTGGGACTGAAACTACATGGTGCTTTGAAACAGTGTGTTCTCTTGATGGAAGCCAAGTTCTAGTAAAGTAATGATTTTCCTGTTGATGTATGAAGAATAATATTATTTGAGCTGTATGTAAATGGAAATAGAATTAAGAAGGGCCTAGACAAACTACTAACTATAAAACAGGGAGTGAAATCAGCCTCAGTAAAGTGTAAGGACAATGAGATACATTGTAGGCATTAGGAATAATGAAAATACATACTGACATGTTTAGCATATAAGGTGATTGTTTAGCTAACCTTAGATATGGGACATTATACAATAGCAAAAAAAAAAAAAAAAAAAAAAAAAAAAAGGCAAAGACAAATTGCACAGCCACAGCCACTTTGACCAGCTGGCAGAGATGGCAATGTAGGTAAAAGTGCTTGTCACAAAATAATGGTATGCTGGTTTGAAGGGAAAAAGTTTCTCATGATTTAAGCATTGAACATTTTGTCTCTATGTGGTTCAGAAAGGTTTAGGTCATATGACTAGGTTCAAGGAATTATGTCACTGGGGCTAGGATTTGAGTGCTTAAAACCTTGAGTACTAGTTTACTTTTTAATCTTTGTTCTGGTATTTCAATATGTGATTTCTCAGTTTTCTATTCCTATGGCCTTACTGCTATTTACTGTCATGTCTCCAACCTCCCATGGTGGACTCTTAACCTTTTGGAATGTTAAGCCCAAATCAACTCTTACCTTGATAAGCTGTCTTGGACATGGTATTCTTTTAAATTAATTGATACCTGTGGTGCTATGAGTTCAAGGCTCTGAACCCACATAAAGGTGAATGGAATGATCCAACTTTACAGATTGTTCTTTGTCCACACACATGTTGTATCCCAGGCTCTCACCTTTATACATCATGTGTAACACACACACACACACACACAAATGCACAAACATGGTAATCATAAATTAATAAATAATTGAGAAAGATTACAGAGGAAGCAAGAGTTTAGTTGTTCTTCACAGAAGTTAAACTTTACAGGAGGATTTTTTTTTTTTTACTTAATTGTCTCTTTAAAAATACCAACACTAAAAATGCTACTGAGATTTTAATTTTGATGTTAAAATAGTTTGAACATACTCATTAATGTGTTGACATTAGAAACAAACTCCCAATAGAGTTATGCTTTTCTCGGCCTTATCCACCAGTTGCCATGCTCATTATCATACATTTGTACTGATTTTAGAAATGTCTTCTAAATATTTAGAACTCCAGAGGAACTGAAAAGAAAACGAATCCTTTCAATAAAAAGAAAAATATTTCTGTCAAGAATTTATCATTTTGACATTAGAATTGATAGATTGGATATAATTCCTGTCCAACTCAGTAGGCTAAGAGGTCAAATACATTTTCCTAAGCATGACACTAAAGTGTCATAATATAAGCTATTGTCTTCTGGGAAAAAAAGGAAATAATAGTTTAAACAACATCTCATATGACATGTTTTCAAAACTTTGTCTTAATTAATATAAAATATATTTAAAAGATGACATGACAGAAATGAAAGTCATAATAATATGGTTATAAGATGTTAATGAAGTGTATTCTTTTTATCTGTTAAGATACAAAAAATTACATGCTGGAATCTATAATTATCAGAAATAATGATTTTATGCACGTAAAGTTATATCCTTTATAATGACTCAGCGAGCAAGAAAATGCCATATTATCCTCTATTTTCATTTCTCCTGTGCCAGCTGCATACTATAAATTCAGCATTATTTCAGATAATTTTAGAAGCAACAAAACATGCCGCTATATGCAAGTCTTTGTATTTTACTTTGATAATATCAACTTAAGTTATAATTATGTATGGATAAACATTATTTAGGCAATTACATGTTGGAATCTATAATTGCAACTCCATAATTTCCTATAAATTCAAATGTTAACTATTGTTAATTGAAGATGTTTCTTGTCTCCATGAATTATAATATAATGTAATTATAACATTTTTTCTTCCAAACCCTTCCATCTACTTTTTCATGATCTGGTTTGTTTAAACAATCATGTCACATGTCTTTATTAATTGTTGCTCCAAGCACATAAATATATGTCTATGAATACTCCTCAATATAGTCTGCTCAATCTGTATAAATTCACTCATGTATATATTTTTAGCACTGACTATATCAAAATGGATAATCAATTGATTTTGTAGTTTCCTGGAGATGTGTAAGGTATTTAGAAGAAAGAAAATGGTATGAACAGTGCAAAACATATATTATTATGCAATACAAATTAGTTGAGTGAATTAGCTAAGTGTGATAACTAAATGTTATCAATTAACCCATGGTATAGTTTGGCTCAAGGCTGGGCTGTGAAAAGATATAAGTTAAATGAATTAGCCTACAGTAAACATGTTAGGTATGTATGACAAGAGTGTAGGGATAATAAATATTGATGGATGTGAGGCTGGTTTAAAAGAAGAGTTAAATGAGTACTACACAGAAGTTGCATGTTAAAATCAAGTTTTGTGTACATAGTACAAGACCACAAGACTTGGAATCGAGAAATAGTTAAGGCAAAGAAGCAGAGTCACTAAAATGTAGGACACATGTAAAAACACCAACAATAGACCTCATTAAACATTCCATACAATAAAGTCCCATGAGTTCAAATTCTAATATTTGAGAGGAGATACCCTCTATTCGGCTTCATCATTCAGGACAATTATCTGGGCATTTATTCTCCTACCTGTCCTTATGCAGGAATTGTGCATAAAGACACATCAAATAAAGAGACTATATTTTGAAACGTGAGAAATGTGTTTGAAAATCAGAACACTACTTTCTTTGTTAGCTTTTTGTCACTGTGATAATTACCAGCCAACTTTTCTTAATATGGGTGTGTTTTAAGCTCATAGTTTGATAAAGTCTATCAGGAGGAAAAGTGGCATGTTAGGAACATGAGGCACCTGTGTTTATTGGGTCTGTTGTGAATAAGAAAGATGGGTAAATGCTAGTAAAAGTGGGCTCGGAAAGCCCACTTTCCCCATTTTGCTTATTACAGGACTCCAAATCATGGAATGGTGCCACACCAATGAGAGTAACTATACTTTACTGTATTAGCTAAAATTGATTGTTATTTTGACACACATGGATTGAGAGAAATTCACCTGAAGATTTGCTTTCATCAGATTGACCTGTGTGTTTGTCTGAGGGGCATGTTCTTGAGCTAACTGATGTAGGAGGGAAAAGCCTCATGTGAAAAGTACAATTACTCAGCAGGTGGCCATGAACTGTAGAAAAGGAAACCTTGGAACAAACCAAAATTAGTCCTTCCTGGCCTTCATTTCAGCTTTTGCCTCTGAGTGCCTTCATTAACTTCCTGTTCAGACTTCTCTCAGTAACAGATAAGTGTCTGGCAGTGTAAGGAAACCCTTTCTTCCCAAAATTATTTTTGGTAAAGGTTTTTAATCACAGCAATATAAAACAAATGAGAATAATTTTCTTAGAAAATCGGTCTATGGAAACATTCATGATGCAATAAGAAATAACCATAAGTTATAACTATTTTCCACATGAATTTTTGGGTGGTTTTTGAAAAAAAAACAGTCACATATAAGCTTTTATTCTGAGAGATAATACAATACATATCTTATAGAGAAACATTTAATACAACCTAGAAATGCATTTGCAGTATCCAAACAGTATTGGGGTTTTATCAGTTACATACCAAATTATTACAAAATTTTCTACTTTCAATATTTGTACATTAGCCCAGGTCAAAATACATCCCTTTTTGTTTGTTTGTAGGTTTTATGAAGTTTTTTGATTATAATATAGTAAAGAAAAATTATATTATCTATATAGCTACATTTAGTTTTTGATTTGAAAATTTATTCAGCAGCAAATAGAGATACCTCATTAAAATAAAGAAATGAATAAGTAATCACCTCACTAATGTGAGAACATCCAACAAACTAGGGTTCCTGACATTACCTATACAAAATATATTATTTACTTAATTTTCTTAATCAGGCTTTGGAAGTGTTTCATGTTTTTCTCTTTTATTAACATTTGAAATATCTTGTGTTCTCTGGTAAAACAACAACAAAAAAAAATCTAAACTTTTTCTTTACCATATTATTTCTGACACCAAGAAATATGCCTAGACCACAGTAAGTAATTAAATAAGTATTCAGCAAGAGAAAAAATACAATTCTAATAACTTTAAAATTAAAACAACAAAATTTTATGAACAAAAACAGAAATTTTATTACATTTATTGTAAAGAATGGAATAAGCGGGGCGGTGGTGGCACATGCCTTTAATCCCAGCACTTGGGAGGCAGAGGCAAGTAGATTTCTGAGTTCGAGGCCAGCCTGGTCTACAGAGTGAGTTCCAGGACAGCCAGGGATATACAGAGAAACCCTGTCTCAAAAAACAAAAAAACAAACAAAAAAGAATGGAATAGGCCACTAAATTGTGACATTGATCAAGGGACTCCTTATAATTTTGTACAATTTCAATTTTATAACTATATGTTTCCCTAAAGATAGTGAACACTGGGATTCTAAAGATTAAAATAAAGAAAATTTGAATGTAGAAGTCAAGAATACATCCTGGAGAGAAATATATATATATATATATATATATATATATATATAAATTAAATTAATATAAACATTCAGTGAGATTCAATTCATTAATATTTTTCCTATATAACCCGCACGTGTACGCTCTCGCCCGCGAAAGACGACACGTGCGTCAGGATCCTTCCACAACAATATTTATTTCATCATGAGGAGAGGAGAAGGGACGGGGACGGGGACAGGCGGGGGTCTGTGGTGCCAGCTTATATAACCCTTAGCTTGTCGTGTTTACACCCGATTGGCTGTTAGCCAGTTTGCTCGTATCCTGCCCTGGTTTGGGCCGTGAGTTTGGAGTCTCTATCGTATGGAACTAGCTGCCTGAGAGGAAGTGGGCTGTATCCTGAGCAAGCTCAGCAGCTTGTAGTTTTTCTCTCTGCACTTTCCTAGCTGCCAGTTCACGCGTACCATCCCCCTCAAACGGAGCCTGAGCTCCAGGCGCGGCTCATAACATTCCTATACTCTATAATACTGGGTTTTCTTTACTTTCTTGGCTCAATAGAAGAATGTGAATTATAAATCAAATAGGTATTTGTTGACATGAGAAGTAAGATTAGCTACAAATATATCAAAAGTATAACAAAAATCAGACTTGGACAGATGACAAACACTAAATTGTATTTCTGAACTTTATTTTCATATTTAAAAAAAGCCTAAAAAATGATCAGTTTTTATCAGTTTTAATATCAGTTGATATTAATTTAAATTATGTAAAAATTTCAATCATGCAAGATTGACAATGATATTTATAAAGAAATCATTAAATTAGTAAATAGCAAAATAATTAAATGTCCCTTAATGAAAATAACATTTTTTCAAGTGATTTTTCTCTATACTATTCCACTTTGCTTCATACATATAGATTTTTCTAGCTTGACTTTTACATTATTTTTTTAATTTAATTTTTTTTATTTATTCACTTTATATCATGCTCACTGCACTTTTTCTCCTCTTCTCATAATTCTTTCCCTATCCTACTTCCCCTTCTCCTGTGAATGAATGCCTGCCCCACCATCACTCCCCCACCCCAACACTGGCACATCAAGTCTCTGCAGGGCTTCCTCTGCCACAGAGGACAGACAAAGCAGCCCAGCTAGAAAAATATATCGCATGTATAGGCAATAGCTTTGAGATAGACCCCCTTTCCAGTAGTTTGGGACACACATGAAGATTAAGCTGCATATCTGCTACATCTGTGCAGGGATGCTTAGGTCTAGCCCTTGTATGTTTCTTGGTTTGTGTTTCATAAACTGAGAGACCCACAAAGTTCATGTTTGTTGACTCTGTTGGTCTTCCTCTAGAGTTCCTATACCCTTTGGACCAACAATTCTTCCTCTTACTCTACCATAAGAGTCTTCAAGGTCCATCAAGAGCTTGGCTATGGGTGCATGCATCTGAATGAATCAGCTGCTGGGTGGAGCCTCTCATAGGGTAGCCGTGCTAGACTCCTGTTTCCAAACATACTAGAGAATCACTAATAGTGTTAGGCATTGATGTTTGACTATGAGATCGGTCTCAAGTTGGTCCTGTTATTGGTTATCCATTCCCTTATTCAAAACTCCTATCCTATGTGCCTGTATTTCTTATAGACAGAATAAATTTGAGGTTGAAAGTTTTCTCTGTGGGTTATTGTCTCTATCAATCCTCTATGGTTCCTGACTGGCTATATGAGGTAGTGTCTCCAGGATCAATATCCCTAATGTTGTAAGTCACTGCTAGGGTCACCCCCATTGATTTGTGTGCCTTTCTTATCCCAGGATTATATTCTCAAGTTCCATCCATTTGCATGAAATGTTCATTGTAGGAAGCCGTGGTCAGTGGTTATACGTTTGCCTTTCCAAGATGGCGCTGGCCTGTGTCTTCCCAGCAGTAAACAAGTAACTGCGCAGCTGCAAAGGCAGAAAACCTGCCAAAGTCACTGGCCAATCTCGAGGCGTAATATTGGGTGGTGAGCGAACAGCCAATCAGAAGTGAATACGTCACCCTAGGGTATATTTAAGCTAGGCCTCTTTCTGTCTTCAGCCCTTCCGCTGCCTTCTGCTGCCTTCCGCTGCCTTCCATGTCCTTCCGTGTCTTTTCACGTCAGTGATACAGAGTAAAGCCTCATTTGTAGTGATACCCGATTATTGCCTCACGTGTCCTTATTCGCGGGCGAAAAGGGACTCGGGAGGTGAGTGGAACAGTTCATGATTTCTTTGTTTTCACTAGCTGAACAGTATTTAATTGTGTAGATGTACCACATTTCATTTATCCATTCCTAAGACATTTAGACTGTTTCCAGTTTCTGGCTATTACAAATAAAGCTACTTTGAACATAGCTGAGCAAGTGTCTTTGTGTGATATTGGAGCATCTTTAGGTATATGCCCAGGAGTTGAATAGCTGAGTCTTGAGGTAGAACTATTCCCAGTTTTCTGAGAAATGACTAAAGTATTTCTAAAGTGGTTGTACATGTTTACACTTCCACCAGCCCTGAAGGAGTCTTCTCTTTGATCTACATCCTTGTCTGAATGTGCTGTCTCCTATATTTTTGATCTGGGCCATTCTGATGAGTTTAAGATAGAACCTCAAAGTTTTTTTATTTGTATTTTGCTGATGACTAAATAATTTGAACATTTCCTAAAGTGCTTCTCAGCCATTTGAGATTTATCTGTTGAGAATTCTTTGTTAGCTCTGTATCTCATTTTTTAATTGGTATATTTCGGTTGTTGGTGTCTAAATTCTTAAGTACTTTGTAAATTTTCCATATTAGCCCTCTGTCAAGGATCAGGTCACAATAATTATTTCCCAATAGAAAGGCTGCCATTTTGTCCTATTGACAGTGTCCTCTGTCTTACAGAATCTTTGTAGTTTCATGAGGTCCCATTTATGAATGGTTGACCTTAGAAACTTAAGCCATTTGTATTCTGTACAGGAAATTTTATCTTGTACCACTGCATTCAAAGATATTTCCTACTTTCTCTATTAGATTTAGTGTATCCAGTTTTATGTTTAGGTCCTTCATCCAGTTGGAATTGGGTTTTGTGCAGGGTGATGAGTATGGTTCTATTTTCACTCCTCTGCATGTAGGCATTCAATTAGATCAGCACCAATTGTTGAAGATGCTTTTATTTTCATTGTTTGGTTTTGGCATCTTTAACAAACATCAAGTGTCCATAGGTATGTGAGTTTCCTTCTAGGCCTTTGATTTGGGGCCATTGATAAATGTGTCTGTTTCTGTACCAATATCATATAGTTTTTATCATTATTGTTGTGTATGTAGTAAAGCTTGATGTCAGGGATGGTGATTCCTCCAGCAGAAAGAAATATTCAGAATTGTTTTGGTTATAATAGGTCTTTTGTTTTTCCATATAAAGTTGTGAATTGCTTTTTCAAGGTCTATTTTAAATTGATTTGAGATTTTTTATGGCAATTTCACTGAATCTGTAGATTGCTTTTGCAAAGATGGTCAATTTCACTATGTTAATCCTACCTTTCCATGAATATGGAAGACCTTTCCATATTCTGATATCTCCTAAAATGTCTCTTTTTCAGAGACTTTAAATTCTAGTCATATAAATCATTTATTTACATGGTTAGAATTATACTGCCCTCCCTTGGTCCTTGTGGCTGGGGCAAACACCTAGCTGGTCTTCTCCCTTGAAGACACTATATCCTGAGACATCCAAGAGGAGCCACTGAACTCAGAGCAGCAGGTAAGAACACCAGCCCACTACCCTGTGCCATAGAGCTACAACTGGGAACAGGGGGTACTCTGGACACACCAGGCACCGAGATTCCACCCCTGTGGAATACCATTCCTCTTCAACTCCTCGCCTGGTCCTTGTGGCTGGGGCAAACACCTAGCTGGTTTGATCCTGTGAAGACACCATATCCTGAGACATCCTAGAGGAGCCACTGCACTGAAAACAATGGAGACCTGGCTGGTCTGCCTCCATGAAGACACCTTATCCTGAGACATCCTAGAGGAGACTCTGCACAGAGAGCAGTGGATACCTAGCTAGTCTGCTACCATGGAGACACCATATCCTGAGACATCCTAGAGGAGCCACTATACTCAGAGCAGCTGGAGCTCAGGATCACAGGATCACAGAGACATCTGGACCCTGAGGAGTTCTGACAAAAGCAAGATAACTGGAAAGACAGGCTCCAGTCAGAGACAGGCAAGCACAAGAACATAAGCAACAAAAACCAAAGCTACTTGGCATCATCAGAACGCAGTTCTCCCACCATAGCAAGCGCTGGACACCCTATCATGCCGAAAAAGCAGGATTCAGAATTACAATCACTTCTCATGATAATGATAGAGGACTTTATAAAGGACATAAATAACTCCCTTAAAGAAGTACAGGAGAACACTGGAAAACAGGTAGAAGCCCTTAAAGAGGAAACACAAAAATCTCTTAAAGAACTTAGAAAACACAACTAAACATGTGAAGGAATTAAACAAAACCATCCAGGATCTAAAAATGGAAGTAGAAACAATAAAGAAATCTCAAAGGGGACTACCCTGGAGATAGAAAACTTAAGAGATCAGGAGTCATAGACACAAGCATCAGCAACAGAATAAAAGAGATAGAAGAGAGAATCTCATGTGCAGAAGATACCATGGAAAACATTGACACAACTGTCAAAGAAAATGCAAAATGCAAAAAGCTCCTAGCACCAAACATCCAGAAAATCCAGGACATAATGAGAAGGCTAAACCTAAGGATAATAGGTATACATGAGGGTGAAGACTCCCAACTTAAAGGGCCAGTAAATATCTTCAACAAAATTATAGAGGAAAGCTTTCCTAAACTACAGAAAGAGATGTCCTTAAATATACAAGAAGCCTACAGAACTCCAAATAGACTAGACCAAAAAAGAAATACCTTCTGTCACATAATAATCAAAACATCAAATGTACAAAACAAACAAAAAATGCTAAAAGCAGTAAGGGGAAAAGGTAAAGCAACCTATAAAGGCAGACCTATAAGAATTACACTAGACTTCTCAACAGAGACTATAAAAGCTAGAAGATCCTGGACTGATATCATACAGACCCCAAGAGAACACAAATGCCAGCCCAGACTACTATACCCAGCAAAACTCTCAATCACTATTGATGGAGAAATCAAGATATTCCATGACAAAACCAAATTTACACAATATCTTCCCACAAATCCAGCACTTCAAAGGATAATGGAAGGAAAACTCCAACACAAGGAGGGAAACTACAACCTAGAAAAAGCAAAGAAGTAATCTTCCAATAACCCCAAAAGAAGATAGCTACACAAACATAATTCGACCTCTCATAACAAAAATAACAGGAAGTAACATTCCTTTTTCCTTAATATCTCTTAGTATGTTTATTTTCTTTTTTGACATACATTTTAAATATCACCTCCTTTTGATCAGGTATTATACAAGTAGTAATTATAGACATTTAGCATTTGTAAAGATTGGTTTGTATCCTATGATGTGGTTTAGGTTTTTCTCTTTTTGTCTTTAATTAGAAAAGTTCCCATTTACTTCTGATTAGAAAAGTAGTTTTGGAGTTTCAAAAGCCCTGAGAGTTGTCTTCCCTGAGCACCATCTTCTGGTTCACAACTCTAACAACAATCCCACAGGCTTGTAGCTATCACTGACTAGGAGATTAGACTCTACCCAAATTTCTTCACTGCCAGAACTACTGGACAAATCGAGAAGCAGTAAGTTCCCTTCATGTCCCCTCTACAATCCATTTCCCAGGCCACAAATCCACCTGCAACCCTGGAGGATTGATGTTGTCTAGCATAAATAGAGGCAGGCAACTATCACAAATCGGCAGCAGTGCCAGCATTATTAGAAGCCTGTCCCAGCAGAGACAACCTGCAGCTAAAGCCATATAGAGCTACAAGCACTGCCTGCATCTCAGGAAGTCTGATCTCACTAGGGACCACCAGATCTACCTGAAGTCTACAAAGCTTGCTCTATCAGAGACCACAAGTCCTGCTAAGACTAGGTACAACCAGAGGGCTAAGGCATTAAAGCCAGAAAAGCTTGGAAAGGTTTTTAACAGTCTCCAAGAGATCACATATGCCAACCCAGACTAGTATACCCAAGAAAAATTTTCAATAACAACAGATGGAGAAAACAAGATATTCTATGACAAAAAAAATTTAAACAATAACTTTCAACTAATCCAACCCCATAAAAGACACTAGAAGAAAAACATCAATACAATGTTTATAAATATACCTAAGAAATAGAAAATTCCACAGCAGCAAAACCAAAATAAGTGAAACAAACACACACAATACCACCACCATCAGAAACAAACAGTAACTGGTCATTAATATCTCTCCATATCAGTGGTCTCGATTCCCCAATAAAAAGACACAGGCTCATAAGGTAGATGCATAGACAGAATTCATCATTCTGCAAACACACACCTTGGCAATAAAAATAGTCATTACCACAGAGTAAAGTGTTGGGGGCCGACTTTTAGCAGAAAGCGGCTATCAGCTTTGCAGCCGTCTTGAGCCATATACCCTGACATGTGACTTGGATTACAATAGCCTACAACAGCTGAGCACACTCCGATAATTTTGGTTTAGATACCTTGAGATTAAAGGTGTGTGAGATTAAAGGTGTGTGACTTAAGAGTATGACTTAGAAGTGTGGAGATCAGATTTAGAGACAAGACCTACGGGCATGATTAAAGGTTTAACTTAGAGGCCTGGCTTAGAAGTAAGACATATAAAAGGCAGAGGCAGACAGTAGAGAATCAGACATTAGGGAGACAAAGAGGAGAGAACCAGACACAGCAGACATTAGGGAGACACTTTTAGGAGACACTTCAGAGAGTACAACTTGGAGTAGCAATCAGACATTAGGGAGACACAGCAGAGAGAAGACAGAGAATCAGACACCTTAGAGAGAACAACTTGGAGTTAGTTATTAGACATTAGGCACTTGGCACTTGGAGGAAGAAACTTGGAACTTGGAGGCACTAGGGACTAGGAACTAGGGACTAGGAACTTAGGACTTGGGACTTGGAGAGAGGAAGAGAGACTGAAGAATAAACTGGATTGAATTACACTCTGTCTGGTCTGCAATCTTCGAGTCCGGCCTCACTCTCTCTCTCTTGCTGAACCCCGACCCCCGGACTGGAGCGGCAGCTTGGGCCGGGATACAGTGGCCACCCAAACTGGGGCAGCCTGGGCCTCAACATTTTGCTCGGGTCGCGACATTTTTTGGCTGCCCCAACGTGGGGCTAGTGCGGTTCCCAACATTTTTTTGGCCGCCCAAAGTGGGCCAGCTTAGGCCCCAATATTTTTTTGGCCACCCCAACGTGGGGCTAGTGTGGACCCCAACAGTAAAGAGCTATAAAAGGTTTCCCAAGGAAATGGACCCACGAAAGAAGCTGAACTACCCAGTCTAGTATCTACTAAACTAGACTTTCACCCAAAGTAATCAAAGGAGATGGGGATACACACTTCACACACATAAAGAAAAATGTCCATTAAGATGACATCTAGATTATGAACATCATGCCCCAAAATCAAAGGCACTCACATTCATAGAAGTAACATTAAAACATAAATCAAATATCAAACCCTACATATTAACAATGGAAAACTTTAAGACACTATGATCATTAGCAGACAAGTCATCAAGACAGAAACTACACAGAGAAATAATGAAACTAACAAAGACTATAAATCAAATGAACCTAATACATACCTACAGAAAATTTCACCCAAATAAAAAGATAATAAGTTCTTCTCAGAACTTTATGGAACCTTCTCTAAAATTGACAGTAACTCCATCACCAATCAAGCCTTAAAAAAATACAAGAAAACTTAAATAACTTGTTTTTATCCCATCAGAGCACCACAGAGTAAAGTCAGACTTCATAACAGGAAAAACAGAAAATGTCCATATTCATGGAAACTGAACAACTCTCTACTCAACGATCACTAGATCAGAAAATATTAACTAAATTTTACATAAATCGAAAAAAAATGACTAAACAATGTACTCAAACATGAGAAACAATGAAAGCAGTGCTAAGAGGAAAGTTTCTATCATTAAGTGCCTTAATTAAAAAATTGGGGAGATGTCATTACCAGCAACTTAATAGTGTACCTGAAAGCTCTAGAAAAATAAATAAAAAGAAATGAATCATGGCTTGGAACCCTTCTCCCTACCCCACAGATATGTTTGCTCCCCTCCAGAATAACCAAGTGAGGCAGTCATGCCTTAAGTCCCTGCCTGCTTGGCCACCAGCACCCCAGCATCTATGACATCTGCCCTGTACTTTCTGAGCTATGTTTCTTCTGGTCCATACATCTACCCTAAAATAAGGATCTGTACTCCATATATTATTCCACATTTCTACCTTCCTTTGAAAGGTGTGCTGCCACATAAAAACCGCAGTCCCACCTTCCTGCTACTCCCAGGAACTCCCACACAAGCCAATACCAGATATAAATAGATGGCTGAAGGCAAGCAAAAAACCACAAACAACAAAAGACAGTGTAATATGGCACCATCACATTCTAGGTTTTCAAGTACAGCAAGCCCTGGATATCCTAACCTGCCTGAAGAGGAAACTATGACCTTAAATCTCATTTTATAAATATGATACAGGACTTTCAGAAGGAAATAAATAAATGCCTTATGGAAATACAGAAAAATACAATCAAATATGTAGACATCCTTAATGAGAAAAAATAATAATCAATTAAAGAAATACAGGAAGATACAATCAAACAGGTGAAGGAAATGAATAAAACTATACAGGAACTAAAAACAGAAATATAAGCAATAATGGAGGTGGAAAACTTTGGAAAGAGAAAAAAAGAAATATAGACACAAACATCACAAACAGAATACAAGAGATAGATGATAGACTTTCAGATGTAGAAGATACCATATAAGAAATTGATCCATATGAATAAAGTCTCAATTCTGTGCATTTATCCACCAAATGCAAGTGCAAGCACTTTATTAAAAGAAAGATTTCTAAAGCTCAAATCACATGTCAACCAATGAAGAAATAAAAACAATTAAAGCCTTTCTAGAATTCTAAACACAACTTAAGGCACAACATTCCCAAATACATGGGATACAATGAAAGCCAGGAGAAAAATCCACAGCATTAAGTGCCTCCATTAAAAATAACAAAAGGAGATATCTTATAGTAGCAACTTGACAGCACACCTGGAAGGCTTAGAAGCAAAGAAGAGTAGACAGAAGAAAATACTCAAACTCAGGACAGAAAGAAATTAATACTAAACAAAGAGAACTATAAAAAAGAAATGGGTAATGCAAGAGCTAGTTGTTTGAGAAAATCAAAAAGATAAACAAACCCTTATCCAAATGAACCAAAAGGCACAAAACTGTTTCCAAAGTAACAAAATCAGAAATGAAAGGAGAGACATAGAAACTCACAATGAGGAAATTCAGAGAATAATTAAGTCTGACATTAAAAGCTTGAATACCACAAAATTTGAAAATCTAAAAGAAATGGATGACTTTCTAAACAGATACTACCTAGCAAAGTTAAACCAATTCAGCCAAATTAAATAGTCTTTTAACCCTACAGAAACAAAAGAGTCAATAAAATCTCCTAACAACAACAACAACAACAACAACAACCAAAAAGCCTACTACCAGACTTTCAAAGAAGAACAAATGTCAATCCTCCTCAAACTATTAAACAAATTAGAAACATAATGTGCATTGCTAAACTTCTTCAACAAGGCCACAGTCACCCTGATACCTAAGTCACACTAAGACTCAACAAAGAAATAGAATTTCATACCAATTTCCTTTATGAGCATTGATGCAAAAATACTCAATAAAATACTCATAGACAAAATCCAAGAACACATAAAAGACATAATCTAGCATGATCAACTAGGCTTCATCCCAGTGATACAAGGGTAGTTAAATATGTGAAAATGCACTAACATAATTTATTATAGAAACAAACTGAAAGAGAAAAGCAACATGATAATATCATTAGATGCTGAAAAGCCTATGATAAAATCCCTCACCCTTTTATGTTAAAAGTCTTAGAGAGATCAGGGATACAAGAGATATTCTTATACACAATAAAAGCGATATACAGCAAGCCAATGGCCAACATCAAATTAAATGGATAAAAACTTAAAGGCTGTTCTCTCTCTCTCTCTCTCTCTCTCTCTCTCTCTCTCTCTCTCTCTCTCTCTCTCTCTCATAGTAACTGAAGTCTAACTAGAGCAAAAACTAAAAGAGATCAAGGAAATACAAATTTGAAAGAAAGATTTCAAAAAATCAGCATACACAGATGATAGAATATTATGTATAACTGACCGTAAAAAGTCTACCAAAGAACTCCTAGATCTGATAAATACCTTCACTAAAGTGCAAAGATACAAAATTAAATGAGAAAATATCAGTAGCTCACATTTAAAGAAAGGATAAACAAGCTTGAAAAGAAGACAGTGAAAGAACACCCTTCATAATAGCCACAAAAATATAAAATGTATTTTGATATCTATGAAAAGAATCTCAAACCTCTGAAGAAATAAATTGAAAAGGATCATAAGACAGAAAGAGTATGTTCATGGGTTAGTATGATTGACGCAGTGAAAACAGCCATCTTACCAAGAGCAATCTACAGATTCAATGCAATCCTGATAAAATTCCACTAAAATTATTTACAGGTCATGAAAGAGCAATTCTCAATTTCATACAGAAACACAAAAAAGCCAGGCTATCTTAAATAATTCTGAACAATAAAAGAACTTCTAGAGGTATCACCATCCATGACCTCAAGCTGTAATACAGAGTAATAGTGATTAAAACGTACATAGAATTTGTGTGGAATAGTGTGGAAACAAACAAGTTTATCTATGCAATCTAACCAAAGATGCAGAAATAAACCCACATACCAAGGGACACTTAATTTTTGACAAAGGAACCAAAAGCTTACAAATGGTGCTAGGTTAACTGGATGTCTGCATGTAGCAGAAGGCAAACAGATCCACATTTATCACTCTGCACAAATCTCATGTTCAAGTAGATCATAGATTTCAACATGAGGTTACCCAGACCCACAGGACACACTTTGGGTCAAAGGTTTTGTGGGTGAGATGCTGTCCTTATTTCTCCACTGGGAGTCTTGTCTAGCTAGTGGAAATGGATACTTCTGTTTACATAGCCAACACTTTAGGAGTCTCAGCTAAAGTCACCCCATGTAAATATCACACATAGATAGCAGGGTTAGGGGGGAGCTGTAGGTTATGTAAACCCGTTTTGTAGGTGACAGGATGTGAGGGGTTGGGTCAGACTTTCTGACTCAACCCAGATCAGTCAGCACCAAATACTTGTTTCCAGGCCTACCCTCAGAAATTTCTTACTAAATGGCCCCAGTAATCTGATATTTCTTCACCTTAATTATTTTTGAAATAAGCATACTTACTAAATAAGTATTTATTTTAAAGTAAAAGTTATCTTTTTAGATTGTAATTCTGTAAAAAAATAAAACATTGAGAACAAAAAGAGAATGTACCCTGTGAAATTATTAAAGAGTTTTCATATTTTTTTCTAATACTGAACTGTCTTTTAGTATCATTTAATGCCTTAAACTCTCAATTTCTCTAGAACACTCAGATGATAAGTTTCAGTGCAGCAAACTTAAATATGTTTGTTAATATTATGGCGTCTTCCTTTTTATCACCATCTTTGTCTTTAGTACAGAGACAACTTACTAGATATCTTAAAGTCACTGAAATCAAACGATCAATCTCTTCACAAAACATCTTTAAATATTTTGTCATCAACAAATAAGAAACAACACTATATTAAGCTCTGACCAAACTTTAGCTTCATCCATAGTGTCCTCACTCACAGTAACCATTCTGACATAGTAAAGAAATACTTCTATTAATAATGTAAGAATATATATATATATATATATATATATATATATATATATATACACACACACACACACACACACACACACACACACACACACACACATATATATATATAATTTTCCATGATGCTTAGGATGAAATCATGACCTCATATATGAGTAAGGCACTCTCTTGAAGCTTATAACTCAGATGTGAAAGCTCATGAATATTTATAGAGAAATTATTACAAATACAAAGAACATATTCTAAATGTAAGCAGACTAAAATTCTAAATAAATTACTGGAGTCCACAAGTTAAGGTCAGGATAATGTAAATTAATGAATTATGTGTAACTTACCTAAAATCATGGCCCCATAAGGTTCTTTTTATCTATTTTCTTACATACTTTACTCTGTTATGTCTGTATCTACAGGTATTATATTTCCAAGCTTATGAGTTTTTAGATGTATTAAAATGTTACATTTTAAATTCTATTAGTCTTGATTTTGCCCATTATAAACAGTAAACATTATAGAGATCACAACATAAAAATGTTCTTTATCCTATATTATCTGAGGCTCGTGTCTGAATATATTTGCCAAAAGTTAGTCAAAATTTGTCTTAAAGTTTAACTAAGTAAATGACGGAGAAACTTACGTTTTTGCTTAGCGTGGTTTCACACATGTATAATTTCAGCACTCTTGAAGCAGTGGTAGGCAGAGCTCTGGATTATAGGACATCATGGTAGTTCAGAAGAGCCAGGGCTATACAAACAAACTGTTTTGAAAAACACACAAATGGAAAGGAAAAAAATTAGAAATTTACTTATAATTACAAAAGGAATGTGTGCTGCCATTAATACATATACCTATTTCTTATATTCTTTGGTGAAGCCTGATTCTTTTAACATAACTGTAGCCATTTTATGTTCAGTTTCCATTGTGCCCATAAGGTGAAATTAAGTTCAGTTTCTCAGACTCCACTCCTTAGAAGTAATTATCCATAGCTGACACTGAAGAATGTTGCTAATAAGCCGAAAAGCTCTGGTTGAATCACTCATGCTCTGTTACCTCAATGTTCTGAAATTTCTCAGTTCACCACCTTTCCACCACCTCTCTTACGTCACTCAGGACCAATCAGTTTAAAGGTAAGCTGATAATACTTAGACTAGTAAGCCAAAATTTAATGTTACTCCCTTCCTTACCTTTTAAATTTTTGAACCTGTTTTTTTTTTTTTTTCTATAAAAAGCCTGCTTTGAGGAGTGTTTGATATCACAGATTTCAGACCCAATTCTGAACTATTGCCTGGTCTGACCAGTGTTAAAGGTGTTCATTCAATAAACTTTTCTTCCTTAACTGACATTGGTGTTTGTATGTTTGGTGTGATGATTCTTGAACTCCAACATCTTCATAGATATATAATTATTATTTACTCATTGCTATAATCTTATTTTATAGCATTTGTGAAAAATTACTTATCATTCTCATTGAAGTTGCCATACAAAGAGTAAACTGCCCTACATATTTTTCTCTCTCTCTCTCTCTCTCTCTCTCTCTCTCTCTCTCTCTCTCTCTCTCTTTCTCTCGCTCTCTCTCTCTTTCTGCTTCAGAATGATTACTCACAATCTCTCTTACATTATATGTTTGGAAATTACACATGTACTCAGTTATAGTAAATGTGTATGTTTTAAAATATTATTTGACTTGATTTCTATAAATAAAAGTTTTATTTAGAAAACAGTTGTATATGTAAAAAATTAAAGGGAATGTCAAATCAGGAGTCTAATTTTTTGCTTATGTTTTCAGAAATCTACAACAAATTTTAAAACAAAGTGGAGGAGTAAAAATAATTACCTTAAAATAGTCAGGTTTTTTTAAGAACTTGGATTATTGCATAATAGGCTTCCATATGACTTTTTGTACCTACTTCCTTGGATTGTGCTTGTTCCTGGTTTTCCCCCTTCCCTTTCCCAGGGCTCTCTGACCATCCCATGTATGCTCTTTGGTTGGTGGCTTCTACTCAGGGAGCTCCCAGGTGTCTAGGATAGTTGATACTGTTGGTCTTCTTATGAGGTTGTCATCCTCTTCAGCTCCTTCAATCCTTCCCCTAACTCTTGCATAGTGGTCCATGACCTCAGTCCAATGGTTGGCTGTAAATATCTCCATCTGTCACAGACAGTTGCTAGTAAACCTCTCAGAGAACAGCCATGCTAGGCTTCTATCTGCAAGCATAACACAGGATCAGCAATAGTGTCAGGATGTGGTGCCTGCCCATGGGATGTATCCCAAGTTCTGCTAGTCACTGTCTGTCATTCTTACAACCTCTGCTCCATTTTTGTCCCTGCATGTTTTCTAGACAGGAACAGTTCTGGGTTAAAAAACATTGAAGATCTCTGGGAATTTTAAGAGGTTCCTCCCACATTCCACACCTCAATCCCCACTCCCACCCCCTGCAGCTGTGAATTTCCACTCATTCCCCTGCCCTCTCTGGGCTTCTGAACTGTCTTCCCCATTACCCTTCTTTCCCCTTCTTTCTCCCACGCAGGTCCCTACCTTTCTCTGACTCCCATGATTCCCTTGTTCCCCCTTCTAAGTGAGATTGAACCATAACTTGGGCCTTCCTTCTTGTTTTACTTTTTACAGTCTGTGAGGTGTATGACGGGCATTCTCTATTTTTTTGGCTGAAAAAGTCATTTTTTTAATAAATGAAAAAAGTTTAGTGCTAGCAAACTACATATATATTTTACTACCGTGTATTTATAGATGCCATTATGAAGTTATTTGTGATTTTATATGTAATTCAACACAAATATATCTATGTAACTAAAATCATTACATTTCCTCCTGAAAAATATGAGTGGTCTCAGAGTCATAAATAATTTGGTACCAGTGTCTATTTCTAACGATGTTATGCAAAATTTGCTTGAAGCATAATAGACTCGTTTCTCAAAGTATCAGTGAATGACATTGATAGCCCTAATACATAAATTACTGGTCAAGGTAAAAGTAGTTAGGATTCAAGTTTGACCCTAAAAATTAGTAATTGTTTCTTAATGGACAAATATCTGGAAACTTCTTAATTTAGATCCACTAAAATGAAGTAAGAATTTCTAAAAACAACATATCCATGAAAATAAATAATTAACGAAGTATTTAAGAGAGTGATGATTTCCTAATTACTTTTTAATTGTGACAAACATTAAAGGAAACGGTTTCAAAAATATTACCCAATGAAAAACAAAGGCAACATTTACTATCAGAATAAAAATATTCTTCATACATGCATAGAAAATGAATTCAGATAACTTATTAAATGGTTATTTGTTTTTGTTAAATGTATCACTTGTATATAAAATTACCTCATTAAAAATTAATAATGTTTGTGGTTTTAAAAATAATACCTTCACATTTACTGGCACAGCTTATTGTCAGTTAGATATTATTATAGCATAGCATATTTCTCATTCCCTCACTATTAGGTGAATAAAACTGAAAGTATTCTCAGTAAAGTTTAAAATTAGAATGTCTTCAGGTGTTTTATGGCATCTTTTGGAGAACTATTTGTATAATTTTAAATTTAAATAAATTAAGAAAATTGATGGCTATGTAGAGAAATCAACTCAGTATCTTCAGTTAATGAATTAAACATAGTACTGAATGAGCTCAATTGACAAGGACATATTTTACCAATTAGTAAGTGCATAATAGTTAGGACTGATGATTCAGCAGGAGTGTGAATGTGGCCTGAAGCAAATGTTAGGATCAGGGTTTAATAGAGCGTAATTGTAGTGCACAGTTTGTAATGCTGCTGTGAAATAGAGCTTCATTGTAATCACTCCTCTAAATCTTACCTTATTATATAAGCATTTTCAAATGATGAATAAACAGAAAAATCATTCCAAAAATTTAAAAATGGAACTGTGCAGCCTATTTTTATTTATAATTATTCAACTTAATGGATTGAAATGCTTGATGCTGGAAAACTTCTAAGGTTTATTTCCAGACTCAGACATGTAATCATTTAATAAAGTTTATAGTTAATGATAAACAATCTTACAAGACGCTGAATTCTTAGAATTTAAGAGTGATGTTTCTAAGTGTATGAACCATACTTTACCAGGGTATGGCTTTAGGTAGAATATCTAAAGATTGAATCACAGCTTGTGAACTTTCTAGTGACCACAGACTGGGGGGGGGTATTATTACCTATGAATTTTCTATTTTATAGTCTCAATTTCCTTTTTTGAAATTTATAAAATAAGTATTATTTCTCTGTACTAAAATTTAAATGTAAAAATACATAAAAACATGTAACAGTTAAAATTTATAGGTTCAGTGTGAATTTTGATTTTCAAAACAAAATACTAGATGTGGTAAATTATACGTTGTAGCTCTGAGATCTTTGCTGACATCTCTGAAAAAAAATGGTATCCATACAAACACCAACAAATTTCAAAACTTTATGAGTAATACAATGATATGCTGGTTTGTTTCATTAACGGTAAAAATTCTCAATGTCTGAATAGTTCTCAGCATTTGGGGCTCATTCATATTTAGTGTAAATGTGGATATTTTTAGATTAATAATATTCAGCTTTGTTTTTTATTTCCTTTTTAGCTCCTTTTTGTTGTGCTGAAAGGTTCGTGAACCCCAAAAGACTACCAAGGAACCAAACTGGATGAAATCTCATTAGGATCTCTTTACTCAAGCTCGAGTTTGGCCTTAATTCACCGAGGACCCATAGGACCCTTTAGGTGGAGTAATAGCCCCAAACACTCATTAGGACAAGATTTCATAGAAAATAGCAAGCGAGGGGTGAGTGTTTCTAGATTGACAAGCATCTAATTGGTGTGGTACTGTGGCCTTTAGAATAACTGGCTGGTGCTAGGAGCCAAACCATAAACTTAACTTGTGCTTTCCTCCTGATTGGTGGTTGTTAGTCAGGGGGCAATTTAGTAACCTGGGGATACAGATCTGTTGGGGGAATAACATAGAAACTGGTGATAGATACTGAACTTTTGCGGGGCTAATCGGGAGAAGCAGGTTTTTTGAGGAATAACCTGGAAAATGGGGCTAAATACCGACCTGTTAGTTTACTTGAGTTTAAACATATGTCAAGCTAACTCTCATTACTTACTAAGAAAGTATGCAAAAACTATCATGCTCCCATGTGTAAACACATGGCTTTCTTACTTTTTTTATTAGATATTTTATTTACACTTCAGATGGCATCCCCTATCCCCATTCCCCCCTACCCCCTTAGGAAACCAATATCCCATGCCCCCTTTTCCTTTTTGCATTTATACATTTTTTTAAAAAAAATGTTAATCATAGGCTTCATAAGTTTGGAATTGTTCAATCAGAGGTGTAACCCACTGACCAACCTAGATATAACAACTATCTTTGACTGGTGGAGATACCTGAATATCTGCCTCCCTGTCTCCCCGCTCTTTCTCTCTTTCATCACCTAGCTTCTCCTCTCCTTCTTCTTCTCCTCTTCTTACTCCTTTTCTTCCTCTCAGTACTCCTCCTACCTTAGCTCCTCCTACACATCACCCTTCCTGTTAAAATGAAACTTTTCTCTCAAAATACAATTAGAGCATAATTATGCCAATTTGTACCAGTGAGGTACAGGATAGTCCTAATACCCGGTCCATTCTTTTGTTGACTAACCAGCTCCTCTGTCATCTATTCTAACTAAAACATTTAGTTCTGAACCTGGCTTTATGATGAATGTCAGCTGATGACCATCCACTCAAATCTTTTCTCTTAAGGTCAATAGCTATATGTTTTCAACCCCATCAGAAATCCAGAATGACTGAGTTAACTATAATTGTGGGAAGCACAAATCGTAGTTTCTAAAACTTAGCCAATTTATAGAGACCTCTGGCCACCTGGACACTCGCTCTACTTCAAAATGTTGGAGCATCTGTTCTTCTGCCTTCTGGTCCAGGATCTTCTGACAGACCTTAGTGCTGCAGAATTATTAAGGGCTGATTACTCTGTCTAGGCAGATATAAACAGTTGACTATTCTGCAAGTGTGTCCTTTTCTGGACAGTAATTTGTCTGTAGAAGGAAAGTGGTAATTCTTGCCTAGTGGCTGTCTCACCACAACTGGAGTAACTCCAAGGATGCTCAATTTCTTCTTAGAATTCAATATAGGAAGCTGTCCGGAGCAGACAGGTCTCTAATGAAAATGAACATTAATACTGAAATGTTTGTCATGTCAATTCTAAGGATTTCTGATGTTTTGAAAACCAGCTATCCATGTAAGGTAATCTGGACTGTTGCCTGTTAACTCCACTCAGCTATTTCTAAATAAAACATAGAGAACACCCTTATAATAAACTCCAAGTCATGAATTTGCTATAGTCCCTTAACTCACAGGCTGACCATCTCAAATCAGTTAAAAAAGTTAAAGAAGGACTGGGTCTAAGCTTTGTATTCCTAAATGTGTTATACTGGTACAATGCCTATGAGAGTAACAATATTCGTCTCACTCTTATATCACTAAGAAGCTCATGCCAATGAAAACCTTAAAAATTGTAAACAAAGTAAATTGGTGCCATTTAAGAATTTATATCTTCATCTTGATATTAATTATACAGATTTCTACTAATAGGTTATGGCTATGCAATAAACCCTAGCTAATCCTCTCTATTCCGACAAAACCACTACTTTTCCCTAGAGAGACAGCCCAACATTTACCACCTTAGTCCCCAAGCCCAGGGAATAGGGGCGCTGACTCTTCATTAGCTTCTTCAAGCTGATTATGGGCGTTGAGATATTAGAAGAGGAGTTGGTTGGGAGAGCAAATTGACAGTCCTCTGATGCTGTGTCTTCGCTGTCTCCAGATGGAATTCCCGGACCTCAGAGGTTTGAGCAGGTCTGCCCAGCTTGCTTGTTGAGTAGATACACCAAGGCTGATCATTCTGCAATATACAATTCTCAAAACAAATTTTAGTATCAAGATAGTTTTTATTTTTAAGAGGGCTGACATTTTATTAAGATTGTTGGTTCTACTCGCTTTTCTATTTTTTCCCCTCTTTTATTGGATATAATATTTACATTTCAAATTTTATCCCCTTACCATATTTCCCCCACCACCCAGGAACCCCTTATCCCATCCCCCCTCCTCCTGCTTCGATGAAGGTGTTTATCCACCTACCCCCAGCCCCCCTCCCCACCCTCAGATCCCCCCCCTCAGTGCTCAGCCTTCAGGGTACTATTGACCTTGCTTCCCAGCTATGCCCAACAAGGCCATCCTCCCCTACATATACTGCTGGAGTCATGTGTCTCTCTATATGTGTTCCTAGGCTGGTGGTTTAGACCCTGGGGAGCTCTGGCTGGTTGGTATTGTTGCTCTCCTCACGGGGCCACCAGCCCTTAAAGTTCCTTCAATTTACTCTCTAACTCCTCCATTGGGAACCTTTGATCAGATTAATGGATAGCTGTGGGTATCTGTCTCTGGGTATGTCCGACTCTGAGAGACATCTAAGGAGACAGCCTTATCCGGCTGCTGTCAGCTTTCCCTTCCTGACATCCCTATCAGCATCTATTTTTGGTGACTGCCCATGGAATGAATACCCAGATGGAATGGTCTCCCTACAACACCCCCTTCAGATTCTGACCCACATTTTGTGTCCATATTTGCTCCCTTGGGTATTTAGTTACTCCTTCTAAGAAAGACCTAGGCATCCTCACTTGTTCTTTCTTCTTCATGAGCTTCATGTCGTCTGGTAGTTGAATCTTTGTTGTTTCAAATTTTTGGGCTAATCTCCGCTTATCAGTGAATAAATACCATGTGTGTTCTTTTGTGATTGGGTTACCTCACTCAGAATGATATTTTCTAGTTCCATCCATTTACCTAAGAATTTCTTGAATTCATTATTTTTAATAGCTGAGTAATATTCCATTGTGTAAATGTACCACATTTTTTGTATCCATTCCTTTGTTGAAGGGCATCTGGGTTCTTTCCAGCTTCTGGCTATTATAAATAGGGCTGCTATGAAAATAGTGGAGCATATGTCTTTGTTATTTGTTGGGACATTTTCTGGGTATATGCCCAGAAGTGGTATAGCTGGGTCCTCAGGTAGTGCTATGTCCAATTTTCTGAGGAACCAGCAGACTGACTTCCAAAGTGGTTGTACCAGCTTGCAACCCCACCAACAATGCAGGAGTGTTCCTCTTTCTTCACATCCTCGCCAGCATCTCCTATCACCTGAGTTTTTGATCTTAGCCATTCTGACTGGTGTGAGGTGGTATCTCAGTGTTGTTTTGATTTGCATTTCCCAGATGACTAAGGATGTTGAGCATTTCTTAAGGTGCTTCTCGGCCATTCGAGTTTCCTCAGTTGAGAATTCTTTGTTTAGCTCTGTAACCCATTTTTAATGGGGTTATTTTGTTGTTTGACGTCTAATTTCTTGAGTTCTTTGTAAATATTCGATATTAGCCCCCTATCGGATGTAGGATTGGTAATGATCTTTTCCCAATGTGTTGGTTGCCGTTTTGTCTTGATGACAGTGTCCTTTGCCTTACAGAAGCTTTGCAATTTGATGAGGTCCCATTTGTCGATTCTTGATCTTAGAGCATAAGCCATTGGTGTTCTGTTTAGGAACTTTTCCCCTGTGCCTAGGTATTCGAGGGTCTTCCCCAACTTCTCTCCTAAAAGTTTCAGTGTATCTGGCTTTATGTGAAGATCCTTTATCCACTTGGAGTTGAGCTTTGTGCAAGGGGTTAAGAATGGATTAATTTGAATCCTTCTACATGTTGACCTCCAGTTGAGCTAGCAGCACTTGTTGAAAAGGCTGTCCTTTTTCCACTGGATGGATTTAGCTCCCTTGTCAAAGATCAAGAGACGGGTTCATTTCTGGGTCTTCAATTCTATTCCATTGATCGTCCTGTCTGTCTCTGTACTAATACCAAGCAGTTTTTATCACTACTGCTCTGTAGTACAGTTTGAGGTCCAGAATGGTGATTCCCCCAGAGGTTCTTTTATTGTTGAGAATAGTTCTCGCTATCCTAGGTTTTTTGTTATTCCAAATGAATTTGTAAATTGCTCTTTCTATCTCTATGAAGAATTGATTTGGAATTTTGATGGGTATTGCATTGAATCTGTAGATTGCTTTTGGCAGGATAGCCATTCTTACTAAATTAATCCTGCCAATCCAGGAGCATGGGAGATCTTTCCATCTTCTGAGATCTTCTTCAATTTCTTTCTTCAGAGACTTGAAGTTCTTGTCATACAGATCTTTCACTTGCTTTGTTAGATTCACTCCAAGATAATTTATTTTATTCGTGGCTATTGTGAAGGGTATCATTTCCCTGATTTCTTTCTCTGCCTGTTTATCCTTTGAATAGAGGAAGGCTACTGATTTGTTTGAGTTGATTTTATATCCAGCCACATTGCTAAAGTTGTTTATCAGGTTTAGGAGTTCTCTGGTAGAAATTTTAGGTTCAGTTAAGTATACTATCTTATCATCTGCAAATAGTGAAATTTTGACTTCTTCCTTTCCTATCTGTATCCCTTTGACTTTTGTTGTCTAATTGCTCTAGCTAAGACTTCCAGTACTATATTGAATAGGTAAGGTGAGAGTGGGCAGCCTTGCCTAGTCCCTGATCTTAGTGGGATTGCTTCAAGTTTCTCTCCATTTAGTTTGATGTTGGCTACTGGCTTGCTGTATATTGCTTTTACTATGTTTAGATATGGGCCTTGTATTCCTGATCTTTCCAAGACTTTTAACATGAAGGGATGTTGAATTTTGTCAAATGCTTTCTCAGCGTCCAGTGAGATGACCATGTGGTTTTTCTCTTTGAGTTTATTTATGTAGTGGATTAATTGATGGATTTCCGAATATTGAACCATCCCTGCATTCCTGGGATAAAGCCTACTTGATCTTGATGGATAATTGTTTTGATGTGTTGTTGGATTCGGTTTGCGAGAATTTTATTGAGTATTTTTACATCAATATTCATAAGAGAGATTGGTCTGTAGTTCTCATTTTTTGTTGGGTCTTTCTGTGGTTTAGGTATGAGTGTAATGGTAGCTTCATAGAATGAATTGGGTAGTGTTCCTTCTGTTTCTATTCGATGGAATAGCTTGAAGAGGATTGGTATTAGGTCTTCCTTGAAGGTCTGAAAGAATTCTGCACTGAAACCATCTGGCCCGGGACATTTTTTGGTGGGAAGATTTTTAATGACTGTGTCTATTTCTTTAGGCATTATGGGGCTGTTTAGATGGTTTATCTGCTCCTCGTTTAACTTTGGTACCTGGTATCTATCAAGAAAATTGTCCATTTCCTCCAGATTTTCTAATTTTGTTGAGTATAGGCCTTTGTAGTAGGATCTGATAATTTTTTTTAATTTCCTCTGTTTCTGTTGTTATGTCTCCCTTTTCAGTTCTGATTTTATTAATTTGAATGCTGTCTCTGCTCCCTTTGGTTAGTCTGGCTAAGGGTTTGTCTATCTTGTTGATTTTCTCAAAGAACCAGTTCCTGGTTTTGTTGATATTTTGTATAGTTCTTTTTGTTTCGACTTGGTTGATTTCAGCCCTGAGTTTGATTATTTCTTGCCGTCTACTTCTCTTGGGTATACTAGCTTCTTTTTGTTCTAATGCTTTCAGGTTTGCTGTCAAGTTGTTAATGTATTCTCTTTCCACTTTCTTTTTGTGAGCACTTAGAGCTATGATTTTTCCTCTTAGTACTGCTTTCAATGAGTCCCACATGTTTTGATATGATGTGTCCTCATTTTCATTTAAATCTAAAAAGTCTTTAATTTGTTTCTTAATTTCTTCCTTGACCAAGTTATCATTGAGTAGAGCATTGTTCAGTTGCCAAGTGTATGTTGGCTTTCTGTTGTTTTTGTCTATGTCAAAGGCAAGTCTTAATCCATGGTGCTCTGATAAGGTACTGGGGATTATTTCAATCTTTTTGTATCTGTTGAGGCCTGTTTTGTGACCAATTATATGGTCTATTTTCGAGAAGGTACCATGAGGTGCTGAGAAGAAGGTATATTCTTTTGTTTTAGGATGAAATGTTCTATAGATGTCAGTTAAGTCCAATTGGTTCATAACTTCTGTTAGTTTCATTGTGTCTCGATTTAGTTTCTGTTTCCATGATCTGTCCATAGCTGAGAGTGGGGTGTTGAAATCTCCCACTATTATTGTGTAGGGTGCAATGTATACTTTAAGTTTTAGTAAAGTGTCTTTTATGTATGTGGGTGCCCTTACATTTGGGGCATAGATGTTGAGAATTGCAAGTTCCTCTTGGTACATTTTTCCTTTCATGAATATGAAGTGTCCTTCTTTATCTTTTTTGATTACTTCTGGTTGAAAATTGATTTCATTTGATATTAGAATCGCTACTCCAGCTTGTTTCTTGGGACCATTTGCTTGGAAGATTGTTTTCCAACCTTTTACTCTGAGGTAGTGTCTGTCCTTTCCACAGATGTGCGTTTCCTGAATGCAGCAAAATGTTGGGTCCTGTTTACGTATCCAGTCTGATAGTCTATGTCTTTTTACTGGAGAATTGAGTCCATTGATATTAAGAGATATTAAGGAAAAATGAGTGTTGTTTCCTGTTATTTTTGTTATTGGCAGTGGATATATGATTGTGTAGCTACCTTCTTTTACAGTTTTTGGAAGATTACATTCCTGCTTTTTCTAGGTTGTAGTTTCCCTCCTTGTGATGGAGTTTTCCACCAATTATCCTTTCAAGTGCTGGGTTTGTGTTGAGATACTGTGTAAATTTGGATTTGTCATGGAATATTTTGGTTTCTCCATCAATAATGATTGACAGTTTTGCTGGGTATAGTAGTCTGGGCTGACATTTATGTTCTTTTAGGGTCTGTATGATATCAGTCCAGGATCTTCTGGCTTTTATGGTCTCTGGTGAGAAGTCTGGTGTAATTCTTATAGGTCTGCCTTTATATGTTACTTTGCCTTTTTCCCTTATTGCTTTTAGTATTTTTTCTTTGTTTTGTACATTTGATGTTTTGACTATTATATGGCGGGAAGTATTTCTTTTCTGGTCTAAACTATTTGGAGTTCTATAGGCTTCTTGTATATTTATGGACAGCTCTTTCTTTAGGTTAGTGAAGTTTTCCTCTATAATTTTGTTGAGGATATTTACTGGTCCTTTAAGTTGGGAGTCTTCCCCCTCATCTATTCCTATTATCCTTAGGTTTGGCCTTCTCATTGTGTCTTGGATTTCTTGTATGTTTTGGGTTAGTAGCTTTTTGTATTTTGCATTTTCTTTGACAGTTGTGTCCATGTTTTCCATGGTATCTTCTGCACATGAGATTCTCTCTTCCATCTCTTGTATTCTGTTGGTAATACTTGTGTCTATGATTCCTGATCATTTTTTTAAGTTTTCTATCTCCAGGGTATTCTCCCTTTGTGATTTCTTTATTGTTTGTACTTCCATTTTTAGATCCTGCATGGTTTTGTTTAATTCCTTCTCCCGTTTGGTTGCATTTTCTTGCAATTCCTTAAGGGATTTTTGTGTTTCCTCTTTAAGGGTTTCTATCTGTTCTTTGAGAGTGTTATTTATGTCTTTCTTAAAGTCCTCTATCATCATCATGAGAAGTGATTTTAATTCTGAATCCTGCTTTTCTGGTGTGATGGGGTGTTCAGGGCTTGCTATGATGGGGGAACTGGGTTCTGATGATGCCATGTAACTTTGGTTTCTGTTGCTTACGTTCTTGTGCCTGCCTTTTGCCATCTGGTTAAATCTAGTGCTACCTGTACTTCTGTCTCTGATTGAAGCCTGTCTTTCCAGTTGTCTTGCTTGTGTTTGGTCTTCTAGGAGTCCAGATGTCTCTGTGATTTTTTCCAGCTGCCCTGATTACAGTGGTATCTCTAGGATATGGTGCCTCCAAGGTAGCAGTCCAGCTAGATGTCTGCTGTTCTGGGTGCAGTGTCTCCTCTTGGATATCTCAGGATATGTTGTCTGACACTCTGAGTTCAGTTGTTCCTCTGTGGCTCTGGATTGAGTGGACCTTCCAGTATGTCTCAGGCAGAATCCGGGGTCCACACAACTGCAGACCAGGGAGATGGGCAGAAGTGGGGAGCTAGCCGGAAGGGCGGGGTGGGGGGTCGGGGGGAGGGGTATCTGCTGGATTCTGAGCACTCAGGGCACCCAGCTATGAGCTCAGGGAAGTAGGTGGGTTTTCCTACCTAAAGCTGGTTGTGGGATCTGTGGATCCCCCAGAATGTGTCTGGAGGAATCCGGGGTGCATTCACCTGCAGACCTCAGACCGGAAGAGGGTCGAGCAGCGGAAGGGGAGTGCTAGCACTGGCTATGGGTTCTATGGATCCCCCAGAATGTGTCTGGCGGAATCCGGGGTGCACTCACCCGCAGGCCTCAGACCGGAGCAGGGTCGAGCGGCAGAAGGGGCGTGCTAGCGCTGGCTATGGGTTCTATGGATCCCCCAGAATGTGTCTGGTGGAATCAGACCGGAGGAGGCGGCTTTCTCACTTTTATAGCAAAACCTTTGTTGCAGCATAGAATGGTGATGTGGCCATGTAGACGAAGATACTGACACTCTCAAAGATGAACCCCAAAAATTTGGTCTCTCACTTTAATACCTTTTCCCTATTAATTTCTTTTCTTCCCACTCTTTGTCCTCTTTTTGAGACACTGTCTAAATTAAGGCATGCTGCTTTTCAATTTAGTATGCAGTAAAGACTAAATCTGAACCCCTGATATTTTTGCCTGTATCTCCCATATGCTGTGATTGTAGATGTCACCACAAAATCATAAAAGGAACTATTATTTGCCTGATGTGATGGTCATATCATACACTTACTGCTGAAAAAGGCATCTTTTTCTAGTTCTTTCTGAACTCTTTATGGCTGGTTCAACTCAGCTCTTCTGACTCAAAATTCCTCTCCATACTGACTCATTCAAGTTAGCTTCTCTTAGCTTCTAAGAGAACGTTCTGCTTGGCCACAAACTAATTCTGGCAATCACTTCTAATCTCTGGTTCTTTCTTATACTCTGGCTCCTCATTCTGTGTTCACTTGTAGCCTCTCTCTCTAAAATGGTTCTGGTAAAATTGCTTTCTCCCCCTCTTTTTCTGTTTTAATCTTCTAAGTCTTCTCCTTCCTTTGCTGTTCTCTCGAGAGCTGGGCATATCCTATCTCTGACTTATTTTTTCAAATCTTTCTCTGAGTCGTCATTTTGTCTGCCCCTTAATTATACATAACTTTCAAATGGTTGGCTTTTTCTAAAAAGTAACTTTACTTTCATTGTATAATTTCTTTTTATTTGAGCACTAAGTTTATTCTTGAATTTTTATGTAATTTTATGTGAGTATAACTTTAATGAGAGTAGAGTTTTGTGAGTATACTTTACATATGTCACTATGGTTACACAGATGAAGTTCCTCCCTGTGTCTTTAAATACTTATTTTCAAATACTAGGTATCATAACAGATATGAACACGTGCATATACTACGCTTTCACAAGTTTTTATGAAGAGTCATATAACATGCAATGAGTCATACAGAATATAAAATGTGACTTTCTTATGACCAAATATCTATATTCCATTTTTGGTGAGGATTAACATTTGTTCTAGGATAAGTTATGAGAAATTTTATTTAAGGTAGGAAGCATATCTAATCATTTAACAAGAAAAAAAGAAAATAAGAAAGGGTTGTATTTTTATGATGAAATGTTATAAAATATGACTAACATGTATTGCGAGAATAAAATTATTAATATAGGAAAGAACAATTAATTTATGATTTTACTTGTTAAGTTTGATAGTGGCATTAATTTAAATAGTTCTCTAAATTTGAAAAATTATCATTTCAAATATGTTAAAAATTAACTTACAATTAATGTGATTAATAATATTCTGCATTATTTTTCAGAACTGAGTCTATGTTTGCCTATGCCTCTGTGAAACAATATATTTGTTTTACTCTGGGTTTTATTTTTCTGAAAAGACAACATAATCATTGCAACTCTTATAAAGAAATACCATTTAATTGATGGTAGTTTAGACTTTCAAAAGTCTAGGCCATTATTGTCATGGCCTGAAACATAGAAACAAGGAGGCAGACATGGTTCTGGAGAAGGAGTTGAAAGTACTACATCTCCATCTACAGGCAGTAAGGGGAAAATGTGTGCCACACAGGGCATATCTTGAGCATAGAAGACCTCAAAGCCAGCCTCCACAGTGATACACTTTCTCCACAAGGTCACACATACTCCAACAACGCCACTTCTCCTAAATAGTGTCATTCTCTATGAGACAATGATTCAGACACATCAGTCTAAAGGGGCCATCCCTATTGAAACCACCACATTATCATTAACTGCTTTAAGTTCAGAATTAATTAAATTTCACTAATAGACAATTTTATAACACAATTGTCACTAGATTTAACTATAATAAATAAATAGCTATATTTATTCTACATGTAGTAAGAATAACTGATGTGTGATCATTATAATTCACTAAAACTTTGAAACTATGTGGCTAAATTCAAACCACATAACACATGCCATTTCTGACGTTAGTGTGAATACCTTCAAACATTTCTAAATGCCACCTTAATAGCAAGGAAAACTGTTAACTCTCATATGAAATGTTTGTCACCATAGAAACATTACCATTAATGTTGTTCGGCAGAACACTTGAAATTGTGGCCTGACAACTCACGAAAAACCAATTTCAAAAATTTTAAAACATATGCTTCTTTAAACATCAAGATACTGAAGTCGGTTTTCCTGTTGTACTGTGGCCAACTGCAAAAATATACAGTTGCCCCCCCCCCCCCCCAAAAGATTTTTCGGCATATAATCATCATAAGATCATTTGCCTATTGTACAATTAAAGTTAATTTTTTCAACAAGTAACTATGGAAATGTTTCCCCCCATCCCCTTGGGTATTTTTTCCAAATTAGATATGGATATTCTAACAATAGAGATCCATTGTTTGAATTCTTAGAAAAATAATACAAATCAAAAAGATTTCAGTTTCTGGCTTTACATTTTTTAAATGAGTTTTATACTTATTACTTCCTCAGACATTTTAAATAATAAACCACAGTTTATTCTCTGATCATTGTGCTTGTGCGTATGTGCATGTACGCACACTTACGTGTGTAAATTTGGACTCGGAGCTATTCTTAGAACACACATAGAAGTCACATTAATATCATAGGTTTTGTTTCTTGTTTTATATCTTGTAATTGGTCTCTGATGTTTAGTTTGCCACTGTGTGTGTATGACACTCGATTGTTTTCAAGGTTTTTTTGGATTTTTCTTGCTAGTGACATAGGTGAAATGTCATAGGAGCCCAGGGATTACTGGTTAAGGCTAACTCACCAGGCTTTTGTGGGTTCTGGCGATGCAAAGTCAGGTACTAAACTTTCCATGACAAATGTCTTAATCACTTACCCTTCTTTCTGCCTCCAATTTACCTTTCTAAAATATGATAAAAACAAAAACAAACAAACAAACAAACAAACACCCTACCAGGATTAAAAAGAATGAAAACTATTGGCAGTAAAGTAAAATTTCAGTCTACTCATTTATATGTGTTATACAACAAAAATTAATGTGAAAAAGATTATGTTAGTCAACTCTCTATTTTAATTTTCATTGCTGCATGTGTGCAGGCATGTGTGTGGGCCTGTGTTTGTGCATACTTGCATGTGTGAGTTATGCATGTATCCAAGCTTACTTGTGTAAGAATGCACTTGTGGAAGGCAGGGCATAAGTTGCAAAAGTTTGATGTATCCTTATACCATGTGAGTCCCAGGAATCAAAAATTCAGGTCATCATGTTTGGAAGTAAATGCCTTTAACAATCATTTCACTGTACAAATACTTTATTTTTCAAAGTGTATTCTACCATCAGAATTATCGATAAAACATTGAGTATAAAGTATACATGTGTCTGAGGACATAGTCAACAGTACCAAGGTAGGGCTGGTCATCTTAGGAAGGCAAGCAGTTGTTATGTTCTTGCAGTCTTATTAATACATTCCAATTTTCATTTGTATTAAAGTTCATAAATTGGCTGTGATGCAGTAGTACTGCAAAGGCAATACTATTGTCTCATGCAGCTAGTGTTGAAGCTTCAAGTGGACAGTCTTTAACATTCTTTAACATATCAGAGAGTAGAAAATTCACTGACATAAGATCTATATAATGCCACCATGCCCAGCCTCAGCATGCAGATGCCTTCTGGAAGAGGAGGGTTGTGGGAGTTGTGAAAAGAGAGACTCTAAGTCAAATCGTGAATCCAAGCTGACAACTTTTGATCTGCTTGATACAGCTTTTCTAGTCTTCTCTTCTCTATGTTCTGTTTTCTTGCTAGAGATTTCTCTGTCTATATTCTGATTGCTTGCTGTTTTAGATTTCTCTGTTCTTTTATTGCTTGCTATTCTAAGAGATCTCTCTCTCTCCATGCCCTGCTTTTGTGTTTGTGTGTGTTGTATCTGTCTTTGTGTCTGTCTGTGTCTCCCTGTGTCTGTCTGTCTGTCTATCTATCTTTGTGTCTGTCTCTGTCTCTCTGTGTCTGTCTGTCTGTTTCCAAGCAGTTCTCTGTTTTTGTCCTAAAACATTGTCTGGATATTCTATCTACTACAGTACACTGGTCCAGGCTTTAATTTTACATATTGTAGCAGGATATCTTTCCACTACATTTGTATAAAGCTCAGATATAGGGATAGGGCTATATAAGTCAGGAGCCGGAAGGAGAGGAAGAGGAGAAGGAAGAGGAGTGGCTAAGAGGAGAGATATGTAGGAACCATGGAAAACCATGGGTCCAGGACTGTCCTGGGTAATGATTAATATCTTAAGGTTAGGTATTGTGAAACAACTCTAATTGGATGAACATTTTGTTAATTGAGCATTATCAAATATATAAAGCCATTGGATAATCTTTAAGCATTAGAGTCTCAGTTCTACCTGGTACCTGGTACCGGGTACCACGTGGATGGCGGGATGGTCTGGGCTCAGCCAAGGAGAGAGTGGTAGTTTGGCCTAGCCGTCTCCCACACTGGCGTCTCATTGGTGCCAGAGCCAGTGCTTCTGGCAGGTCAGAGCCGAGCAGCACAGCAAAAGCACACCACTGCTCTTGGCCTTAGTCCTTGCCAAGTTGGGAACATGGCAGGCACTGTAACAACAAGCCAGTTGGGTGCCGCCAGTTTTATTTATTTATTTATTTATTTATTTATTTATTTATTTATTTGTTTGTTTGTTTTTCGAGACAGGGGTTCTCTGTGTAGCCCTGGCTGTCCTGGAGCCCTGGCTGTCCTGGAACTCACTCTGTAGATCAGGCTGGCCTCGAACTCAGAAATCTGCCTGCCTCTGCCTCCCAAGTGCTGGGATTAAAGGCGTGCGCCACCACCGCCCGGCTGTGCCACCAGTTTTAAATCTTACCCGTAACAACATATCAATCCCATTGTGTCATTTACTACATTTTATTTACTCCAAGTTTCCTTCAGGTTTTTTCAGGTGTGTTTTGTTGGTGGTGGTGGTGGTTTTTCTGTTTGTTTGTTTGTTTTGTTTTTTTTAAATCAGCATCCGGTGACCCCAGTCTTTTGATTCTTAAGAGCATAATTTTTTTTCTTAACAATGCAAAGTAATTAAGAGGTCTGTCTGCCTTTGTTAAGTACACACATAAACCAGTGGGGTGGTCCTTGCTCTGAAATAACCATTTCTTCCACACCTGGGCCTAATCTTGGTGTGTCCTAGGCTGACCTTGAACTCAGGAATCTGTCTGTCTTTGTACCTGCCTGCCCGTGTATTTATTTTTTTGACAAGCTGCTTCATTAGTACAGCTGCTTTTGTTTCTTTGGATTTATAAAGCACCTCATAATTCATGTTACATCCTTATATTTTGTATAGTTAAGTAATTATTTGTGTGTTGAACTCATGTATTTAAAGCTCTTTCCTGTAGCCTTGAGACCTTTTCTGAAGCTCCCAGCATTTACCCACATCTTTGACTCCTGGTCTCATGATGTCTGATTATCATGGAGTTATTAATGTTAACAGGGAGGATGTTCTTCAGAGGAATGTGAAAATATGTACATTATTATACAAACAATCACACTCACAGCAGGTGTCACACTGAGGCCCTGTCCCAGGGGCAGGAACAATGTCACTCTTTCTCCACCAATGCCATGCCTGTCTCAGGCTACACACTTTTATCATGTAAAACAAACAGGATCAAACACACAGGTCATAAAACATGGCCACCCATGCCTTTAACGATCATCTCATTGTTCCAATGTTTTATTTTTCAAACTGTTTTCTGCCATCAGCATTATAGATAAAACATTGTGTAAGAGGTATACATGTGTCTGAGGATATAGTCAACAGTACCAAGGTGGAGCTGGTTAATTTAGGAGGGTGTGCATTTGTTATGTTGTTGCAGGCCCATTTACATATTCCAATTTTCATTTCTATTAAAGTTCATAAATTGGTTGTGATGTAATAGTACTGCAAAGGCAATATGTATGTATGCCTCATGCAGCTAGTGTTGAAGCTTCAGGTGGACATTATATAACATTCTTTATTGTATTAGATAGTAGAAGATTCATTGACATAAGTTGTATATAATGCCATAATGACTATTCGCTGCAAGGACCATAACATAAAAATTTCAACTTTTAATTACTGATATAATCTATCACTGGGTGCTACAGAAGTAAAAATTAGACACAAATTCAAAACTCATTTTTCTCCCCAGACTTGTGTTTACCTTTGTCTGCTATCATTCCCATTCTTAAGAAGTTTTAGTTTGCTTGCCTTGAGATAACATCATTTAACCCAAACTGGTCATGAACTCACAATAATTATATCTTCTTAGACTACCAATGATTTATAGTTGTAAAATGTTATATGATTGTAGTTGTGAGCCATGACACCTGGCTAAAAGTTGTATAAGCTCTATAATTCTTTCTCTGCTTAATAAAATTTTTAATACTTTCCTTTAGTGAATTCAGATTAGTAATATCTGTTTGACAATTTTTTAACTATCTCTGGTTAAAACTCAACTTTTGTTTCTTAAATTTGATACCTTAACTTTTGTAGTAATAGTCTTGGTAACAGCCAACAACTCAACCAGACATAATTTACTCTAAATTCTGGATTGGCTATTTAGGACCCTGTCTCACTCATAATTTGATTATTTCTTTTTGATCACCTTCATATATGTATATATTTTATCAAACATCGGCTGTACTGTTTCCCTATTAGCTCTCAAGCACTCCTTAATTTTAGCTGATTCTTCTTTGCTCCCACAATCCACTCTCTATTCTCCATCCTGACTTGATCCTCCCATTTCAACAAACATCCCCACACTCTTTCATAACTATCTACTTCCTTCTGACGATTATTTATTTTAAAATTTTGGGACACTATTTAAAAATTCTGAAAATTCAAATAATCCATAAGTACTAAGTCACATTCTTCTGCAGAAATGACCAATGATAATCTGATATAGGGCTGATAGTTGCAGCTCCTCCTCTGGGTATGAAGGGAAATACCCAACAGAAAGAAATAACATTGATGCAGAAATGTTACAATAGTCACCATGAGATTTTCAGAGTGCCTACCATCCACAAGAGTATTAAGAGAAAGAGGTTAAAACAAGCTTATCATGTAAAGATTTAAAATTGAATCAAGGCCCATATACAAGCTTAGTTAACAAGAATGAAAAACAAAAATTATTTTATCAAGAGTATTTCATAAGTTAAAAAAAAGGAAATGCAAGCTACATGTGAAATAGAACCAAGTTTAAAGGCAAAAGATAAACACTGTAAGTGACAGTAGAACTGGCATTCGTTTGTTGTACCCTAACTGGAAACTATATAGTTTTTTGTGTCTAGCTTACTTTTCTGTGTCACCTATCATTTTTTTCTATATTCTTTTGAGGTCTTTTTTTCCCAATTTTGTGAATCTGTAGAGCTCCTCATCTCTCCTTTTTTTTGTAATGGAATCAGTTTCTTGTTTTATTTCTCTCCTTGATAAGTACTCATCAAGCTATAGCTAAACTAACAAGTTTAGGCTATACTCTGTTATGTATATATTTTGAATCCTCATAGGAGAAAAATGAAGGATGAAATATGCATATTTACATTTTATTTTAGGGTGTTAGAGATCAATAATCTGGCTTCTAGTTTACCAAAGACCTACCTCCAAAGCAATACCACTGGTAAAAAAAAAAAAAAAAAAAAAAAAAACATGTTTTATGTTGTAGGAGACAGATCTTGGGAGTGGAGTAGAAATATTTAAAAAGTAATGCTCACACCTTATCCTCCCCAGACATGTGGAACAGATGTGCAGCTCGGTCTTCATTTGGGTCCCGAGGAGGAACTGGAGTGTAGACTATCTTAGAAACTGCTGCCTGCACTTTAGATGCTATCTACTTCTTGCTGAGCTGCTTTGTCTAACCTCAGTGGGAGAGGAAGCATCTGGCCTTACAGATATATGAAGAGCTCAGGTAGGGGGTATACCCAAGTGTTCTATACCTGCTCAGATGAGAAGGAGAGGGGAGACTGAGGGAAGGATTGTGAGAGGAGATGATCAGGAGTGGGGGAGTGCATGGGACATAATGTAAATAAGTACAAAAATAAAATTAAATTAAAAAATGTTTTGTTCACATGATAGGATGATAACTGTCATTTGTTTGTTATGTACAGAAAGCATGCATACTGAATGACTCTTGACTCTGAGATAAAAATTAGAAGTATAAATAGATTGATACATGTATATAATTCTGTTAAACAATTACTTCCAACTGTTATTTAAAATATACTCACATTGGAAACTTCTAAAGAAAAAAATACATTTGAAATAATAATTTTTTTACCATGTCTTTCTTAGTTTGCTTTTTATTTTTGAGATTTACACCATGATCAAAAGCAACTTGGAGAGTATGTAAGTCAAAGTTCTCTAGAGACACAAGAGTGATAGAATGAACATAGATATGTAGATTCATGCATACATACATACATATGTACACAAAAAATTATTAGAATAGCTTACATATTATGGTATGACTATTTCAACAATGGTGGTCTCTCAATGGAAAGTCCAGGAATCAAACAGTTGTTTATGTCAATGATTTCAGATGTAGGTTATGATGAAGTGAAGTTATGAACTTACCAGTGAGAGTAAAAATAAGAGTTAAAAAGCAAATGCTTCATTTTTTTCTGTCTTTTATTTTGGATGTCAACATAAATCACCCAGATTTAGGTTGAGTCTTCTAACCTCAAAGGACCTGGATTCAGAGTATATCTTCCAAGTTCATGTGACTCAATCAAGAATGACCCCCGGATTTATGCCCAGATACTCCAGCTTTAGTTAATTCCAGATATGATCAAGTTGACAGAAAAAGAATGACCATCACACATAAAAAAAAGAGTTTTTTTTTCTTAGAGCAAAAAAATATAATATTCCATCATAAAGTAAAATTGTGGCAGTAATACAAGAATGGAGGCAGGAACTGAAGGAGAGACCACAGATGTATGTTTTTTATTAATTTTCTCCCCCTGATACCTTTAGCCTGGTTTTTCATTGACCTAGACCCTAGTCTGAGGACAATACCAATCCCAGTGACCTGGGGCCTCCCACTTTATCCATTAAATTAAAAAATGGCATCACACACATGTCTACAGGTAATTTCAAGGAGTTATTTTCCAAATACTCCATTTTTTCACATGATTCTAGCTGTGTCATGTCATAATATAAAACAAAATATAACTTTAAAGTTGCCATCGTCTTTGAAAATGCAAACATTTTAAATATGCAGACATTTAAAATACCTAAAGTTTCAGAAAATTCAAACTCTCTCAGCACTTGCTCTTATATATACACAAAAACAATGCCAATAACTTGTTATTATAACAGAGAGAAAACAGAACACAGTTATGATCGAGTAAAAGGAAAACTGAAAATTCTTTCTTCAGTGTCTTGAGATCTGGGACTTTACAACATCTGGACTCAAAAGGTATAAACACATATAACTTGCCTCATATGCTCAAGCTGATTTATACTACCCTCTCTTCTGTTATTCATGATTGTCTCTCTGTCCTGGCATCTCCAATATGTTGGAGTCCCCACTGCAGCTGAAGGTGCACCAATAACCTCTCACAGATCCAGTTAAGGGATGCTCAATTTGGCTCAAGGTTCTCAGTCATGAGCTTTCTGTGATTTTTTTCAAATTCTGGAAATCTTCTCTATAGCAGAGGGTGCACTTTGTCCAACAACTTCATGACGTATCTATAGGAGCTCCAATTCTGCCATAGAGCTCCACGCATCACTTTCTCTGAATGACCCCTTTAATCATGAGGCTTCCCTTCAAATGTAGCTGTACCTCTTCTGGACAATCACAAACAATGTCTCAGCTGCTTTTTACAACTTCTTCAGTCCTATTGTTTTCACATTACCAAAATCAAGAAGGAGGGCCAGATACATTAAATTTTTCCATTTTCAGCTTCTGAATAGTCTTAAAATTGCTCTGGACCAGGATTTCTGTTCTGATCCTAAAAAAAGTACTTCACAGGAGATTTCACCTTAATGATTCTGGTCTTTATTTACTCATAACACATTTTTCAGCTCCAGCTATCTACCATTAATTGTTCTAAGAAGGCTAAAATCTCATGCTGTTTTACTGTACAATCAAATATTATTCATCAGATCCAGTTGAATACAACGTACAGATTATTAATACAAAAATCTCATTAAATAGTCCTGAAAGATTGCTTCAGGAACTCTCCATCTTCCCCCTGAAATTTTATAAGACAGACCTCGATGATCTGTGTCCATTTCAACACTCTTCTCTTCCAAACCTTCTTGGAACAATTTAACATTGAATACTCAATGATTCCTCTAGTCCAAACTTTCAATTTGCTTGCTCTATGTGTGTGTGTGTGTGTGTGTGTGTGTGTGTGTGTGTGTGATGTGCACATGTGTGTGTGCATGTGATTGTACCTGTCCAATGCTTTTACAACATACCTACAACCTGGTAGCAATTTTTGTCCTAGATGGCTTTCTTTTTCTGTAATAAAACATCATGATCATGACCAAAAGCAACTTGAGGCGGAAGTATGTCATTTTATCTTACAGTGTATAGTCTATACTGACAGAAAATACGGTAAGAATTCAAGGGAGTATCCTGGATGCAGGAACTGAAGAAGATACCACAAAAGACCATTTATTTACTTAATTTTTGCTTTCATTTTTGTAAATTAAAATAACAACACATTTATCATTCCCTGTGTGTTTATTTCTTGTTCCTCATGGCTCTTTCTCTGATTGCTGTCTTATAACACCCAGAGCTACCTACATAGGGATGGGACAGCCCTTCATACCAGTAATTATCCAAGAAAATCACTCACAGACTTGTCTACAGAGAGTAGGAAGAAGAAAGTTTCTCAATTGAATATTACTCGTTAGAGATAATGCTAGCTTCTGTTACCTTAATAATAATAATAATTACAAATTTTTAATATTTATTATTATTCAAGTAAAATTGCAATATCTTTGTAAAACATCAATATTTACCATATTAAAAATATTTGTTTGATAAGTTTAGATAACTAGTTTTGAATTTGTGATTATAAATATATAAAAAAGAGATGTATTTTATTCTTTGTATAGCCTATAATTAAAAATGTACTTCATAAAAATGTAAATATGTATAGTCAATGAAAGGTGAAATTATAAAAAGATATTTTTTAATAAAGATGATGGCGAAATGTTGTTTCTGAAACATTTTTGAGTCACAAAATTCATCAGTATTATCAATTATTGCATATTGTCATTTTACAAAATAAGAAACAGTAAGAAGACTGTTGTAGTGATTATTTTAAAAAGGCCACGGGAGAAGCCAACTATCTAAGCTGCTGTGGCTCTGCCTAGCTCAGCCATGTGGCCAGAGGCCACGTGCACCCTGCAGCTAGAAACAGACAGCTAGAAACACTAGCCCTGCTACCCATGAGATGCCAGCGTGGGAGATGGATCTGCCAATCTTCCATGCTGTCTTGGCAAGGCTGGGCAGTGCCTGAACCATCTCGCCAAACCACACAGGCTCAGTACAGATGAGACTCTAATGCTTAGATTATCCAAAGGCTTATATATTTAGTAATGATCAATAACAAGATACTCTTACAATCAGAGGTGTAGCCCAATACCTAACCTAGATATACCAACTATCTTTGACTGCTACAGACAAGTGAACATCAGCCTCCTTGTCCACTTCTCTCCTTCTCCGTCTCCCCTAGCTCCTCTTCCTCCTTCTCTTCTTCCTCTCCTTTACTCCTCCTCTTCCTCTCCTTTACTCCTCTCACCTTAGCTCCTCCTACAAAAGACAAATTGACAAATGAGAAAGTTTAATTTTAAAATATTTGCACTCAGGGATTTCTATTTTTAATATTTTCTTCACTAGAAAGAATTTTAAAAATTAAATTGAAAATAAAATTTCTACTAACCAAAGTAAGTTAAAAGATGATGATAGAACAGGTCACTGACATTTTAGTAAACATAATTATACAAATAATTGAAAATCTTGTATTTTAAAATATACTAATAACATGATTAGAGGTTCACATATATGTCACTTAAAATATGAAAGCACTAGTGAAAATAATATATATACATCTTTATTTATGAATCTTTATTCATAAATATGTTTCTTGATTGCTATATAATTTCATTATAATTATAATTCAAATTTTATCTTATTGATATATAGATTTATATTTTAAGAGAAAATCAATTTAATTAGTGTGTTTCTCTCTGTCAATAAATATTAGTTTATGCTATTTATTACTATATTTTAAATCTTCTGAATGTTCTTTCACACAATTTCCAATTTTTTAAAAAAATCACTTGAAAATATACACTAAAATATTTACTAATTTGCTTTGTTAAACTTGTGCATTTTTGTAAAACATAATAGCTCTGATTATAATAGATTAAATGGCATTTTGCTCTGAAATCATTTTCTTTAGATTCTAGTGTTGTTGCTTCTAGCTAAAATAATACTTATAAGCAAATGTTTCTTAGTATACAATGATAATAAAATAAGCCATGACAATACATTTTTCAGAGTAAACTGGGTGAAGAAAATGAAATATTCAAACTATTTTCTATTATGTTTTATGTGTTAAACTTAACTAAATTCTTTTTGTTGTCTGTACAATGCCTCTCAATTCACTTCTCAATGTTTTGGCAGAGGCTAAAAGGTTTCTTAGAGTAGTACAAAATAAGACACTGAGCTGAACATAAAATCTTATTCTTTTCTTTACTTTATTCCAAAATAGTTGCTATGAACATGATTTTTATTTTACAAAAAAGGGAGCAGATGCTGTTTTCTACACCTTTCTGATTATGTACATTTTAAGTCATGTTCATTACAGTGCAAGCACATATCTATGTATGTAAATATTGTTCTCTAATGCATTGAAAAAAATATCTATTAATCTCTCTTAACATAGTTTGGTTCTTTTGCCTGTATGTTCCAGAAAATTCATAGTCAGAGAAATACTATATATACCAAACACAATAATTCCTTAAGATTATTATTAAAACAATGAATTCATGAAATGCTTAGGCAAATGGATGGAACTAGAAAATATCATCCTGGGTGAGGTAACATAATCACTAAAGAACACACATAGTATGCACTCACTGATATTAGCCCAAAAATGTGCAATACCCAAGATACAACTCACAGACCACATGAAGCTCAAACCAAAGTGTGGGTGCTTCAGTCCTTCTTAGAGGGAGTAACAAAATACTCTTAGGAGCAAATATGGAGACAATGTGTGGGACAGAAACTGAAAAAAGGGCTGTCCGGAGTCTGCTCCACCTGGATCCATCCCATGTGCAGTCACCAAAGTCAGACACTGATGTGGATGCCAGGAAGTACATACTGACAAGAGTCTGATATAGCTGTCTCCTTAGAGGTCTGCCAGAGCCTGACACATTCAGAGGCAGATGAATCAGCTAACCACTGATCCGATCAAGGGTTTCCCAATGGAGAAGTTAGAGAGAAGGTGTGGGAGATGAAAGCGTTTGTGCCCCCACGAGGAGAGCAACAATACCAACCAACCAGATCTCCCAGGATCTAAACCAGGGAGCACATAGGGAGGGACCCATGACTCCAGCTATATACATAGGGGAGGATGGCTTTGTTGGGCATAGGTGGGAGAGAAAGTCCTTGGTTCCATGAAGGCTGGATGCCCCAGTGTGGGGAAATTCGAGGATGGGGAGGAGGGAGTATGTGAGTAGGTGGGGCACATCCTCATAGAAGCAGGAGGAGGGGGGATGGAATAGTGGGTCTCTGGTGGGGGGAAATGGGGAAAGGGTGTAACACCTGAAATATAAATAAAATATCCAATTAAAAATATTATTAAATTAAAATAAGAGTTCAATTTGTTAAAAAGAGAAAAGTAATCAAAACAAATAATTGCCTAAATATGCAAAAATAACAGGTATTATTTCTCAATGATCAAAATTAATTATCTAAATTTTACTCAAAGAACAAATATACAATCACATGATTCTTTGATTTTTTTTTTTCAACCTTGAAATTTAGCCTTAAGAAAATAGACAACATTTAACATACTGAAGGTCCCAAGTGAGGATGTCTCAATCCCTTATGGGAGGGAGAAAAACAACAGTCACTGCGGCAAGGGACAGGGGCAGAGGAAAGAGGAGACCTGGGTGGGAGAGAGGACAAAGAAGGGAAAGGGGGAACATAATCAGATATTGAGGGCTGAGAAACAGGACTGAAGCCCTGAAAGCCAGCAGAAAGAATGGAAGCATGCAACCTCAGGAGGTAGAAAGAGGGGGACCCTCCAGAATGTACTAGAGACCTGGGAGGTGAGAGTCTCTCAGATCTCAAAAGGAGGGACCTTAAATGAAATTCCCAACAGTGATGAGAGGGAACTTGTAGAGCCCAACTCTAGCAGAAAGACAGGACATCAAGAGGAGTGATAGGGTTGCCGTCCCACAGTCAAAAATTCTGACCCATAATTGTTTCTTTCTAAGAGAACTGCAGGGACAAAAATGGAGAATAGCCTGAGAGAAAGGAAGTCCAGTGTCAGGCCCAAATTGGGATCCAGCTCAAGGGAAGCCCAGAATCATTGACACTGTTAACAATGCTGTAGTGTGTTCGCAGACAGGAGCTTAGCATGGCTGCCTTCTGAAAGGCCCAATATGCAGCTGAAAGACTCAGATGCTGATACTAGCACCCAAACAGTGGACAGAAGCTGGAGACATCTGTGGTCAAATTAAGGAATAGCTGAAAGAAGCCAAGGAGGAGGGCCACCCCATAGGAAGACCAACAGTCTCAACTATCCAGGTTCTCTGAGATAACTCAGACACTGAGCCACCAACCAGGCCACATGCACCAGCATTGTGAGGCCCCTGACACATATTTAACAGAAGACTGCCTGGTCTGGCCTTATTCTGAGAAGATGCACCTCGCCCTCAAGAGACTTGGGGCCTCAGGGAGTGAGGATGTCTGTTTGGATGGGGTTGGAGGGTTGGAGACATCCTCTTGAAGATAGGGAGAATGATAACGACTAGGCTGTAAATAAGATTAAAGAATTAAAAAAAAATAAGTGGGAAAAAAAAGATTGACAGCAATAGGTATAGAGCAGCTGTCCATAAGTCTAATCAGTGAATTTTTGGTCGGTGTGATCACATTTATGCTACTATTGTATGTATATGCATATTTTCTCACACCAGCCTTATGGTATGTTTTAATTCATGATGACGTTTTCCCCCCAATAAGACTGCCTAGAACCTTCAGAAATAGGATCTTATTGCAAAATTCTAGTAGCATTCAAAAGCAACAGCAATAGTCTCTTGGACATCCAATACAACAAATCAAAAGAGATTTCATACCTGGGACTTGGGTTTATTATTTGGTATCCCTTTTCTTTCAACTGAACATTATATCCAGTATAGGATAACTCCATCTAAATACATAAGTGTTTATAAAAGAGCAGGCTCTGCAGTCACTATATCAATCATGCTTCTTGTCTTCTGTCTCTTCCTCAAACCTCTAATGCCTTACTTCATTATCTTTCTCCCTCACTAAATATCACTCCCCATTTTTCCCATTTCTCCTTCATTTTATCTGTTCTCTCTTCTACCACTTCCCTTAAGATCTTTCTTTTCCCTTCATATTAATGATCTCTATCTAGTTTTCTACAAATTCTACAGATATTTCTGTTAAACATACAAATCTAAAATAAGTCATCATAATCACATTTAACTAAGAATGAGGGATGCTAATCTTTTTGATCCTAGGTTATCATACCATACATAATGTTTTCGTGGTCTATTAATTTATCTTGAAATTCTCTACTCTTTAAAACTTTACTGAATAAAATTTCATTATACATACCTACCACACTTCCATTGTTTATTTGTCAATTTTAGAGTATATAGATCATTTTTATGCCTTAAGTGTTATGAACAGAGTAACTATACAAATAGGTGAGCATGTGTTTCTGTAGTTGGAAATTCAGTTCTTTGGAAAAATACCCAGTAGTGGCATAGCTGAATAATATGATAGATATATTTCTAATTTTCATAGACACTACCATTTAATTTCTATACTGGCTGCACCAAAGAACACATGCTTAGAGAGTTCACAGGCTCCAGGGATAAGTCTACTCTCATTATTTTGATGAACAAACAAAGTATCAAAGTATCTATAGATTACTGTAGTTCTCAGAACACAGCAGACGAGTTTGCTCGTTCAAAGTACAGAAAATAATTCTCTGTGGGGTGTTCAGCCATGTAAAGATTTTATGTCACTCTTATCATAAGGGTCATGTATCATCACAGTAAACAACTGTAACCTTTCAGGCACTTTTTCATAGCTCCTTAAATAACATAGTTATTAAAGTAGTATTTAAGTTCAGTATAATAGATCATATACTATGTAATTTTATATATATATATATAGTCATTTATAATAAGAAAATAATGACTATTTTAGTAAATGTATAATGAACAAGCACTGTGTTTTGTTTTTTTTTTTTTTTTTTAAAACATCTTCAGGGAGATATGGGTAAGTTTTGAGATATCCATAGATTTATGGCCATCAGTCACATGAGGGCAATGCCCCAATCTTCTCCACTGGTAGCGGACATGACCTGTGGTCATGTAGACTCAAGACAGTTCTCCATTTTAATGAGGTACCTAAAGGCCTAGGGGCCTAGACAATAAGTCTATTTTACCAGAAACCACTCTTTGCAAAATGTATTTAATCTCAGGCCCACCCTGAGAAGTGGGGTATGGTTTTACTCATCCACTTTCTGCCATGACAATAAATGGCTTAAAACCATGGACTGTCTCTTTTCATTGGGATCTACAGTGGTGAGCCACGGAGAAGGCCTTCGCCTATAGAGCTGCCATCTAATCTCCTGTAGAGGGCTTCTCTGTAATCCTAGCCACGACCTTAACAAAGCCAAGCCCAAACCTGTAGCCATCAAGCCAAGGACTATTCCTAAGAAACCAACAGGAGCATTCCCCCCTTTTCCACCCTGGCCCCGGCCAGATCCAGCCTGTGGGGTGGCTCCCCACTTCATTCTTAGCTTTTCCGAGGTTCTCAGCAGCACCTGGGTGCCCAAGAGCTTGTGAAGCACATGGCCCAGACCTTCTTGAAGACCCAGGGACCCCAGAGACAGCTCCTTCTGTCCTGCACCTCAGACTGTGTTTCCCTTCCCGTGGAGTGGTGTCCCAGGACTTTCTGTACAGCTGCCTCCCTGAGCAACTGAGCCCTGCACCAAAGTAGACGAGGGGCCCATAATTCTACAGAGTATAAATTGAGCATTTTCATTCCAGATGACTCTCTTTTGATATCCAGTATATGATGATTAAAACAGGTTATAGTAAGTTTCATCGTGTTACATGGTGATTGTATGTCTTCACTAAAAGTTATTTTACTACAATCAAAGCAGAGGTGGATGACAATTAAGTGGATGTCATCATAGTAGCTTCTCAAGCAACTGTGTAACAGTGACCTGATTGATACAATGGTCTTTGCGTTAGTTGAGGAACTAGAAGAATTTAAGCGCCGGGCAGTGGTGAAGTACTCTTTTATTCCCAGCACTTGGGAGGCAGAGGCAGGAGGATTTCTGAGTTCGAGGCCAGCCTGGTCTACAGAGTGCGTTCCAGGACAGCCCAGGCTATACAGAGAAAGCCTGTCTCAAAAATCCAGAAGAAGAAGAAGAAGAAGAAGAAGAAGAAGAAGAAGAAGAAGAAGAAGAAGAAGAAGAAGAAGAAGAAGAAGAAGAAGAAGAAGAAGAAGAAGAAGAAGAAGAAGAAGAAGAAGAAGAAGAAGAAGAAGAAGGGGAGGAGGAGGAGGAGGAGGAGGAGGAGGAGGAGGAGGAGGAGGAGGAGGAGGAGGAGGAGGAAGAGGAGGAAGAGGAGGAAGAGGAGGAAGAGGAGGAAGAGGAGGAGGAAGAAGGAGAAGAAGGAGAAGAAGGAGAAGAGGAAGAAGAAGTTAAACAATTTTGGTGAGTTGAATGAAAATGTTCCTCAGAGGCTCTAAGGGACTGACATTATTTGAAAGGATTAAACCTTGGAGAAAGTGAGTCACTAGGGGTGAGCTTTCTGGTTTCATATGTTCAAGCCAGGCACAGTGGCTCACTCTTTCTCTCACTTTATGCTAAATGCTGTGATGTAGAAGTGTCACCTACCGCTCCAGCACCATGTCTGCCTATGTGCTGCCACGCTTCCAGCAATATCAAAAATGGACCAAATCTCTGAATGTAAACAACGTCCAATTAAATGCTTTCTTTAATTAGAGTTGCTGTGGTTCTGGTATCTCCTCACAGCAATAGAACATTGACTAAAATAACAATGCCATACTGATTTGAATCTATGAGGCATAGTTTTCAATAATGTAGTGCCTATTTGATTTAAAATCTCATTGCATCAGGACCAATGAAATTAGGAAAACAAGTTACTTTTTGGTGAATTTTACTACTACAGAGTAACCTGATATCTGAATCTTTTTTTCAGTTTTCCTGGGTTTTTAAAACTGATATGTATTCAAATTAGGGCTTCTTAACAAATGAAAGTTTCTGACTGATGTTTGATTGACAAGCTACAATTGTGGGGAAGTCAGTAATACCAAATATGTACTAATACTAGACATGTAAGGAACTCTAATGAAGCCAGGTTTGGTCTACCTGTGTAAAGACATCTACATTTGATACACGTGCTTTGTACATATTTACTGACACCTTTTTATGAATTTCCTTAATATTTATAAGCTTATAATAATATTATGAGTTGAGAATCATATTGAAAAGTAAATGCTAGGAAAATAAATTGTTCTTGTATTATAGTTTTGAATTAAATTTTTGAAGTACAATAGTTTTGAATGAAATGCCTCTAATCATTATAAAAATTATTTTCCAAAATTGTCTGTCTGACTTTACTTTTCAATAATCTCATTGTGGAAACCAACGCTGTGAGCCTTAAGCTAAATATTTTTTTTTTAGATCAATATTTTTTAAATATAATGAATTACAAAAATATTTACATTTTAGTTTACTAAACTGACAAAAGTGTAATGACAATATTGACAAAAGCATGAATCTAATAACTTTCCTTTTTCATTGTAAGCCTCTGTAGCCAACAAGATTAAATTAGCAATAAGTAGTCATTAAAATGTTTTTTATAAGAATTACACTTGAGGTTGATGTTCATTTCAGTCATCTCCACATTATTTGTCATTTCTTATCTCTAAAAATGTGTGCTTTGTTTAATTCCTAATTAAGTTCCCAAATATTTTGCATTCTTTAGTTAATAATGAAGTCAAGACCATAAAAATAAAAACAAAGACAAGAATATTTGATTTGATATTCAGAAGCAGTCTAACTAGATAGATAGACAGATATATAGAGATAAATAGATAGATAGATACAGATATTGATATATAGATTTATACTATAATTGCTACTGAGTAACTTTTATCATTTATTTTTATTAATTTTAAAAATAGATTGAAGCATACTCTTGGTACAAACCGTAACTGTAAGGTTCAATGGTATTAAATGAATGAATGTTTCAACTCACAAGTCTTTTTTACCCTGGATACCCTTATATGTTTATTTTTTTAATTTTAATTTTACTTCCTAATTCATGTGCAAGATCTACCTGAGCCAACCAGGTACTTATCATGTATTACACTAGAAATCTTCTACAGGTAATAAATGCATTCAATAAAGCAAGAGGGTTTTACTGCTGTGAAAAGACACCGTGACCAAGGCAACTCTTATAAGAATAACATTTCATTGAGACTGCCTTACAAGTCCTGAGATTCAATACAGTATCATCAAGGTGGGAACATGAAAGGGTCCAGACAGGGATAGTACAGACAAAGCTGAGAGTTGTACATCTTCATCTGAAGGTCACTAGAAGAAGACTGGCTTCCAGAGATCTATGATAAAGGTAGAAAACCCATGGCCACAATGAAAAATTTTCTCCAACAGGGCCACACCTAATCCAAAAAAGCCACAAGTCATAATGGTGCCACTCTCTGGGCCAAGCATATTCAAACTATCACAGGGTACAAAACTAGCACACAGAATTAGTATTCTTTTTGCACAAACCATAATACACTGGAAAATAAATCAAAACAATTTCATGCACAATAGCCTTAAAATTATTTTGTAACCAGGTAAGTTAAATATATGTACAAAAAACATTAAGATGCTAAAAAATGAAATAAGAAATAATATATTCTGAGAGATATATAAATAGTATTGTGACATAGATATTGTACCAAATGTATTACAAATAAAATATAAATCTCAACAAATTTTCAATGTCGTTCTTCACAACATTTGAAAAAAATCATTTTGAATTTATCTTTTCTCTTGATTTTGGCTGTTTGGGTTTTGTTTATTTTATTTTTTTTTCTTTGTAGTTGACTTGTTTTACCAGAGCAAGTAAAAGTCAACATAAAGAATAGACAATATAATCTGCAAATAAGAGCTGATATTTGCCAAGCCTGGAGATCTGATGTCTTGTCATGTTCCTTGTCCTGAGGACCTCTGGACTCATGGGTTCATTCAGTCCACTCCCTCTATTCAATGGACTAGAATAGGTCACATTTACCAGGTAATTGCTCTAACTGGAAATGGTCCTATGTCCTAAGGGAAACCACCAGAATTTTCCATGTGCTGAAAACAAACTATAGAATCCAACAGATTGATGCTCTTTTCCCCATTTAATTTCCAATTTCCACAGTAAAAACTGAATGATAAGAAATGTCAAAGATCCCATTATTTAATAAAGAAAGGACATCTAGAGTTGTTCTAATGCCACATGTGGAAAACAAAATATTGTCTGTCTATCAGCTGCAGCATGAAGTATTGAAAGGGTAGCACATGTCTATGATCATATTCCATACAGGATAACCAGTGAAGTATACTTGCACCACGTGCTGTGTCTTCCAAAGAAGTATTTGGGATATGTAGTTGAGATAAGAGGTTTCTCAGCAGCTAGTTCTCACACAGCTGCAGGTGGTGGATTATCTTGAATTCTGGCTGATCTTTCTGGTGACCATTCTGGAATTTTGCAGGAAAGGATACTGAAAACTATGCATGAGTTGACAACATATGGAGAGGACATGCCAGTGCTTGTTCACCTGGGTATTCACTGCTGAAGGAATAGGTACTACATAAGTTCTATTTTGGCCTCGTGGTGGTGGCGCGCGCCTTTAATCCCAGCACTTGGGAGGCAGAGGCAGACGGATTTCTGAGTTCGAGGCCAGCCTGGTCTACAGAGTGAGTTCCAGGACAGCCAGGGCTACACAGAGAAACCCTGTCTCGAAAAACAAAAACAAAACAAAAAACAACAACAACAACAACAACAAAGTTCTGTTTTGTATTACAGCTTTTGTTAGCAACTGGTGCTGATCTGGAGGTACCTACTGCACTAGGAACACTATCTGTACAAAGGTGCTCTGTGATGTCTGCAAGATTTGGCTAGCAACATCTCATATGGACTGGCTAATTTCAGGAACATGTTCTACTCTCCTGTTAACTTCTTTTGAGTTTTTGACTTTGGGGGATCCAGTACTTCATCCTGAGTGACAACGACTATGTATATGTTTGCTGGGACCAGACCAGACATATTGTTGACTGCCACTGATGGTAGCTGATGAACAACATGTACCATTTGCACAACAGGTTGTTCAGAAATGAATGTGTTCACTCAGGTTGCAACATTGTAGGTGACAGGCTTAGTGGCCTGGAGTGAGTAGCTACTAAGTGACAGTGACTAATAAAGGTTAACAAGATAATCTCTGGTATATTTATCTTTAACCATGCTTCCTGGATGACAATGAATTACTTACCTATGTTGCAATACATATACTTAAAGATTTTAAAAATTAATTCATTTATTCACTTTATAACCCAATATTAGCCCTTCCTATCCTCCTAGTATCCCCTCATGCTATATCTCTGTTTTTTTAAGAGAAGACACCACCCATGGGTGTAACCCTAGCTAATAAACTCCTCCCACCCCTACCCCTTCAAACCATCACACTTCACGTTTCTGTAGAATTAGACAGATCCTCTGTTACTGAGGCCACACAAAGCAGTTCATTTAGAGGCAGCTCATGATCCAATAGGTTCAGGGACAGACCCTCCTTCAGGGATGCACATGAAGACCAAGCTGCTCATCTAATATATGTATATGTATGTATGTATGTATGTATGTATGTATCTATCTATCTATCTATCTATCTATCTATCTATCTATCTATACATACATTTCATGCTTGCTCTTTGGATGGTAATTCAGTCTAAATTAGTCTCTGGGGTCACCCAAGGATACAGTTTAGTTGACTCTGTAAAAGTATTACAGATCAGTATTAAAGTTGACTCTGTTGGACTTCCTGTGTAGTCCCTGTCTTTAGTTTTTCTCCCAACACTTCCACAAGACTGCGTGTGCTGCTTCTAATATTTGAATGTGGGCCTCTACATCTCTTAACATTGGCTGCTGAGTGGAGCCTCTCAGAGGAAACTTATGCTATTTTCCTTTCTACAAGCATAACAGAGTATAATTAATATGGTCAGGGATTGGTGCTTGCTCATGGGATGGGTCTCAATTTGGGGCAGTCATTGGTTGGCCATTCTCTCAGTCTCTGCTCTATCTTTATCTCTGCACATCCTGTAGACAGGGCATACATTGGGTTGAATTTTTGTGGGTACACTGATGTCCTTATCTTTCAGCTGGAATTCCTGGCTGCTACAGTAATTGCTCACTTCAGAATCCATATCCCCCACTATTAGGGTTCTCAGCTACAGTTGCCCCCACAGGTCCTTTGGAGCCTTTTCTCATCCCAGGCCTCTGGCACATGCTAGAGATAGCCCCCCCTGCCACCACCAATCCCTTCTTTCTGCTCTGCCCTCCCTACACCCCAGCTTTGCTTGCCTCCCGATACCTTCTTCTATCCTGTCCCCTCCTTCCATCAACCTCCCATGTCTATTTTGTTTACCCTTCCTCCCTTTATCCATCCTCCCTTCGGCCTCCTTGTTATTTTGCTTCTTTGGTTCTGTTGACTATAGTGTGGTAATCCTGTGTTTTACAGCTAATATCCAGTCATAAGTTAGTCCATATCATTTGTGTGCTTTTAGATCCCAGTTACTTCACTCAGGATGATAATTTCTAGTTCCATCCATTTGTCTGTGAAGTTCATGATGTACTTGTTTTTAATGGCTGAGTGGAATAAGATTTTATAGATATACCATATTTTCTGAATCCATTCTTCAGTTGAGAGACATTGAGGTTGTTTCCAGTTCCTGACTACTATGAATGAAGCTGTTATGAATGATGATGAGCAAGTGTCTTTGTAGGACCATGGAGTATCATTTGGGTACATGCTGAGGAGCAGTATAGCTGAGTCCTTTTGTGTGTGTGTGATTCAGATTTTTATATTTTATTAATTAGCGTTCCTTTATTATTTTTAACCTTTTCTACATTGAAGTCATTATCTCCCTCCCAGTTGGCCCTTTAGCTGTTCCTCATTTCATATATCCTACTGTCTTTAAGAGAATGTCCCCACCCCTCACACAGATCCCACCAGACCTCCTCATTTCCTGGGGCCTCAAATCTCTTCAGGGTTAGGTGCATCTTCTCTCACAGAGGCCAGGACAGACAGTCTTCTGCTCTATATGTGTCAGTAGCCTCATATCAGCTGGTGTATGCTGCCTGGTTGGTGGCTCACTGTCTAAGAGATCTCAGGGGGTCCAGGTTAGTTGAGACTGCTGGTCTTCCTATGGAGTCACTCTTCTCCTAAGCTTCTTCCAGCTTTTCCCTAATTCAAGCACAGGGTTCTGTCCATTGCTTGAGTATAAATATCTGCATCTTATTTTTTCAGCTGGGTGTAAGAGGGGACAAGGAAGCGAAAGGGGAATATAATCAGGTGTTGGGGCTAGTTGGGTAGGACTGAAGCCCTGAGGGCCAGCAAAATGAACAGAAACAGGCAGCCTAGGGAGGTAGGAGGTTGGGTCTCTAGAATGTACCAAAGACTTCAGATATGAGAGCCTCTCAGGACTCGAAGGAAGGAACCTTTGATGAAATACCTAAATGTGGGGAGAAGTTCCTTGTAGAGTCCACCTCTAGTAGAAAGACAGGGCATTGAGTGGAAGCATAGGGTTGCTGTCCTGTGGGAAAATGCTCGTGAGGAGAGGTAGTCTTGAGGTGGGGCGTCCAAGCTGGCAGGTCCCACATTCACGAGAAGGTCTAAGGTTCCAAAGTCTGGAAGGTTGACAGCAGGCCCAGAAGACACCTGGAGTCCAAGAGATCCAAAGCTTTTATTGGTCTAGATGGTGCGAGACCCCCCTTAAGCCAGGGGAGACCTGACTTAAATAGGGAGGGGGAATAGGGTAGGGAATAACTTAATTAGCTACACCCCCCTCCTTTGGATAACTCATTAATTTGTAAATCTCTTGAGGCAGAGACCTGTTAGTCACACCCTCTACCTGTGTCCTACATGGCTGAATGGAAAAGGTTAAATAGAGATTAGATCAGAGGTTAGACCTAGACCTTGTGTCAGGGCCCTGGGTTCTGTGGGCATGGCTGAACACCTGCCATTTCTCCCTTGGAGTCTCGGAGTTCCAGGCCCATGGCCACCAAAGAACTAAGATACCCTTCCAAGGCCTGACACTGTCCCACAGTCAAAAACTCTGACCCAGAATTGTTCCTGTCTAAAAGAACTGCAGAGACAAAAAAGGACAAGAGACTTGAGAAAGGAGGTCCATGGGCAGGCCCAAATTGGGATCCAGTTAAAAAAGAGGCTTCAAGGCCTGATGCTATTACTGATGATATGGTGTATATACAAACAAGAGCCTAGCATGGCTGCTCTCTGAGAGGTCCAACAAGCAGTTTAAAAAGTCAGATAGCTGGGTATTGAAGCAGACTATTCCCAATATTTGAGAAACCACCAAATGCATTTTCACAGTAATTGTACCCATATTTGCTCTCCTACCAACAGTCTAGAAGTATTGTTCTTCTTGCTCTACAACTGGACCAGCATGTGCTGTCCTTTGAGTGTTTTAATTAGTTTGTTTGGATTGTTGATTTCTGGTGTCTAACTTTTTTTGAGTTCTTTTATAATTTGGATATTAGTCTTCTGTCAGATGAAGGTGTCCTTTAACCTACATAGGCTTTTTAGTTTCATGAGATCCCATCTGTTATTGACTTTAGTGCCTGAGCCATTGAAGTTTTGTTCAGGAAGTTGTTCAAAGCTATTTCCCTTTCTGTTCTATTAGATTTACCATATCTGGTTTACATGGAGGTCTATGATTCATTTACATTATTGAGAACATTCAGTTTCTTTATATTGTAGAATATATTCATAGATTATCCTATACTGAACCACTTCTGCATCCTTGGAATGAAGCCGACTTAATCATGGTGGATGGCATCTTTGATGTGTTCTTAGATTTGCTAGAATGCTAGAATGTTTTTAGAATATTTTTGCATCAATGTTAATAAGGAAAATTGGTTTAAAATACAATTTCTTTGTTGAGTGTTTGTGTGGTTTAGCAATAAGGGTGACTGTGGCCTCAAAGAATGAATTTAGCTGTTATCTCTTCTTTGAAATTCTGGGAGAGTTCTGCCCTAAAACCATCTGGTCTATGGCTTTTTTTTTTTTTTTTTTTTTTTTTTTTTTGGTTGGAGACCTTTGGTGGCTATTATTTCTTTAGTGGTTATGGGTCTAGTCAGATAGTTTACCTAATCTTCATTTAGCTTTGGCAATTGGTATCTGTCTAGAAAATCATCCATTTCATTTGGATTTTCCAATTTTCTGGAGTACAGGCTTTTGAAGAAATACTTAATGATTCTTTGAATTTCCTCAATGTCAGTTATATTTCCTTTTTCATTTCTGATTTTGTTAATTTGGGTAATGTTTCTCTGCCTTTTTGTTAGTTCAGCTAAGTGTTTGTTTACCTTTTTGATTTCTCAAAAATCCAGTTCTTGATCTTGTTGATTCTTCTTTATTGTTCTCTTTCTTTCTACTTGATTAATTTCAGTCCTGAGTTTGATTATTTCATGTCATCTACTCCTCCTGGGTAGTTACTTTTCTTTTTTCCCTTCTTTCTTTTCTTTCTTTCTTTCTTCCTTCCTTCCTTCCTTCCTTCTTTTCTTTCTTTCTCTTTTTTTCCTAGAGCACTCAGATGTACTTTTAATTTTTTTATTATGAGAACTCTGCCATTTATTTATGAAGACACTTAATATTATGAGCTTTCCTTTTAGTATTTCTTTCAGTGTTTCATATGTTTGCATATGTTAGACCCTCATTTTCATTTAATTCTAGAATATCTTTAATTTTTACATTTATTTTTTCCTGACCCAGTTATCACTGAGTAGATAGTTCTGCAGTTTCCATTAATATGTATACTTTCTGTTGTTTCTGTTGTTGTTGAAGACCAACTTCAATCCATAGTGATCTAATAACATGCATAGGGTTATATCAATCTTCTTGTATCTATTGAAACTTGGTTTGTGACCAATTATATGGTCAGCTTTGGAGAAGGTTATGTGAGGTGCAAAGAAAGTATATTCTTTTGTATTTGAGTGAAACATTCTATAGATATTTGTTAGGTTCATTTGAATCATAACCTCTGATAATTTTATTATTTCTCTGATTATTTTATGTTCTATAATCTGTTCACTGATGAGAGTGAGATATTGATGTCTCCTACTATTATTGTATAGGATTCAGTATGTTATTTAAGCTTTATTAATGTTTCCTTTCAGAATGTTATTGTTCTTACATTTGTGTCATAGATGTTCAGAATTAAGATGTCTTCTTGGTGGATTTTTCCTTTGATGAGTATGAAATTTTGTTTCTTGTTTCTTTTGATTACTTTCAGTTGAAAGTCTATTTTATTAGATATTAGAGTGGTTATTCCAGCTTGTTCTTTGAGTCTCTCTCTCTCTCTCTCTCTCTCTCTCTCTCTCTCTCTCTCTCTCTGAGACAGGATTTCTCTGTATAGCCTTGGCTGTCCTGGAACTCACTCTGTAGACCAGCCTGGCCACAAACTTAGAAATCCACTTGCCTCTGACTCCCAAGTGCTGGGATTAGGGATTAAAGGCATGCACCACCACTGCCCGGCCTGAGTCTCTTTTCTTAGAAAACTTTTTCCAGTTCTTTCTACTGAGATAAGTACTATCTTTGATTCTGAGATGTGTTTCTTGTATACAGCAGAATGATGGATTCTCTTTATGTACCCATTGTGTTAGCATGTGTCTTTTTACTGCAGAATTTGAGTGCATTTGAGACGTTGAGATATATTAGTGGGCAATGATTGAACTTCCTTTTATTTTGGTGTTTGTGTTGTGTACACAAGTGTGTGTGTTTCCTTTCTATTTGTTTTATAGGTGTGAAATTATTTATTTCTTGTATTTTATTGGGTATTATTAGCCTCATTGATTTGGAGTTTTCCTTCTATCTGTAGGGCTAGGCAAATGGAGAGATATTGTTTAAGTTTGGTTTTGCCAAAGAATAGCTTAATTTCTCCATCGATAATGTTGGAAAGTTTTCCTGGGTATAGTAGTTTAGGCTGACATCTGTGGTATATTAGTGTCTGCAAGATCTCTGCCAGGCTCTTCTTGATTTTAGAGTCTTAAATGAGTGATCTGGTATAATTCTGATAAATGTGCTTTTATATGTTACTTGGCCTGTTACTCTTGCTGCTTTTTAAAACATTTCTTGGTTTTGTATATTTGGTGTTTTGATTATTACATGACAGGAAGATTTTATTTTCTGGTTCATTCTGTAAGCTTCTTGTGCCTTTAATGTCATCTCATTATGTTAGGGAAATTTTCTTCTATGATTCTGTTGAAGATATTTTCTGGGCCTTTAAATGGATATTCCTCCTCCTCTCCTTCTTCTCTTTCCTTCTCCTTCTCTTCCTTCCTTCTCCTTCCTTCCTTCTCCTTTTCTCCTTCTCCTTCTCCTTCTCCTCCTCCTCCTCCTCCTCCTCCTCCTCCTCCTTCTTTCTCCTTCTTTCTCCTTCTCCTTCTCCTTCTCTTCCTCCTCTTCCTCCTCCTCCCTCTTCCTCTTCCTCCTCCTCCCTCTTCTTCTTCTTCTTCTTCTTCTTCTTCTTCTTCTTCTTCTTCTTCTTCTTCTTCTTCTTCTTCTTCTTCTCTTCCTCCTCCTTCTCTTCTTCTCTTCCTCCTCCCCCTCCTCTTTCTCTTCTTCTTCTTCCTCCTTTTTTCCTATTCTCATTATTCTTAGTTAATTCATTTCATAGTGTAGCAAATTTTAAGAACATCTTATATAAAGAGATTTTTTTAGATATTGCATTTTCTTTGACTGACATATACATTTCTTCTATCCTTTCTTCTCCTATAATCTGTTGGTGATGCTTATGTCTGTAGTTTCTGTTCTCCTTCCTAGGTTTTACATCTCTAGGATTACCTCTATTTGTGTTTTCTTTATTGCTTCTATTTCCATTTTCAGGTATTGTACAGTTTTATTCATATCTCTCATCTGCTTATTGTATTTACTTTTATTTCTTTATATTCATTTGCTTCTTTTAATCTCTCTACCTGTTTGGATGTATTCTTTGATATTTTCTTAGGTAATTTATTCATGTTCTCTTTAAATGCCTCTATCATCTTTATAAGACTGGATTTAAGATCCTCTTCTTGTGTTTCACTTTTATTATGTTGTCACAGGATAACTGAGCTCTTGTGGTGTCACATTGCTTTAGGTTTTGAGGATTGTGTTCTTAAGCTGTCGTTTGGGCATCTGGTTTTCCTTGGTGTTGGTTGGATGATCCTGATGGCAGCTGGACTTTTAGGAAGTGTTCATGGAGTTCTAGATCAGACAATGGATGTCTCTCATCTAAGTTGGCTGTTCCAGGTAGACGAACTGGGGTGACAGGAGGTTCCTACTAGGATGAGAGTGATAACTGACAATGGAGGTCAGGGAACCTGACTCTGTTGGCTGTGCCTCAGCAAACCTCACTATGAAGACTGTGTCCAGGGTGGATACTACTTCATAGGATGTGTCCCAGTCGGACCCAACTGTGGTGGTGGGCAGTTCCAACTGTTTTGGGAGTAGTGGTGCAGGGTTCCAAGCTTGTTAGGTTTAGGGCCCCCAAAGATTTTCATGGGGAGGCAGGATACTTTTTGTCTCCTGAAAGATTCCTCTACACTGAAGAACAAACCCTGAGCAAGACAATTACAGTTAAAATGCAGTGTCTCACTCACATCTCCCATAGACTTAGAGATGTAAGGAACAACAATACTTAGGAGTTTTGCTTTTCTGGAGTACTTTTTTTCTTTATATTGCCTTTCATTAATGAATGGTTTCAAAGTAAGTTTGTAGTATTTGAACATTTAATAAATATGATGTATTAGTCAGGATTTTGCCTTATTGCATAGTTAAGTTAATCCTTATTTTTAAAATCATCTTCAAGTGAAAACTATACTAGGTTTATTCATTGTGTTTTCTAAGAACATAAACAATGAAATTGTAAGTTTAAATGATAACCACAGAAGAGGGAACATAGTGAGATTTATAAAGAGAAAATAATAGCCAGTCAATTCTAAGTCACAATCTTCAATTTTAATATTGCTTTGTGAATTATTTGTGGCTATCTATAGCCTATCAATTATACGATGAGATAGATACTGCTGATTCTTTAAATTTGGGTATGTCTCTTTTTCCATATTGCTTTATCTCTAGGGCAGAGCATATAAAATACCAATTTAGAGCTAATAAGAAAGTAGAAAGAATTATTATGGATGCCCTTATCCTAAATTGCTACACTTTAAATTCATTTTTAAAATAATTTTTATTACCAAATAGCACTTGACTATTTTTTATTCCTGTACGTATATGAAACTGTAAGATTCATATGTTTCATCTAGCTTTGAACATGCCCTGTCCTGTGCAAAGCTCCTTCTCAGAGTCTGAATCAAATATCTGCTTTGATAACTATTAAATTGTTAAGTGAGAGTCCTCTCTACTTTTCTTCAGTTTGATACCTCAGATCTCCCTTCTGGTCATATCACTAAAGCTCATTCTTTCATTTTTCTACTAAAAAAAAAATCTTCCTGACACAATTGTGTGAAAATTCAAAAATTAAAAATTTTTTAATGTGCAAATTTAAATGTATAGCCACAGCAATTAAATCTGAACCCTGGATTTTCACAAATAAACCAAAGGGGAGGATTCTTTTGTATTTATAAAATATGATAGGTAGTTGGTGAGGTAACGTTATTATCTCAGTCTTACTCTCCTTCACCTCTTTAAATAACAAGTTCATTTCTCTCTATTTTACCTTCCTTAGAATCTGAAGCTGTCCTTACTAGGTTGGGGAATGTGTATGGAGATTCTGGGTGTTCTTAATCTATGCAAGCCTGGTAAAGGTAAGCCTGATAATATCAATCTTGTGTTTCTATAGTCACTATTCGTTTTTCATCACTCACACTTATAGGTGAACTCATTGTTTCTCCCAACCACCCCTCAGTAACAAACAGCATTTTTTTTTGTAGCATTAGTCTCACTTTCGAACTCCAGGTTTTTCAGAAACACATACTTTTTTCTTTCCATGCTAACCCTCATTACTCATTTGCAGATATAGCAAAGTACTAACCCATCATTTCTTAGAGTCCCATTAGACACTTAGAGTTTACTCCAGGCCAAAGATCTCTCTGAATTTAATAATTAATAGCAGGTACCAAACTTAGTATCTGTTTGTGAATCTGAAGATAATTTTTTTCTGCTCCCCCCCCCCCAGGGAATATTTGTAGGCAACTCCATGTCTCTTTTCCTGCTTTTTGAAACTTCCTAGAAGACTCCTGGCTATATGCTCTTAGAGTTCATAAGCAATTTCAAGTTTCTTCTTCTTGATTACTGAATAGGTGTTTGCTCAAATAAATGGATAAAAATTTTGCTGCACTTTACTTTGTCTTTTTAAAATCAATTCTTGCGTAGCTCATTTTAAAAAAAAATATTGGATATTTTATTTACATTTTAGATGTTATCTCCTTTCCCCATTTCCCCACCCACCCAGAAACCCCCTATTCTATCCTCCCTTCTCCTGCTTCTATGAAGATATGTCCCCACCCACCAACTTCCACCTCCCCACCCTAGAATTACCCCACACTGAGGCATCCAGCCTTCATGGGACCAAGGACTTCCTCTCCTACCTATGCCTGACAAGGCCATCTTCCCCTACCTATACAGCTGGAGCCATGGGTCCCTCCCTATGTGCTCCCATGCTGGTGGCTTAGACCCTGGGAACTGTAGTTGGTTGGTATTGTTGCTCTCTCCATGGTGTAGCAAACCCCTTCAGCTCCTTCAGTCTTCTCTCTAACTCCTCCATTGCGAACCCCATGATCAGTTCAATAGTTAGATGTGAGCTGTATATGTCATGCTCTGGCAGAATTCTAAGGAGACAGCTGTATCCAGCTCCTGTCACCATGCACTTCCTGACATCCACATCAGTATCTGCCTTTGGTGACTGCACATGGGATGGGTACCCAGGTGGAGCAGTCTCTGGACTCCTGATGGAACCTCATTCAGTTTCTGTCTCATACTTTGTCTTCATATTTGCTCCCATCAGTGTTTTGTTACTCCTTCTAAGAAGGACAGAAGCACTCACACTTTGGTCTTCCTTCTTCATAAGCTTCATGTGGTCTGTGAGTTGTATCTTGGGTATTGCAAGTTATTGGACTAATATCCAATTATCAGTGAGTATATGCCGTGTGTGTTCTTTTTTGATTCGTTATTCAAGCATTGACCCTTGTACTCTCTGACAACTCATCTTCTGCACTTCAAATTAAGTTTTGTATATTTTATTAAGCAAAGTTCTATTTAAAAAATATTCTACTTTTTGTTTTTCATCTTTTCTTATATAGTGGATGTTTAACTTGTTTAACTTGTATTAACAATCTAGAAGATCTTACTTTTTTTAACTGTACTTGTGTCTTGAAGATTAGTTACCTTGACTGTGTTTCAAAGGATTCCTGATTGTAACTAATAGCAATCAGTTCAAGTAATAAGATTTGTATTTGTACTTTTTTTTCTTTAATCATTTCTTCATATATGATATAAAAATAACTAAGATAGACTTCTTTGTACTCAATTTTTAAAATTTTATTATTTCATTTTTTAGTGGCTTAGGTGGTGGTAATAGGGTATCTCTGTCCATGATAGACAATAGTTCCACACAGAACTTCATACCTACTCTCTAAAACATAGAATATAAAATAAAATTTATTCAACATTTTACTTATAATAAGCAACAATGAACATTCTCTGACAAACTCTTGCATAGTTAAAAAATATACAGAGAAGGACATATTTTCAATTGCAGATACACAGGGATAGCTACTGCAAATAAGAATAATTAGCAACATTTTTACACCAGACAACACCATCACAAACAAAAGTTAAGCACGCAAATATTTGAGCCAATATTGGCCTGAAACAGCAATGGCCGTTCAAATTACCTAGTTTCTTAAATCATTTATTTCAGGTCCCCAAACTGACTATGTGGCAGAATTTGCATGTGTATTTCCACATAAAAATATAAAGTTATATTTAAAAATGTTATATATGATTCAAGTTTGTGAACAAACTTTGTGAATATATTTAAGTATGGCTATTGTGTTAAATATTTAAAGAGTAAACTATTAATAATGCAAGAACTGTAAGTAATTGCATAAGGAAATGAAAAATACAAGAAATGACCAAATTTAGTTCCAGAAGAATGTGAAAAGCTGAAAAGCACACTTCGTAATGCTGTGAGAGTAGGAGATATCACAGAAATGAATGAGGCAAGGGCGGTTAGCACAGAAGTAGAAACCAAAATAATCTGTACTGAAGCACAGGAAGAACATAAGTAAACACAAATAAACCATGCATCAGAACACAAAACAGCTACCAAAGAAAACTACTGTGAAATCCTTAGTCCGAGATCAAGTCAGTGAGTCAATATAAGTACTCACTTAAAATATTTTAAAAAACAATTAAATATTTGGAATGAAGATATAATTTATGTATAATTATATTTTAGATTCTAAAATTATAAAAATACAATTTGACTATATGTGGTGTTTTGAATGAGAGTGACTTACAAAGGCATTGGTATTTGAGCATTTTGTATCTATGGTTCCATTTTTTCACCTCTCCTCTTGTGATATCCAGATATCTTTGTTACACTGGCTTGGACAGGATTGGGTGAAGTCCCAACCAGGGAAGGGTGTGATCAGAGGTCAGCTTCTCCCTCCAAAGTGTCAAGCTTCATTTCCTGCTAGGTCGAGAGGAGTGAAGCTGAGTCCAGAAAAATGGAGTACACAAAACTCCCTTCTGGCAGGGAATGCTTGAACATTGTTAAGTCTCTTAGCAAGGGAGTAAAGAGATTTAGGTGGCCAGTGCATGGGTCTGGTGGATGGATCAGTGCTCTGATCTGAGCTTCTGAGAGAGACTGGAGCCTGGGCAGGTGGATTGAAAAGGTAGAACTATGAGTAATTTAGGGGAGAGACAGTCTTTTCCCAGGTATTACAGCACAGTAAAAACAATCTCAAAAACTATCTTTGAGGAAATAGCTTGTGCTCTTCATTCCATAGTGACAGGATCTATATGAACCTTGGGGAGATGGAATTTTGGGGGTGAGTGCAATCTATTGGCTGAGGCTAGTATGCTGGTGAGCCTGACTGTCTATTTGTGATTATCTGGTTGTGGGTTGTTGGGTTACCTTTTCCAAGGCAGGCACTGAAACAGGCAGGGAATTAGTCCCCAGCTCAAATTTTAGAGATTGCTCCACATAGCCAGTTCAATGTCAGTTCCTCTGGTGGCACAATAGATGTGCTCCACAGGTTTCCAATTGCAGGAGCTGTTTGGGGAGGAGTATAAGATGAGGCATGGCTGAAGAAATTACATCACTGGAGGAGGACTTTTGTTTTTCAGCCTTGCTCCTCTTCTAGTTTGCTTTCTCTGCATCTTATTTGCATTTCATGTTGGGAGTCCAGACTTTCCTCATTCAGTTGCCATAACTGACTCTTGCTGCTATGCTTCCAAACACAATGAACTCTTAACATTCTTCAATTGTTAGTCCAAATGAACACTTACATACACACACACACACACACACACACACATACACACATACACACAAATCATATGAGGTACACATATGAATCATATATCTGTATTACATATTATATGTATAATCACAAACAGAATAAGAGTGGATCCTAGAATCAAAGAAAGATGTAGCCACAAAGAAATGGGAATGTGATTTTGACAAATTTTCAATTGTAATAAATAAAATCAGTCTAGAAATATAAGTCAATTAAAAAGAATAAATACAAAAAAGAATAAATACTTATATTGTGTTTTGTTAAAAGATAAGGGGAGAAGGAATATGTTTGGTGGGAATGTAGTCAGGTATGGAAGAAGGACATACTTCCACAGGCCCATACTGAGGTATCTCTTACCCCTAAGGGACAAGACACATAATGGTATAGTATAGAATAGGGTTTATTGAGGGCATGGAGAGAAGGGTTGAGAGGGTAGTAAAGACAGAGAAAGGAATAGAGAGAGAAAGAGAGAGAGGAAAGAGGAATATGGGAGTAGAGGCAGGCCATGAGCACATGGGTGGCGGAGGATAGAGCTGAAGCAAAAAGTGAAGGATACTAGAGAGCAGAGGGGGGTCAGCAGTCCCTATTATAGTGAGTCAGGCACACCTGGGTGTTGCCAGGTAACTGTGGGGTAAAGCTTAGACAAAATGTATAGACAAAATGCTAACAACTAAAATGTTCACATGTATAATCCCATGCACATTTCTGGACAAATAATATTGAAACAATTACCTATTAAACATTAAGAAGCAACTTGATAATAAAATACCTACTTTGTCAAAAAGAATACTATAGATCATAGGTTTGAATTGACAACCAAAAGACCCAGAAGCATAAAATTGAGTTTATCATGAAAATATCATTTTTTCTGAAAAATAGTCATTTTAACACAAACAAATGTAGAGAGAAGTCAGTTCCAACACACTTGCAGTAAAATCATATACAGAGAAAGTATTAGAGGCTCATGAGATGGGTCAGGTGATAAAAGACATTAGTTGAACATTCCTGCAAAAGAATGTGTTTGATCTTTAAAATTCAGGTAATCATAGGAGAGAATCAATGCCATAATGCTGACCCTTAATATCTACAAGAAAAAAATTTATAATTTCACCTTGACACCCTAGTAATCAATCACTAATCACGAGTAATGAATGATAAATTTATTAGGATTAGGCTATATAACTTTACATAGAAATGAAGTTCTCAAAACCAGTCTCAAATAAATAGTTGCAAAATGTGTACTCCTTGAAAAATATTAAAAATAAAACCCTGTGATTTCTCCAGGATATGTACATAAAAATTTTATTTGTAAAGATTTCACCAGAAAGTTCTAGTAATCACAATGGATTATATTGTCAACAGACCTGCACCTAAGTTTCAAAGAACACCATTGAAAAATTGTAAGAACCAGAATGGTATGAAATGCTATGAGGTGGTATAGCCTACAAGTAAGAGAAATGTTTCACTGTGGTGGCTCAATGTTTTGTCTTCCTAAAAAATACTTGAGCCAGGACAAAACCAATAAACATACTACTATAGAAGAGGAAAATCTCACTTGACCTCACCCCTATACAAAGAGAATCAATTTAGAGCTGTGAAGATGCTAAGAATAACAACGAGAATTAGTATTTCTGAGGAATAATTATCAAAAACTAAGTGTACAGCCTAGAAGTCATATAAATATTGGCAACATTAAACAGATTCAGCAGAATATGTGTGTGTGTCTGTTTGTGTCTGTGTGTGTATATGTGAGTGTGTAAATAAAATCTACACACCTTTGAAAATATTAAAATACATTTTAAAGAGTATAATTTTTGGAGTATATCTATACAATAATTCTAAATTATGTATTCACATTGTTGATATCAAATGATATACATGTATCATTTAGATATATGTCATTTATATATCATATATTTATATAAAATTTATAATGTAATTTGATCAATGTAAATGTTCATTGTATATTCCTTCTTAATTTTAGAAGGAAAAAATAAATCTACCTCAAAGACTGTTAGGGAAAGTTCTTTTTTCACAAAAACAAATTATATTTTTCTTGGAAGAAAAACAACAGATCAACACAGAAAAATACTGTCTATACTGTGTGATTCATTTATTAAAAATTACTGACTATGAGTCAAACTGAATTTGTTCTTTTCTTCAAAGTAATAAATTCAAATAAACCACAAAGCACACACAACACACATGCACTTACAATGTCTACTGCTCCTTTAATTCTATTTATACTGCTCTCTAACTTAACTTATTCGAAGACATGAAGTAAGTGATTTATATTTAATGACTATTAAGTACCCATAAGGCAGCAAAGTCAAAGAAAACAGTGTGATTTCAGCATATTAGATGAAAGGCTTTATACTAGAAAATGACTTTTATATATCCCTCAATATTTTTACTTACTTTCTGTTTTATTGTCTTGGTAATTTGTATATTCCTTAGTTACTTTTTGTGTTTATTTTTCTGCATGAATAATAAATTGACTCTTTTGTATCATTCTTTATTTCCACATTTTGTATTTATAATTAATTTTTCTGTAAACATTTATACTACTAGTATTTATTCAATTTCACTGAAAATATGTATTAATTTTTATATATTAATCTGACATTTGAAAAACATTTATTGTAATACTAATTATTCAATTTAATTTGTTAATTTTTTATAGTCATTATATGCCTCAATTTTCTATTTCTTCTTGTTATTTTATGATATTATCTGAATGCCTACTAACATTTTGGCAATATACAGCCTCCAAGTGATGTTGCATAACTTTGTTTTCTGACATAACTAAAAATGAGCTATGTGTAATTAACCTATCCCAGTCCTGGGTACACAACACATAAAGAATAAATAAAGTCAACATCCATAGCAGTTTTCTAAAGTCCATGATTACTGTGGCATGATTCATAAAAGATGGAATATAGACTCAAACTAGCTGTTTAGTTTCAGTGGATAAAGAAAATATGAAATACAATATAACATTAGCATAATATAAAATGGAGCTTCAGTTACAAAGATTATCAGTATCCTGTCAATTGATGCAAAATGGAACTGTAGAAACAAGCTAAAATAGTTAAGTATAGAAAGGCATACTACATTTTTCTGTTTTACATGTAGATATCTACAATTCAAAATGACAAACTGAAAGCAGGATAGCAAATTGTAGGAACAGTAAATTTGCTGGAGAGGAAAGCAAAAAAAGGTCTGAGAAGCATAGATCTGTAGAGTCAGTGTACTTTGTTGACATGTGTGAAAATATCACAGTGAATCTTACCAATGTGTATAATTAATATGTGTTCATTAAATTCTAAAATTACTTATTAATAAAATTCAGAAACAAGTCTAGGCCCTAGAGTTGTATATCAAAGTCACTTCAATTTTACTTTTTTTCTCTTTTTTTAAAAGATGTATTTATGTATTTTAATTCATTTATTTTTATTCTTGCCAATGTGCTTTTATACCATTTTAATTACATGCAAGTATTAAGGCCAGTTCTAGGTTTAGGAATTAGCAATACAATAGATGCAAATAGTCAAGGAACATACAAGACAAAAATTACAATTACAATGAACAAGCAAGGCAATAAACAAAGTCCCATGATCACTGTTCCTAAGGGCTTACCTTATCAGGATGACCAAAATATTAGAGCCTTCTTTCCTGTCCTAACCCAAAGTCATTTTCATGCCTGAAACCTACTTTTTTGTTCTAGCCTAAGATTTAGATTCCTGCCTGAAATTATTTCTTTGTTCTAGCCTAATCTCAGATTCCTGCCTGAAGCCCACTTCCTTTTCCTTGGCCAATGTCAGATTCCTACTAAACAGCCCATTTCCTTGTCCTTGGCCAATGTCATATTCTTGTCATGCAGTCCCCAAAACTCTCTACATTTCCCTCTTTTTTATTTAATAAACAGGACTGAGCCTGTCTTAGGTCATTCTGACAAGAATGTCTTCATTACCTGTCATGGAATACGCATTACCAAAAGCAATGCACTCTTTCTTAGTTTGGTAAGGCTCTGTGCAGAATCTTACCCATTCTTGGCTTGACAGCCTGTTAATTTAATGACTCTGTCTGGGGGCACATTTTGAGTTTCAAATCATGTAATTTGGCTGCCAACATGATAATGTTGTTAAAGAGAAGCTTTAACACAATGGGTAGGAATAAAAATATTCCCAGGACAAAAGGGGATAGCATGATTTATGCCATTCTTAAAGCTTGACCAAAATAAAAATACTGACCACAGACCATGGATGATTTTCAAGTTGACCTTTTCAAGAATGTAATCTTTTCTTTTATATTCCAGGAATGGCTCAAGGAGTTGTTGTTGTTGTTGGGTTTTTTTTTTTTTTTTTCTTTAATTCTTTACATTGAATGCAAATTCCATGCAAGAGTATTAACTCTTAAGTGACACTTACTGCACTGTGGGATTGCATAAGGATAGCTTGGTTCTTTGCTGGGCACAAGCGTTGAACCCCGACACCAATGGGGCAATGGTAGGTGTCCAGCCATGGCCCCAGAACCAAGGGTCCTAACACAGGGTCTAAGATCTCCATTGACCCACACTTTTCAGTCACATAGGGCAATGAAGCCCCTCCCAAAGAGGTCTGTGTCACCATCCACAGGTAGAGGGCATGACTACAGCCCTCAGGCTCTAGTGAGATTTCCATATTAATAAGTTACCTAAAGGCCAGAGGGTATAGCCAATCACCTATTTTTTTTCCCAGTCCCTCCTTCCTGCTCCCTCCCTATTTAAGTCAGATCTGCCCTGACCTAAGTGGGGGTGGATCCACATTCATCTACCATCCACCATGAACAATAAAGCTTATAAAAACCATGGACTTTATTGTGCCATTGGGGCCACGCAGTGAGGAGCCATGGAGAGAAGGCCTTTAATGAGCTGCTGTAGCCTCAGTCACTGTGCTCTTCTGAGAACCTATCTGTGTTCCGCCATGAAGGCCCATATCTTCAAACAAGCTAACCCAACCTCGTCTCAGCCAAGTGAGAAACCAAAGAATCCCTTTTCGGGAGATGGGGGGGTGGGGGGTGGGGTGAGGGTGCAGCCGGAGCTTTCTCTCCATCCCTCCCTTTTCTTGGCTTGCCGGCTGGGCTTGTGGGCTGGTCGTGTGTGCCCGCATGCCCCACCTCTCCATTCTGTTGCAACCTCCCAGTGGTGTCTGGAACTTCAAAACGGAGTCCCCCTTTTCTCCTCGGCTTGAATGAGAACTCCCTCCACCAGGTGGGGCCCTGTAGCACTCACCTGATGCCATATACAGAATCAACTCAGTCAAATTCCAAGCTAATCATTCCCCAAATTGCACATACATTTACCAGATTTTTGATCATTTTTTCATATTAAATCATCATACTCCATATTCCTTACTATCGTTTCTCAGTTTTTTTAAACACACTCCTCAGTGTCATATGCATTCACTAATATGAGAAGTACATGAAGAAATAAATATATAAGCATTTTAAATTCCACAATCATCTTGGTTTTGATCAATAGTGCTGATAGAAATACTGATCCCTTGTAAGTTTTAATTTGAAGACTATCTCTAACAAAAGTATTATTCTGCTTGTGGTTATTGGAAAATGCACTGTATCATATTAGTGCTGGCCTCGAGAAGTGTAAAAGGATAAGGGTCAAGCTAACATTCATTCCACTAGGTTTCACAGACTGATGCAATGAGTTAGGTAAGTTAGTGAACACAAATTCTAACCTATTCCATATATAATCCTCAACGATATAGTGAGGATGTCAATGGGAAATGAAGATTCCAGTAGCCATTATGCAGGAATATTAAATATACACTGTTGTATGTGAAGATGACCAGAATCATACTGTGGCTCAGAACAGAAACCACAGGTGGGGCTACAGTTCATGGGGTCTCGTTCCATGACTTGGAGAGTTTTGGGAGTTTTGCTCCATCCCCACAGTGTTTTCTGTATTGCCTGCTATTCACTTAAGTTTAGATCCTTGGGCATCTTCAATTTTTATTCTTCATACTTCTAAGAGGTGATGTTTGAAAGCTCAATTTAGTGGGAAAAAAAATAATAATGACACTTTTATTAAATCTAACCCACATTGCTGGGTTTTGAGTGTAAATGAGCACTCAATGTCACTTTTTAAATTTAAATATTATTATTTTTTGTGAAACCTTTCTCGATTTCATTTCTATTAATTTATGCTTCAACATTTCATTTTAAATAAATAAATAAATGTGCTGTAACAGTAAAGTTTCTATTATTAAACACTGATACCAGCATGGAAATTAAAAATGGAGCTATTAACTGTTCCTTATTTGGAAATTTTAATTTTTGGAAATACATTCTTACAGAGTGGCAACTGTTCTGAAAGAAATTATATATTATGAAAAATAAGGTCTTGTTGGAAGATGTTCCTGTAGTCACAAAGCATTCTGGAATTGACAGTTTGTTCCATCAAATCTATTTATCCTTTGCTCGGTTGATAGAATCAAGCAGTAAGCAAAGTGATATCCTATTCCCTGGGCAGGGAGAAATGCATCTAGCTCTGCTTAACATTGTACAAATTTTAAAGGAAGACAAATAGCAAATTTCACTTGGCTGTGCCTTTTCTACTGCTCTGAATTTAGCTGGCTGTAGAGAATGGTGCTTGGAAATAAGTCCTCAGCTCATAAGTTGTGCTGAATAAAATTCTTACTGGGATGACTGATGATCATTCAACTAAACCTGATTTTCATGGAACACGATGTGGGCAGACAGGTCTCAGTGACACTCATAACTTGTCTAAAAATGTGGTGCCTTTGCTTTTCTCTCAATCAAATGCTGGGGTTTCAATAGGTATTATTCATAAATAGAGTATCATTCTTCAAAGTGAGAGAAAGATGAGCATATAACAACCTGGCCACTGGGAAATAAAGTTCAGAGTCCGTTTCCTTTAAGTCCAAAGGAAGCCTATATATTTTATCAGTCACTTTTTCAGAAGGAAGAATTTACAGTGGTATACCATCTATCTCTGCTTCTATTAGCTTGTCAATTGGGTTTATATTTTCATCAGAGTAGGATTAACAGCTAGAAATAAAAGTGTTTCATTTAAACATTCACCAGCACACAGCAAGAAATATCTATTAAAGTCAAAACAAGGCAATGTACATGTTCAAAGACAACCTTGTAACACCATTAAAGGAAAGGCAAATTGGCTAAATTTGTTCAGATAATTTTAACTAATGTAGGATTATCAATGATATGTAATTAAAAAGTTAATGCAACAAAGATGTCGTAATAGATGCTATTACCACAGAATAATAATAAATGAATTATTATTAATGGAATTAATTTATAGTCCCAAAGAAAAGGACATAGTATTTAAAATGGTTGTATCACAGTGTAAAAGCAATAATTCTATATATAACAAAATTAATACATGGAAGTAAAAGGAAAATATGCCAAGGTGATATAATTGATATCATTGAACAACATAGAAAGCATGTAAGTAATCTGTATAGTAATATTAAGCAATTGAAAACTGAAATTTAAAAGGATCCTTTTAAAATCTATGTAGTATATATTCATCAATAAATATAAAATTATTTGAGCAAGCATAAAATTATAAAAACATTGATATTATTAATAAAACCTTTAATAGAACTAACACTTAGTAAGCCAAGTTCTAACTGAACTCTATAACTGAAAACTAAATTTTCTTTTGTCTTTTTAAGATTAAATCATATATAAGTAGTAAATTCATCCTTAGATACAAAGAAAAGCATAGACTATTTCATACAATATAAGATAGTTGACTATATTATTTGGCCTGGGTGGAATGAAATGAAAAATCATAACAGTACCCAAAAATCTGAACATTATCAAAAGTAAGTAATAAACTGTACATGTCATGAAATAAACATGTTTGAATTCAAAAACACTTGATTAAATATAATGAAAGTTTAACAAACTAATCATTTAAATAGAATGAATTCATAGGAGACAAACTTAAAACATTCAAATTTTATTTTTAAATGAAAAATAAGGATCTGAAGAAATAGTTCAGCAATTTAATCTCCTGTTTCAAGAGAACTCATCTGGCCACTGTAAGTAATAGGTACTTATTGGGTACAGATAGTTACATGAAGCAATTAGCAATCTTTTTTGAGATCATCATATAATTATGTTACTATATCTTTCCCTTTTATCTCCCTAATTTAAAAAAAATGTTTATTTTAATATTTTATCTGTATGTGTTTTCTATGTATGTATTTATGTATGTATGTATGTATGTATGTATGTATACCACATGCCCACTGGTGCCCACATAAGTCTGAAGAAGGCATATGATACCCTGGAATTAAAGGTGTAGGTGTTTGTCAACCATGATGTAGGTGCTAGGAACTCAAGTCAAAGCCTCTACAAAAGTATCAAGTACTCATAGCTAGTGATCCATTTCTGTAGCCTTTTACAAATATTTCAACTAGTACTAAATATCAAGTAGTTTATTTTCCTTTCTTTATACCAAGTAACTGGCTATTTTTAATATCTAATGAAACATATTTTAAAAGTGTAGGTAAAATCAATGACATATATTAATAATACTTTGCAAAATCAACCAAATATGAAGTATTTTCTTATGAATAATATAACTGATAAATTCTATACTTCCTTTGCCATATCTGGTTTGATAAAATGTGTGAAACATCATAGATTTACATAGATGAATGGATGCCTCCATGAACTGCTGAGGTCTAGAAATCACCTCACAAACCATATAAACACCAATCTCAGTCAGACAGGATAGTTTATAGAGCATATGGTCCAGGACTTGTCACCAGGGCAGTGGCCCAGATTCAGGAATTGAATCAACATGGAGTTAATATCCTAAAGAGTTTTTTAAGTCCGAAATCTATAAACATCTATGCCAAGTTATTCTATCAATAAAGTTTTAACGATAGGGGATTTGCTTAGGAATACATCTTTGTTGTACATTTATAGTATTTATGTTGATCAGGGTATTCAACTATGGCAGAGGATTTGCCTTATCTAAGTACTCATGGCTTAACTTGTCTACCAGAATGGAACTTGTCTAATATTCATGTCTTAATTTGCAAACAAGGATGTCAGTTACACATGTAGATGTCTTTTTCATCAAAGTAGGAAAGTCTTGGGAACTTACATTTTAATGATCACTACTCAAAATGGAAGACTTATTCCAAATAGATTCTGATATTAATATAGGTGTCTCTCTTATGTTGGGGTTAACCTCAGAGGCAGCTTATACTACAGAAGCTTATACACAGTTACAGAAAGTGCTGTTCCATGGTTGGTTAAGGTCCAAGTTTATTGTGGGTAACTATACAAAACATTTATACTGAATTCTATTGTGATTGGTTTTCAAGGGCATAGAACATATTGGGATAAGTAATCAATCTGCATTAGAAAGTTTTCTACTAGCTGTAGAAACATAGAAAAAAGTTTCCTTATAATGGCAGACAAGCCAATTGTTACCTAGGCCTTAACATTTTACCTAGGCCATAACATTTTATCTATACCTTAACATTCTCTCTAGGCCTTAATATTTTACCTACACCCTAATAGAACAAAAAAGACATCCGTAGATATTGAAAATTATCAAAGACAAATGACAAAGCTGCTAATTCATCAACATTCAACCAGAAAGTATTAGGGAAAATGTCAGCTATAATGACATGGATGATAGCAACTAACAGAGCAACCAAGTTAGTTGTCTTACTAAACTCTAGAAGCTGGATGGAATATCTTCCCAACAAATGAAAAAACTCATTATCTGATTTGCTGCATAGTCAGCAGTTTAATATTGTTTTAAAAATAGGCACTTATTTTATTATTTAATGTAGCCACCTGCAGCCACGATCAACTGGCTTCATCTGAATGGGGGCCTGGGAATGAGGGGGACAAAGGGTGAGAAAAGATGGAGCCAAGACAACATATTCTGATCAAGGCTTGAAGTTTATTGTTCAGCTTTCAATAAAAAGGGGAAGCCCCACCTCCACCACTGACCCCCTTCTTGCTTCAGCAGGCATAGGTGAGGGGGACCCCTCCTTAATTACAGCTGGAGGTGTCTCAAGGCAAGCTCAGCAGGCAGACTATTCTTTTCAGTTCCTGTAACAGGCTGTGTAGCCAAGGAGCATAACAGTACCTCGGTCCTATTGTTTGATTTCCATAGTAAACAAGATCTCCCAGGCCTGCTCAAGGCTGGGGGAAGAGCAGAATTTCCCCTTTTTAGTTTTATAAAGTTGGACAGTACCAGCAGCTGGACAGGGCAAAACAATTAATCCCACGTAGGGTAGCGAGTGGCCAGGTAACCATGCCTGGCTTAGGTTGGCATCTAATATTGGTCCTATATTACCTGTCTGTGAGGAAAACATACATAGCATATTGATGTATGACTCTGTCTTAGGTTTATAGGAGCTCAAGAACACTCTTACCCATCTTTGACTAACCAGCCATCATTGGCACACTTTTTCCCATATAGACCAAAGCCACATTCAAACCAGAGGACCTGTGCACATGCCCTCAATGCAATTCTTCATAGCGATGGATAACTGCCTTGATGAATAGCTGAGCTTGCTGAGAGTGATCCTGTGTGAGGGCAATCAATCTGCTTAAAATACAAGGTTTAAAGGTTAAAAGCAACATAATTATTTAAGCTATGTAGAACAGAAGGTTGAAAGCAGAAATGTCCCAGTATCTAATCCAACAGCTGATTGGCAGGGATCATACCCAAAGTCTGGCCACCAAGTATATAGTGGGTGGCTTTAAGTAATGATAAAAAATACTTACTCTCCATCAAAAGTAGAGACTATGTGCCATGTTAAATCAGCTGGCTGATAAAAATTTGAGCCATCTTCATCAAGAACATCATAATTATTAGGATCAAGATTTGTGTCCACTTGATGGACCAGTCTTTCAAGTACCCATTGGGCTTCATTTTCTTTTTCTGAGAAAATACAGACCAAGCCAAGACCCCAAATTAAAACAGGGTAGAGACCATTTCAAGTATTAGTTAGGGGGTCTCTCCATTTGACCCTGGCAAATGAGCTAGAATTGACTGGATGCCAGTAGCGATCCACTACAGACCGACCTTTAACATCAGTTTGCAGAAAATTTAAAACAAATAAGACAAAAACAAAGTGTGCTTTTGGTGACCTTGGGGGGTATAATTCCCCCTTTTTAGTTTTAAAGAGCCATTTTTTTAGAGTGCGATGTGAATGTTCAACAATTCCTTGTACCATTGGGTTATAAGGAATCTCAGTAATATTAAATTATCAACAAAATATCTCAAATGTTTTGACTGTAGTCAAATAACTGCAATAGCAAATTCCATTACCTATCTTAGTCTGATAGACAATAGCTAATTACCTTTTTAGTTGTTTCTCATGTTAAAGCAGTTGCAACTAGAAAACCTAAATGGTGTCAAGACACACACACACACACACACACACACACACACACACACACACACACACACACACACACACACATATATATATATATATATATATATATATATATATATATATATATAAATTTTCTAAAATACAAAATGAGTAAAGTCCATTTGCCATAATTGATTATGTATAAGTCTCAAGGCTTAAAACCATTATGAAAAATTGAGGATACTGAGAACAAGTTTTTGCAGTTTAACTTGTATACTTTTTAAAAATGCCAAACTCACATACCTGTAACTTTATCCCTTAGAAGGTGAAAGCAAAAGATTATGAGTTCAAGGCCAGACTAGTCTACATAGTAAAGCCTTGTTCTAAAAACCTAGGGACTGTGGTAGCACATGCAGAATCCTGAGTTTGGTCCTCAGCACCACACATACACACAGAGAGAATATCACATTAAATACGGAAAAGCATCAAGTTTCAGTGTAATTACCATCCACTTACTGCTTGAACAAACTCAATTTCACTTACTTTCTTTCAGGTCTTAAAACGTGTGGTTCCTCATAAATTAAGAGCAATGCGACTTAATCTCTTCAATACTGTGCTGACATAGAGTTTAAAGTCCACTTTATTTTTACTCAGGTCTGGTTTCCCCTGAAACAGCTGGAAGCATTCCTCCTGAGAAAAGAAAGCAACTTGTGTGCTCGTGTTAATAAAAGTTGTACTGTGAACCTAAAACACAAAACAAACAAACAAAAAAATAAAAATGCCAAACTATCAACTCAAGCTATTACTATTTTGATGCTGTAAGGAATAAGATTGTATGGCCAATGTTTTTGTAAGGCCTATAATCTGCCTAGTATAAATGCCTAGCATTGCCCTGAGGTTCATGTAATCCAATATGAGATCTTAAATGTCTTATAAAGTTAGGGAACATTACATGTTGTATTTTTATAAATAACTATAAATTTGAGAATTAGCAATACCTAAAAAAGGAACAATTTCAAGAAATTATAAATCATGGGCCATATACTAGTTATGAGTATACAAATTGAAAGCTTGAATTTTCAGCATTTCGAACAGTGGCTACAGCATGTAATTTAATTATTTCTTGAGGGGAAACTCAAGAAAATGAACATGTGATCTAATTACATATACTGCCTTCTCAATAGATGAGCCATCTGTAAATACAGTAAACATCTTTTCAATGGACTGCATGTGTAGTAAATTTACAGGAAATATAAAAGCATGCAGAGAAAAACTGTAACAACTTGTCTTTTGGATGATGATTGTCAAATTTGCCTGAAAAGTTTGCCATGTAATATGCCAAATATCATTATTTTTAATAACCAATTTAATTCCTACTTGGAATAAGGAATAAACATTTCATCCAAAATGTTTTCAGTATTCTATTTTACAATTCTGTATTAACACAGTAACAATCTTATAATAGGATGTTCAAACTTTACTTGTAGATGAAGAAAGATAAATCCACATTATTGGTTTCTTTTGCCAAAGGGCTATTGTGAGCATATGAGTAGCAATAACGCACAGAGCCAACAGTTTATCATAGTCTATATAATTTACCTGTTGATAACTAACAGCTTACTCTACTTTCAGCAAAGCTATTTTTTCTTCATAAGTTAATTTTTGAGGGGAATTCGGACTTACATCCCCCTTGAGAATATCAAAGAGAGGTTCAAGTTTTCCTATGGTAAGCTTAAGATGAGGTTTTAGCCAATTAATATCTTCTAACAACTTCTGAAAATCATTAAAAGTAAACCATTTGTGTGTGTGTGTGTGTGTGTGTGTGTGTGTGTGTACACCTGTAAGCCAGAAAAGGTCACTAGATCCCATCATAGATGGTTTTGAGCCACCATGTAGTTGCTGGGAATTGAACTCTAATATTTTTGTTGTGAGTCTAGCCTTTAATGGCTGAGCCATCTCTTTAGTCCCAACTACCCATTTTTATTGGAATTTTCTGTGCCACCCTCTGCTTAGGACATAACTGAGGTCTCAAATATTGAAAAGATATTGCCTTTGAATCTTTTCTGGAGTAACAAGCACTCCAAAATTTTAAAGCTCATTATATTAGAGCAAAGTCTTGCAGAAAAACTCTTTCAGAGAGATAAGCTAATAAAATATCATACAATGAATAATATACACTGAAAGATTTAAACTCTCCTTGTATTAAAGCAACAACAAAGGTTTTTATATAATGTAAAGCTATTAACTATTTCTTGAGGCAAACCTTTCTAATGATATAGCTTCACGGGCTCTCAAAAATTACAAGCAAATTCACTGAATGTAATCCTATCACCTTTACCAGGATGTAAAGGAATGGTATTAAAACCATCTTTTAGATGTATAATAATTTTATATGCATTTACTGGAATGGCAGCTGGAGTAGGCAAGTCAGGCTGTGATGCCCCATTAGTTTCATAAATCTTAAGTTTGAACTTTGTTTTGGATTAATTGAATAACCAGTCTCTTTTAGTTGAGTGAGAGTATCAGATCAAGGCCAAGCTTAAGGCAATCTTGTCCTCTCTTACTCTTAGAGCAACTCTTTTGTTAACAGGCACAGCTATAATGTCATGAGGGAAGCAGGCATAATTTTAATTCCTCTACCATAATCATTATCTATAACTCTTGGCCCATAAACTATTTGTTATGCATGTTTTTGTGTCTGAGGCTGACCCTTCTTCTGCAATGGACAAGCAAGGCAACAAAAAAAATTTGGAAAGCACCTTTCTAGGGGCTGGCCATGAAGACCAAGAAAAAAGGAATGTCTTTCACTCAAGCTTCTGTTGAGCCCAGTCTGCATTCTTTTCTATAAACATGGGAGAGTCAGAAAATCCTAAGCTCATGATTGAACTGCCAACTGTAGCCAATCAAAAAAGGCAGTTTAACTATGTTTTTCTTTTTCAATATAAGAGTATAACCATAAATTTTGAAAACAAAACCAATTTTTAACAATGTAAATAGTCTATTTTCTCTAAAATCAACACCAAGTATATTACTTTTATGTTACAAAGTTTTGCTGCCATTTCTTATATATGAATGCATGATAGTGCAGCTTTTAATATCTCATTAAAGAGACATTGTTTTAAAATTCTATCTTCTATACATCTGGCTTTTGAATGATTGTAACTTTGAGTTACCAGTTTTAAGCCAACTCTTTGTTTTCAAAGTTGCAAATTTTTAATCATACCCAATAACTTATAGGCCAATAATTTATAGCCAAGACATGTAGAACATATTTATACATTTTAAACCAATCAAAAACAAAAATGAAGTGACAACACATCTTATATATTTAGACCAAACAAATTTTTCTTGCTTTTTCTAGCTGTAATTTCAAGAGAAAAGCACCTTGTCATAGAGATTTTTTTTCTGGGACAAACAACTCTCAGCTTTCTTACAGAATCAAAAAAGCTGCTGGTCTCTTTAAAAGCAGCTTATGCTGACAATCAATTTCTGGAAAGGCTTTTCCAGCTCATCTGAACCCTTAGTTATAGTGCAGGGTAACTTACATGTGCACATTAAGACTGCCTTTAAAACCAAGTTAAACTAGACCAAGGGGTGTATCAAGCAATTTTAATTATCTTTTCTTTTGAACATAAAACATAGAACAACAATCACTCAAATAATGAAACAAAAAAAAAAGGTAATTGACACCCATGGACATTGGCACACCAAGGAAAGACAATAAACAAAGAAAGTAGCTCCTGTGGAAGCCAGAGAGAAACTCAGAACATCTCCTTAATTTTCTCCCGTTCCTAGGAGAGCTCTGAAACAGCCTTTTCCATTCTTTTTTGCTGACACAGCAAAGAGAGAGAACAACTGTTTTTCTTAAACCCTTTCTCTGACATTCAAGATCTAACTCTTCATCTCTTTCTTTAGGTAATGTAGCAGCAGTTATTGATATGTACTCCTCAGTGCCTTATTTTTTTAGTTTTTCATTTCCTTCTAACCCTGCTCCTCTCGCCTGAGGCAGCTCCTAGGCTGCAGGAAAAATGCCTATTTCGAATTCTCCTATCCCAAAATACACTGTCACCTCCTAGATGAGGTCAGCATCAAGTCAATACTCAACATAGACCGTATCTCTTTAAACACACTTCCTGCAAACACAGCCATGACTAGCTACCATCAATGCTGTTTATTGCTCACCAAGTGCTCAGGATACTCTTCTTCCGGTTTTCCATGGAGCTCCACCCAAAACAACATTCCTCAGCTGGTTCCTTGTTTTCAGGTCCCTTGTTGTGGTACCAATATGTAGCTACCTGTGGCCATGATCAACTGGGTTCACCTGAAAGGGGAGCTGGGAATGAAAGGCGGACAGAGGGTGAGAAAAGATGGAGCCAAGACAACATATTCTGATCAAGGCACAAAGTTTAATGTCCAGCTTTCAATAAAAAGGGGAAGCACTACCTCCACCTTGTTTCAGTAGGCATGGGTGAGGGGGACCCCTCCTTAATTACAGCTGGAGGTGTCTCAAGGAAAGCTCAGCAGGCAGTCTATTCTCAGTTCCTATAGCAGGTTGTACATGTAGCCAAGGTGGGTAACACCACTTGGGTCCTATTGTTTGGCCTACTGTGATAAACAAGATCTCTTAGGCCTGCTCAAGGCTGGGGGAAGGGCAGAATTTAAGAATAGCTTTAATTTAATTTTGGTGAACAAAAATTCAAAATAAAATTCATATTTATTTCAGTTGAGTTCATAAGAGGAAGGAAAGAAAGAATGAATTTTTTTTGTTTGTTTGTTTTTTTGTTTTTCGAGACAGGGTTTTTCTGTGTAGCCCTGGTTGTACCTGGAACTCACTCTGTAGACCAGGCTAGCCTCAAACTCAGAAATCCACCTGCCTCTACCTCCCAAGTGCTGGGATTAAAGGCATGCACCACCACTGCCTGGCAAAAGAATGATTTTTAAACCTTTTGATAGAAATGTCTCTGAGTCTAACATTTGGCTGAAAAGCTGTAGGCCTTGCTACCAGCTTACTTTCACCAAATAAGATTTGCATTAGTGTCTGAATAATGAAAAAAAAAAAAAAAAACCTCTCAGCCATCATCAAGGAGGCTGAAAATATGTCAATACTTTTGGAAGAGGGTTATGATTTACACCTTAAGTGAAAATACTGAATCTTTTGCTCTGGTGTTTCTGTATATCCTGGGTTTATGTATACTGTTAGATTGTGATAATTCATCTTCTCATTTATATTGAAGTTTCCCACTGGCCTCATTGATTACACAAGTAAGATAGGAGCACTTACATCACTGAAAATTTCTTTCTTACTTTTTCAAACCCTTCATGGTGGTTCAAACCAGGAATGTGCAGCTCCTGTTGATAGTAACAGTTCACAGTGTGAGTGTGGCCTCTGATTCTTTATGGTTGCCTACCTTTTTTTCTGCCACACCAGAGACCTTTACATAAAAGTTTAGTTAGTGGATGCTGTTGTGTAATTAGTCTTTCTAAATATCTAAACTAAGAAAATCTGTAATGCTGAATCCTGAAAGAGGTTTCATAAATTAATATATCAAAGACAGGAACATATCATCTCTGACTTTTTAAGGCCTTCATTTATTCAGCCATTTATTTTAAAAGGAATTCAATGCAAATTTATAGTTAGAAAACATTGAAAATTGTATTCTCTGTTTTGGAGTTTCATTGCTTTGCACTAGGAAACACACCTATCCATCATGCAGCTATCTATTTGTAAATAAATAAATATATTTTATCATTTATCTATCATCATTTATTATGTATGTGTGTGTTTAATCTATTATACATATGTACATATAATGTCACTCATTTTTACAAAATTTTCATTTTTTTGCAAATTTGTGTATCAATTTTTCACAGCAAATATTATGAATTATAGATTTCATAATATAGCATTTATTATCACTGATAATTTATGGTGTTATTATATGCAGAAAATAAAGCTTTACTAACAATTACCACAACAAAAAAGACATTTTTTGTACTCTTCAATTATTGCATTGAATGTGTTTTTCTGAACATTCTTATTGAAATTAATGAACATTGAAGCTTAAGAAAATTTGTTGAGTGATATATTGATTAAATGAAATTAAGTAAAAATAAATTCTTTCCCAATAAATAAAATACTCTGTATACATTATCATTTTTCAGAACTAAAATCTACCAAAGACAGTTTACCCAGGAATTCTTAATGTTTCTTCAACCTTGAATTTTGAAGTTTTTCAGGGAATAGATATATACAATGAGATTGTTTTCATATTTTGTGTCCTGTCATACTCTTAAAGATTTTAACCTGTTGCAGAAGCTCTTTGTCTTAGGTTTGCTATTATTTGATAAATATCATGACCAGAATCAACTAGGGTAGGAAAGGATATTTTTGGCTTATACTTCCATATTAAAATTCATCTTCAAGGTGAAAGAAATTTTTAAAATAGGCCCAAAGCTAATAAAAATAACAAGGCTCTCTGATTCCCTGACATAAGTAGTTAAAATGCTTGTCAGCAGGTTTGTTAGGCCAGGGCCCAGTTAATTAGTCACAGAGGATGTGGAGTTACAGGACAAAGGCCTGTTGAATCATCCAAGGAACTGGCTGGCCATGAAAGATAAAAAGTATGCAAGGACATCCTTGAAAGAACAGAGAGATTTCCAAATGAATAATGGTCCATCTGGTGTTCTTCCACCCTTCCCCTGTTTTAGGCCTGCTCGGCCTTTCAAGAAAGTAGTTTAGTTCCCAGATGTTCTGCTAGCCTAGATAAGCATCTGCCCACAGAAGCTGTACCTGCTCCCCTTACACAGCCTATTGATGTTCAAAAATGTGAAATATCGAACCGTGTGAAAATCTCCTGCTCCCCCCCCCACACACCCTTGCCTATAAAAGCCCCTAGCTTTTGAACTTCAGGGTCAGCTCTTCTGTCTCCTGTGTGAGATACGTGCTGACCCGGAGCTCCACTATCAAACTGCCTCGTGTGCTTTCATCAAGCCGTTCTCTCATGAGTCCTTAGGTGTGCGCCGTCCTGAGACTTGAGTGGGGGTCTCCCTTTGGGGGTCTTTCAAAGGAAGACAAGGCAGAAAAATCAAGCAGTTCAGAAACCTGGAAGTGGGAGCTGATGCGGGGACCATGCGGGAGTCATAATTATTGGCTTGCTCAGTTTGCTTTTTTATATAAGCTGAATCACCAGTTTAGAGATGGCATCACACCTAATGGGTTGGGATTTCCCCCATCAATCATTAAGAAAATGTCCTATAGTTTTGTGTATAGCCCAATCTTAAGGAGGTATTTTTTCAATTGAGGTTCCTTCTTCTGAGTATGATTCTAGATTGTGTCAAGTAAACAGAAAACTACACCACACATTCCGCAAAAGAAAATCAATGTCAAGAGTGAAAGTGGTCATCTAGAGTCTTCTTATGCAACATGTAGTGCTTATTCCAACAATGGAAGAATGTGTCAGAATTACCTAAAGTCACAGGCTTTTGTTGGTAAACTAGTGTTTGTTTTTAGAACCAGGTCAAGGGGCTGAGGTTTATAGGTTATGTACCAAAGCAGTTCTGACTTCCACTTCTCTTGGCAGGGTATAATAAAACCTGTCTGCCAATATTAATTACCCTTCCCTCATTCCTCCTTATGGCTTCACTGCTCTCTACAGGACACAGGCATGCATATGCCAACTTGCTCCCTGCTCCTGTGGCTCCCACTAGTTGTGCTCTACTGATTTTATTTATTTCCAAATTCTCACTGCAAATGATCCAAACACTTTTCTACTTAACCTACTCTGCTTATCCTTCAACTTCTGCTTCCTAAAAGTCTTTTGTCTCTTATTTCCTTCCATTCTATTCTGCACCAGTTCTAAGTCAGCTAGCTGCTGGGTGTCTGCCAAGGTGTCATAAACTGCCACCAATTCTGAGTTAGCTGCTGGGCACCACAGGGAAGATTGTGGCCTGGGGCGTTGAACCTAGAAGCAGCCATGTTGCTCAGGAGCATCAGCATTCATTGGATGGGCTCTATACCTTTTTGTAGCAGTCTGTTTGGCAGCCCAAGATTTCCTAACATGACTGGCCAGGATAGCCAGGTAAAACATGTCTAGCTATGTATCATTAATCTCTTTGCTAAACCATAACCACTACATGCTTATGTAAGTGAATGCTGTTTTGTTGTGGGATGTAATAAACACATGGTCCACCTCCATTTTTGCTAAAGGTGGGAAAGATAGAGCTATGGTTTCAGAGCCTTCTTGCTTAAGGACAGTCACATGACTACCACCTGTCTTTCTTATAGAAGATCCTGGATTAACTGCCATTTTGCTTAAGGACAGCAACAGGTGAACCATAAATAAATAAACAAATAAATAAATAAATAAGTAAATAAGTAAAAATAAAGTCTTCATAGGCATATTTAAATTGAAATATGATTTTCATATCATTTCTATTCTGCCTTGATAAATGGTTATTTTAATATTAGGTTAACGGTTTAAAACATTAAAAATTTAAAGATCAATGCCTGTTTAGCCTTCCTTTTGCAATTGTCATTAAGTTATAATGTAGCCTTATAATTCTATAATGATATACTATATAATATCAAAGAGTCCCAGTCTCTTTATAGACTATGTTTCAACATTAAAAAGTTTTGTTGTGGTACAAAAAAAAAGCTCAACTCAAAAATTATGAATTTTAAGGCACAGACCTAACAGTCTTTAGTCTCAAAAGCTACTGCAGTGGTTGTAGTCTCATAACATATATTAGTATTCACAAGCTGACAATCAGTTACCTTGTAAATGGTCATGTCTTCTAATTTGTTAAAAAATAAATATAAAGTCATGCTTAGAACCAATGTAGTTAATTAAAATATTAAGGTTTATCTCTCTCTCTCTCTTTTTTTTTTTTTTTTTTTTTGCTAGGTACAATCTAGAATAGGCAACTAGAAACTGACCCAGATTATCTAGCTCAAATATGCTTGATAGATACGAGGTCTCAATCTTGTCAGAGATATGCTGAATATGACATTAAATGTGCTATGACAGACAAAGACTCATATATCCTAACAGTGAACCCACAAAGTCTCCAAGAAGATATGGGCAGAAAAAAAAAAAAAAAAAAAAAATGAACTCTACCTGCATTGTGGCATGCCAACTATCTGGCAACACTGCTCCGATGCCTTGCCTATTTCTAGGCCTCAGCCTTGAAGTGTGGATAAACAGAAGACACTCAGAGAACTGAATGTCTCATACTGCCTCAGTCAAGATGAGTTAATTTCTCCCGTGTTCCTTCCCTAGATAAAGCCTCTCATCATTTGGAACTGATGGCCAGACTGTGTCTGCCTAAATTGTGATGGAGAACAAAGGGACTTGGTAAAACTGTTTAGGCAGTGGACTATATACTAACCACTCTCATTTTAATTAATATATGAAACCCAGATCATAATTTATCTTCCTCAGGTCTCTGATTACATTAATAGCTATTCTAATAATAACTTGACAAGCTAGAAAATAACCTCCTTTTTAATTTAATCAAGCTTTATGGTATAATATCTAAGAAATTATTAATCTATTCCAGTTTTCTGAGCTAAGCTGGCAACCTCCCAGCCAAAATCTTGATAAACTTGCATTTTAGTATTGATTTTGCACTCTCTGCTGCATTTTAGTATTGATTTCGCTCTCTCTGTTCCGGATGAATTCTCATGGTGTCTCTAACCTTCTCTTTATCATGGCAATTTTTTTTCTCATTGGAAATTTTAATTATTTACATTTCAGATGTCATCCCCTTTCCCCATTTCCCCTCCTTATAAACACCATATCCTATCTCCCTCCTCCTTTTTGCTTTTATACCATTTTAATTACATGCAAGTATTAAGGTCAGTTCTAGATTGATGAAATAGCAATGCAATAGGTACAAATAGTCAAGGAACAAGACAGAAAATAAACACAAATAGTCAAAGAACAAGCAAGGCAAACAAAATTCCATGAACACTCTCATGATTACCATTTCTAAGGGCTTATCAGGATGACCAAAATATCTAAGCCTACTTCCCCATCCTAGCCCAAAGTCATTTTCATGCCTGAAGCCTACTTCCTTGTTCTTCTTTGTTCTACACTAAGATTTAGATTCCAGCCTGAAATTACTTCTTTGTTCTAACCTAAGATTTAGATTCCTGGGTGAAATTTCTTCTTTGTTCTAGCCTAATCTCAGATCCTGCCTGAAGCCCACTTCCTTGTCCTTGACCAATGTCATAGCCAAGAAAACTACCTCCTTACCCCAAGGTAATCCACCACTGTGTCAGCTCATTAATCAATTCATTAACTAATGAAGACTACTATCTCTCTTACCAGAAACACAAACAGGTTTACCTTACTCATAAACTTCATGATAAAAGATGAGCAAGTTTCAGATATAATTTTCTGCATATATAAACTTCTGCTACTCCCTTACCTAAGAAACTCAGTTTTCATTGACTGATCCCCAATAACCAACCACCTATATCTCATAATAAATAATTGGATGATAAAAGATATAAGCTTTATGCAAGTTCTGAGGATATGAAAGCTTAAACTACAAAAATCTAAGAAAATATTTGTGGGTCTAGGAAGGAAATTTTGAGGATGATAATTACAAGATATGAATGTTGGATGACATAAAAATTTAGTGATAGAAAAATAAATTAAGGTACAAAAATCTTCCACTTGCTATGCACTCTTATATTAAGACCTTGAAATTTCAAAATCCTAACATTAATCAATGAAGTTCTGGTAAATTAGCCTAACTCTGATAAAACATTCCACTATAGTATCCACTTTCATAATCACAAATTATGAAATAATCACAATACTTCAAGTTTCCTCTGATTGTCCTCTAACTATAGAATTAAGCTATTTCTCATGCTAAATTTGTTTGATTTACTTTCATAATCACAAGTTCAACATTTCAAGTTTTCCTTAATTGTCTTTTAAATATAGGCTTAAAGATGTTTCTCATTATTCTAAATTTATGTACACCCAGTCGCCTTCTGCATAGAGAAATAAAAGGGCCCTGGTGCCCCCACTGCTCCATAAAAGGTTTCTGACTTTCCTGAGTTCACCTTAAAGACTCCTCATGCTGATAATAATTTTTTAACTTTTCTAAATTTAAAAGATTCTTATAAGCTCCAGGAAACCCACTGAGATCTACTGCTCATGTGTCAAAGGAACTCCATCTAGACAAGGACCCCTGCCAATCAATACCCAAAGTTCCCCACCTGTTTTCTATTCCAGAGGGTGGAATTCCTCACCTATTCTCTGGGTTTGGGACTCTCCTTTTCCAACCACCAAGACCATGGTTCTGATAAGATCAAATGTATACCTAAGAAAATGTTTTTCTTCTGACCCTATTTAACTTTATTTTCTGCCTTTAATAATAATAAGTGTTTCTGCATCTTGCCAATACAATCAAGATCTTCATCCATGACATCTCCAGAAAAGCAAGCAACAGATGGTCCAATCTACTTTCACATATGCTTATAATGGGGCTGCACTCCATTCCACAAATGGTCCCACAGACTCTGGACAGCTGTGAAACATCTAGATGTTTCAGGACTTGACCAGTAGCCCCATCATAATTTTCCTATGCTCCCAAAGGGTAAAACCATTGCCCCAAAGTCAGGAGAAAGTAGGAAAATCACAAGAAGACTCCACTGTTGACAAGCTATCACCTATTTCTATTTCCTCATTTTTAATTAAACCAGAATGGAGGACTTCTAGCATTTCTTCTTGGCTCTCTCTGCCAGTTCCCTAGAAACAGCCAGTTATGAGCCTGACTTATGAGTCTGACTCATGTATAAGAAGGATTGTTTTTCTTTCTCTCCTCTCTTCTCTCTACCTACTCCCTCCTGTTCTCTCATCTCCTCTTCCCCTCTTCCTTTCCCTTCTCTCTCCCTCTCTATCATTCTCTGTCCCTCTCTCTCCTCATACTCTACCCCTTCCTGCAGGTCCCAAAGAAACTCCTTTCTATATTAGACCTGTCCCATAGCAAGGTTTGATTGTTCAGGGAGACACACTGACAGGTCCCACCAAGGAATCTACTCATTTTAGCATTTAATAAAAGACTGCAGTGAAGATGTGAAAGCTGTGGGGGGGGGGACACTAAAAGTTAAACAGAATAACGCCTCATACAACACAACTTTATTCAGATCATCAGGCCATTTATACTTTGAGAGTTAAGAATAATCACATGAGTAACATTTTCAGTTTCAAGAACAAACCACACATGGCTAAAATATCTTTTTCCCTAGAGACGGATGAATAACAACAGTTGCAGTAAATTCACACATGGGTGTTGCATGAAAACACAGACCAAATAAATTTTGTTTGAAAGAAATTGATGTCACAAGACATCAGTTCTTATTCTCTTTGTGTTTTCTCACAATCCCTCAGAATTATCACATGATTCCACTCTTGGACTGTCTTACAACAAAGGGAGAGGCAGATTATATTCCGGGGGAAAAAAAAAAAAAAAAAAAAAAAAGGTCTTTGGAAGCTATATTATTTCAGCCTCTTTTTGAATTTCCTTTCTCTCCTTTCTGCTTATGTGTTATACATTACTCTGTCCTGTAGAATCCACCTCAACAGGGTCAGGTAAAATTGTGAAGCAAAATACAACTATCTTCCATTCAAAGTACTTTTTTCATGTTACTTTGTCATGTTATTTAGTCACAATTCCACAAAAAGTAACTAACTCATAGAATTTTGAATTTGTTTTTCAAGAAATGTCATCATTTCACATCATCATAGGCAAGCAGGGTTGTGACTTCTCAAAGTCTGTGCTAATACTGTGATTCCGATTTTTATTTTCCCTTTGGTTCCTGGGGTTAATCTTATTTCTATTTGTAGATTGCCCATTTGCTTGTGTTCTTTGGAGAAGTGCTGATTGAGACATTTTGTTTAATTTTAAAATCAGGTTTTTGTTTTCTTTTTAGGTCATTGAACTATGCTTTTGTTTTCCATATTTCAAAATGTATATGATTTGGCAAAGCTGTTTTATTCTCTTTTCTGATATGCATTGGAGAAAAGTAAAGTAATTTTTCTTTGATTTAGCACCAAATGAGGACAATGGTGATAATTCATTTAATGTATTGACTTACCTATAAGATTACTCATCACAAAAATGTGATGTAATTAAAAAAAATCTTGGTGTGTCTTTGTGAGGCTTTCTGTGGACTGCATAAAGAGAACATTCTCAATACCAGGAATCACAGATTTGGCCTCTTATAGCTGCCTTGAAATGTATTTGAGGATTGAGTCTATGCCTCTTAAGGTACTGTATGTTTTTC